>NC_057891.1:5800880-6164213 GCF_019740435.1 Gambusia affinis | reverse complement strand
ATGTTCAATTAATTTCACAACAGGTTCCCAGGTAGCAGCTTGTAGCATAAGTCAGGGTAAATTAAAGTCCAGTGAGGCTATTCATTCATCAATCCATCAAAAAAATATATAAATAAACAATTAATAATAATAATAATAATAATAATAATAATAATAATAATAATAATAATAATAATAATAATAATAATAATAATAATAATTATCACACAACTAAGTATCAGTTCTCTTTCTGGAGCTATCAGCACAATTGCTACTTTTAAATAAATATATTTGCAGCTCTTTTGTCTCATGGCAACTCTGTTTCTTATCTTCTTCTTTCATCATCATCATCATCATCATCATCATTATTATTATTTACTCATTCAGCACCAACTGTGTTCCTGATATAAGGAAAACGTGTCTCCCCACAGCAGAGTCACAAAGAATAGGAACATCTTCACCTGAAACATTCAAGTTCATTTAATCAAACTCGTTATGTGGGCACACATATAAATCATTAACAGGCAAGGCTGACATCAATAAAGTATAACAGGCTTAATGAGAGAGGGGTGGAGGTGGGAAGGGGAATGAGAGATGAGCAGATGTTCAAAATAAAAACCTCATCAACTATGGTTATGTAAAGGCGTCCTTTCTAGGCTGGGCCACTGGGTGGTGCTGTTGCACTGAGGACATGCGGGCAGAAAGTGAGCGACTTAGACTCTGCGTGTGCGTGTTTGCGTGTGCGAGGAGAGATACAGTGAGAGGCTGAAAGAGATACAGAGCCAAGAGAGGGGAGCTAAAGAAGTAAAGAAGGGAGTGCAAAAGCTGCAGAGGGGGCTGAAAAACAGAACAAGAAAGTAGTTTTTCCAGAGAGGGGTTAGAGATAAGGCAGAAAGGGTAGTGGGTGGAGGGTAAATACGTTATAAACATCATATCAGCTTGCCTGCTGTGTTAATTACACCCATTATTACCCCGCTAGTTTCTGGGTCGCCTGCATTTTTATCCCCAACAACAACCTAGCAAAAGTGATTACAGTGAATCTGAGTCAATGCATTGAAGGAAGATGCCTGGCCTTGTTTAGATGTAATTGCGAAAAGCAATATAGCGCTCTGCGAGAATGTGTTTACCACTTGAGCCCTCCCTAAGGCCCTTGCAGTGAGCCGTACATTTGTTTTGCTCGCTCTTCACCCTTTTGACTGTTTCTCCTCTGCTTCTTTATCTCCAGCTCCGTGCCACATCCTGAGAGGCTAATGAAACCGCGCGCTGTGACGACGCCATGAATCCTGTGTAATTACCAAAAAAGAAAGATGGCATCTCTTTTCAAGCAGCAGGCCGCCACGGCCTTGCTTTGTGCAAATCTCCCACTACCTGAGTACATAAATGGATGTGTACCAGTCCCCCCCTAACTGATGCTGTGCAGTCGCTCTGTGTGTGTGCTCTGGCTTCTGATAAGCAGATATGTGAACACTGAGGGCTTGTCAGCTGCGTGCTCAGATTTGCAAACTGAACAGACCACCAAGTGACTCTCTGTCAGGTGAAAACAACCTCTGGGAGAATGATGTAACACAAAAAAAGCATGGAAAAGGAAATGGTGGCCAGCAATACGACGACTGCAACGACACGGCGTCGACCCACAAGTGTACAGCAGCAGAGCCTGGCGAAGTGGCAGGACCGTGGGGGTAGATTGTGTAACAGATCAGGCTGTCAGATTGGCAAGATTGCTCAGAGGCCGCTCCTTAAAGCCAGACAGGCATGATGCAGCAGAATGTGTGACGGCTGCGGCTGCGCGCTCCTGCCAGTGTGAATCATTTATTCATGGGTCCCGCATAAATCAAAGCGGCGCGAGCTGAGATAAACAGCAAAGACGAGCCTGTGAGATCTGTCAGTTACGCAGCGCTACAAATAAAAAACAGAATCGGCCGATAACGGAGGCGGTTGTGAATCTGCCAGCAACAGCTGACTCCAGCCTGTTGGGTCTCTGCATAGCCGCTCCTCTGTGCCGCCTTTTTTTTCAATTTTAAAACATCCACAGTGTAAAGCAGAAAAAAAAATAACAACAATAGCAGGGCGAAGGAGCTGGGAAGGAAATCTAGGTGAAAGTCCAGGTTAGCTAAAATCAATTAGATATATAAGGTGTTGCAAGAGAGGCACGGATGAAGATGGAGTGTCCAAACCTGTCGCTGTGAACTGTTCAGCATCTTCCTCTCTAGCAGATAAATTCAACCACTTGTCTACTTCACTAACAGCAGAT
The DNA here is from genome assembly GCF_019740435.1 of Gambusia affinis. NCBI lineage: Eukaryota > Metazoa > Chordata > Actinopteri > Cyprinodontiformes > Poeciliidae > Gambusia > Gambusia affinis. The sequence continues at coordinate 6,161,983 of NC_057891.1, read as the reverse complement.
TCTTACCAATAACCTGACCTGTCCCACCTTGAGTTCCTGCAATACTCACTTCATAACCTACTAGCATTTGATGACATCCATCTTGAAGATCATCAACTTACCATAAGACATCAGGCCTCTACAGTCTTAGTGGATGGATGCTGAAGGACTAAAGTACTGGTTTTCACCAGACTCATTCAGCTACTTCTGGACATTGGTTGTGAAGTGTGCTAAAGGCTTAAAGATAGCACACAGCTGGTTTTGACTTCACTAATCTGCAAATCTAAGGAGAAAACAGGCATTTTTCTAAGATTGGGCCCAGCAACATTGCATCCTCACATAACTTTCTCACGGTCAAATATAAACCCAAACAAAATCACTGAATCGCCACAAATACCCCTTTGTGAACTGCTTAAGAAACCTCTGATCAGTAAAGCAACCTTGATCACAGAAGATCCATCTCAGCCCTTTCATCCTTCACTCCAGCTGCTCCCATCAAACAGAAGGTATGAGGTTCCACTGGCCCGGAAAAACATCTATTTCCTTTTGCAATAACCTCTTTAAGCCCCTCTAAAAGAGAACTGTTTGCCTTTTAACAGCTTACTGGAGTAGTTTTAACCATTCCTTTTATATGCTTTTTATGTGTTCATCTGCGTTTAAGGGATTTTCGTCACCAATTCGTGGTAAAACCACATGGACATCACCTTAAACACTGTTTAAGGGCTTTGGGGGATTCTGTTAAGGAATAACAGGGAATATATATTTTTTTTTTCAAATGAAAAATCTACAATTTTAAATTATCTTGTCAATAAGACACTATTTTCTGTTAGTTTGTAAAACAAGATGAAATAATACAGCTTTGCCAACCTAAACTAATGTAAATGTATGAAAATTGTAAATTACACAATAAAAAAAACAACAAAAAAAGACAACAAAGTCTACCCACAACTGGAAAGAACAAAGCTTGATCCAGCTTTAATTAATGTCCCAATTATGCCCTAATTTAAAATTACCAGCTGCTTGACTGCCATGCACTGTAATCTTTGGTACAGGAGTCCTGGATAAAGAGGTTCAGTCAATATCAGTGCCTCAGTTCACTGTTCGCAGATAACCTTGCACATCTCCAAGCAAGTACTCCAGTACAGAATGTTTTCCTTGTGCAGCTAAAAGTCAATATGTTGTTGTTTTCATTTCTGAACAGAATGAATCATAACTTAAATTCTTAAAATCCTTCCCTGCCTTTTTAGTGATTTTTAAATGTGAAAGTGAAAGTTTTCTCTTCACCTTCTTCACTTTACCCATTGTTTTATTTATTTATCTATTTAATTTTACAATAGAACAAGTTCCAGGGTGGAACCATTAAGAGATGAGCAACTTTCTGGCTCTGTGAATATGAATCATGTTTGTAGGAATTCAGGCGAACCTTTTAAACTCAACATTTAACTCAGAGTTTATCAAGTGTGGTTGTGGTAACGTCAACCGTTGGTTAAATATGAATTAAATAATTAGACCTTTTTTTTTTTTTTTTTTTTTGAAAGCTGGGTTCAGTTTCGCCAGCCTAAGCCTATTTTCTGCCAGCCCTGTAAAATAATAATAATAAAAAAAACAGTTCAAATTGAACTTTTGTGACAACACAAAGTAGGTGAAAATAACTAACCAGACGAGTTCTACAAATTCAACAACAGATGACACGGTGCTAGTCATATCTTTCTAGATCAGGTTATAAAACAAACAACAATGAAATAAAGAAAACAGAAACTTAAGGAAAAAACCTACAACTCCAAGACTGGATCTAAAAGTCATCTGTAATGTGCAATAATCTATAAAACCATTTAACCCTCTTATAAATATTATTTTCTCTGGATTTACTAAGGTTATCTTTGTGTGGTATTATAAATCAAAAATGCAAGTGTGACAAAACAGCTAAAACATTAAAAGTAGCCAAGAAAAAAAATGACGCCCCTTCAGTTTATTCTGTGAATATTTTTTAAAACGTATCTGCTGTGCTTGATGGCGTTTGACTTCCGAGCCTCAGTAATCGGCTCTGTTCTAGTCGAACAACATTTACAGATGCACTGGACATATATTGCATGTAAAATAAATGTAGGGAGCAGATAGACTGCAGGAGGTTGTGCAAGGGGGAAGGAAGAAATGTTTCCAAGAGGATCTGATATCAATAATATGCTGGGGAAAGGTGAAGAAGTCAGTCTAATTAGTAATTATGAGGATTATTATTTTAAAGTTCACAGCAGTGAGAAGAACAAATCTTTGAGTGGGTTTAATGTGTGAACAGTTTAACAGTATCGTTGGCATTTTAGTGCTCGCCAAAGTATCCAGTGACATGAACCATTATAAAAATAAAAAAACCTCAGTATGAGACAGATTTGTGTGAAAAAGCAGAGCCATTTATATATATTAAAAAAACCTACAAAAAATAAAAAAATTGCCTTATGCCTACAGCACTTTATTGCTGTGACTCAAAGGAGTGATGACAGAAAAAGCTCCTTTCAACTCAAGTACTATGATGAGCAGAGATTTAAATAGCCACTTTTCAAAAAGAAAAAAAAAAAAAACAAAGAGACTTATTATTTAGAGGGTGTCGAAGGAGTGTGGAAAAGATTGATGACAAAAGTGGTGTTTTTGTCATATTTTATCAAAGTGTTTTGACCAAAGACAGTTTTGTGTTTTTGGTCAACAGGTTTTTCTCTGTTTTCCCATTACTATCATTTGCAGGAATCCCTCAGCCTTTGAAATTGCATTGTTCATTTTTTTTATTTTTTTTTTAGAATATTCAATCAATACTTTATTTCTCATTTTCTCCAGTTTTTCTCAGATTAGGGGAGGGTGTTTTGGATTTGTTTAGATTTTCTAGCCTACTTCATGTTGCTAGGTTCTGGTATCTTTTTTGTTTGTTTTTAATACTATTGGTCAGACTTTAAGCAAACGCTAATCTAATGTCAGTAATGATACGATAATATTACATAATCTCATGTTAAGTTTTGCAGGCGCTCTGTCGTTCTGATGAAGGACGATTGATTCAGTTACAAATTGTGGACGGTGAGTATCAAGCAATCAAATCTCAAGATGGTCAACCAATTCTTGAGAATACAGTTTAACAGAATACAGTTTATGTTTTTGTGCTAAAGATACATGTGTTGTTAGCTATCCCTTAAAAATGTCTCCACTTTAAAGATACATCCAGTCCTATTTCATATCTTTCATAAATGAAGAACAAGACACAGATGAGAGCTGATAGAAATGAAATCAGAAGTGCAGAAAATGTAGTTCCTAAGAGTCCAAGAAAGTAATTAAACAGAAATCAATGCATGCTACGCTTTTAAGACTTTGTAACCAAGCTGAAAGTTTTAACTTGAATAAATACACTCATAATTTTAGGTGAAGGACTTTTCTCCTTTGGTAAAAAACTGCGAGAGTTGCAAAGGGAAAAAAAATCACAAGGGTGTGCTAACATCCACACACATACACACACAATCTTTACAGCATGTTTTACGGCTGCTGTGCTCCGTTGGACAACTCAACAAATGACATTCGTTGGGGAAAAAAAAATAAATAAATAAGCAGAGGTCTCACTCATTGGCCCCAGAGCAAACTATGCTCCACCGAATGCCATCTGTGAGTTTCTCATTCCTTTTCTTACCTTCCCTTTGTATGACTAAAAGCTGCAAGTTAGCGCAAGTGTCTATATTTGACTGACCGCAAGCTGTGTTTTGTTCACAAACATGATTGCTTATGACGGGCAGATGATACACAGGCTGAAGGGGTCACATTTTTGATTTCGTCCGACCCAGCATGAAAGGGTTGCAATTTGCTAATGCTAACACGTTTTTTTTTTCTCTTTCCCCCACACGACTTGGAACGGCAAGATGCTACAGCAGTGCTCTCTTTTATTTATTTTATTTTTTCAGATTTTCACACTGGCTTTCAATCTCCACACCTTTCTGTCGTCGATGTGTCAGCGCACTGGTCATTTTACTCCTTTGCCACACATTTCTTACACATCCTTCTTCCGTGTCCCAGCTGTAAACAGACCAGGTTGTCCCTATTAACTTCCATATAGCTGATTTTCAAAAAATATATATTACAAGTGGTAGTTATTTTGGTAACTCAAAGTGCTCAAAACTCACATGTAAGGTTCATCTGGAAAGTATTCAGAGTGCATCATTTTTTTTCCCACTCTAATCCTCTGCCTTATTGCAAATTGTATTAAATTAATCTATTTTACACTCAAGTACCTCATTTGGACATGTGTAAATCTTTTTGAATGTTTTGCAATAGAATATTTTTTGCAAGTATTCACAGCCTTTGCCAATGAAGCAAAAATTGAACAACTTCATTTGTATGAGCAACACAGGAAGAAAAACCGAAGTAGGACTGATTGGTATAAGTATTTTCCTATCCTTGCCTGTTTTTTTATTTATTTATTTTTTTTAGATGAGTGCATTTTATGTTAAGGTTATAAGAACAACAACAACAACAACAACAAAAAATATTCTGTGGGTGGCAAAAATTGAGGCTCCAGTTTTATAAAAAATGAAGAATAACTTTGAAGGAAAGGAAAGCACCAGAGTAAAAGCATAAATTTGATTAAATCACTCTTCCTGCACTTCATTTTAAAATTCATAGCTTGAGTCAATAGTACAAGTTTTCATTTTATGACCAAGTTCCTCCTCTTATTTTTACTTTAATGCAGTTTATTTCCCCTGGTTCTGTGGCGTTTGTGCATCTTAACACCAACCTGCCTTCAAGCTACACAAAACCTTCACCACAACTTTAACTTTCACTCAACTGTCACTTTGCTTTTGTAGCTCACTCTTCACTAATAGGGGAGGAAGTGCTGGCTACAGTGTAAGCAAATCTGTTCAGGGTGAATACGCTGAAAGCCTTTTTGGCTTCCGTCGAGCAGTTTTTGTGCGAAGAGGCTCTGCTTGATTAAGGCCACTGTCTGCAACCAAGAAAGCAGCATTCAATAAGAAGAAGAGTAGATGCAGAGAGTTTCTACCCCCCCTCTGCAAAACAAGCTGCAGAGAGCTGATACTATGGTGTAAAATAGATGTTCCGCCGCGTTCTGTCGGATGCCGGGGATCTGAGAACCGGTTGTAACCTTTTTTCTTTTGCGGGGAGAGAAGTGAGCGTTCCTGCCGGATGACGCCCGCAGGGCCGTCTGTCGTGATTTGCGACGGCGTCGAGCGAGATTTTGAGCTTCAGAGTGGCGTCCACGTGAATGCCAGGATGCAAACAATGAACAAAGAAAACATCTCGGTCTCCGAAGGATTTGGTAGAAAAGTATATAAAGAAAGAAAGATTTCAAGGCAGAACGCTAATACAACAAAGGCTGTGCCCTTGTAGCAATGTTAGAAGTTTTAAACAGAATCAAAGTGCATTTAACTTCTCCATATTTCATGCATATCACATTACAATGACATAACCTCTTTGTATTTTATTCAGATTCAATAAAATAGCTGAATTTCAACACTAAAAGTAAAACACATATGGAGGAGCATTAAAAACGCTGGATGGTTTTTAATGCCCATTTAGTGAACGCCGGCCCAAGGCATACGCCAGTTAAACAGATGGTTAGGGCCGCAACACCACCAGAAGGCCCCCGAGGAGCATCACTCCATTTTATTTTGTAATAATTGATTGACAATTGGAACATTTTACACAATATCCAAATTTTAAAAGCAAAAGATATTAATTTGTTTACTGTAAATTCCGTTACATGCATAGTGTAGCCTAGGAATGATGACTAAACATGTTGGCATGTTTAGTCATGCTCGGTCTGGCCCTCCATTGGTGACCTTTAATATTTGCATACACTGTATTTTTTTCCCCCACATCTATATAGTTGTCACAGTGCCCAGTCCTTGTTTTTTTTTTTTTTTTTTTTTTTAATAGTGAAATATTGCAAGGTCAGAAGAGAAGCACACTTCTCAGAAAAAGTGCGTAGAGGTTTTCAGGAATGTGTCAGTACGTGATTGTGCTTGTTGTGTGAAATGGTTTTATCAATATTACATATTGCCTAAAAAAGTAGAGAAAGAAATGCAATTCTAATGCATGCAGTAATTAGCATACCTCATATTAGTTTTAAGGCTATTGATTTTAACCATAATTTGCATTTTCAAATGCAAGTGGACAAATTTTGACAACCTTCAAACACATAGAAATAAAATTGAATGCTTTTCACAAGGATTTCAATAGAATAATAAAAAAAATGACTATTTGTGTCAAAATGGGAATACAAAACATAAAGGCAAAGGGAAAGCGTATGTTGCTGCACATAATGTCAGAGCATCAAGAAACATTGTTCATGTTGGCGCTAATTAATGTCCCAAAAAATAAATAAAAACCTGAGAAACGAAAGCAATATACATCTAGTGATCTTAAAATCTGTTGCATTCAATGTTCGGCCTGTTACTTTCTTTCAACGCTGCGTGAGTGGGCGATAGTGAAGCACCGCTCTGCCACCACATAAAGACAGTGAACAAAGCACAGAGATAAAAATAAGCCCAGATCACATGCATGTATTGTTAGTCTGAATACGACAAGAACGTGGGGAGGGAATGGCTGGAAAAAGTGACGGAAAGTAATTTCGGGGGCGTGAATGTCAACACAGAAAACAATTCCACCCATCAGACGAAGATTTTCATTGGGAATGGCTTTAAAAGCAGAGCTCTGATGCTGAGCGTTCTGTTCTTTCTCTTTAACTAGCAGAGAGCTATCAATATAATCAAAATTTTCTTCTCAAATTGAGTTTAAATGGTACAAAATCGATTTCATAAAGGCAGGTCACAGGTTTTTTATCTGTTTTGTATTAGAGTTCTTTTTAGATCAAAGTCTCAATTTACTCCTAGGATTGTGTTGGTACTTGGTCCAATACGAATAACAACACTAAAAAAAGCAAACATGACAGCACGCCTTTACTTTATAATAAGAATGATGAACGCGTCAAGCATGTCAGTGCCACAGTTAAGCAACGGCCTGCGAGAGCTGTGCTACCCGCTGCATCATGACTCCATTAACAGCCAATCTCAGATCATAACTAATCTTCTGAATTAATTAAAAATCTGCTTTCTTTCTTTCTTTCTTTCTTTCTGTGCTGGTGTAATTGAGTACGTGTGGTGGGTTCAGGTTTCCACTGACAAAGCTAATCCCCCCCTATTTTTTTTATGTTGTTGAAAAATTAGACTAAAATTGCACGAATCAACAAGACACTCTCGCCTTCTATTTATAATTATTTCATTATGTGCCGCCATGGGTGTTCTTGAGGAGGGAATGATTGTAGCAGCTGGTGATTCGGGCGACCTGATGAGGCTGCTGTTGTTTTGCTTCTGGGGGGAAACATTCTGTTATTTTTTCCGCAATTTTAAACCGCATGGACCCACTCGGACGCACCGCTGCATGCACAGAGATTGTTGTTTTTACATACAGTTGCAAATCGGATCAGAAAATGGAAGTTTGCAAAATGTTGATGCATTACAAATGTCATCTCATTAAAAAAAATTATTTTTACATGCATCATGGAGAAGAGTGTCATTAACACCCTCCGCAAAAACGGTGAGTCATACATTTTAATTGAAGACTGAGTGGAAGGAAGCCCTAATCATCAAAATTACATTTATTACAATGTAACAAATCAAAGTGTATTTAATTTTGAAATTTAAATTGAATTACTGAAATAAGTAAACTGTGATGATATCCCAAATTATTGAGATGCACCTATATGTCTTTGGTGAACTCAGAGCAGTCACATAATAGTCACTTTTTGCCCTAACATGACATTCACCGTACCATGCATACCGTCAAAAAACACGTTCAGCACTTGAACTAGAAGGTTGTTCCACCTTTGCCCTGATTTCTGCCTCTGCTTTTTCATCCTTGATCTTCTCACCTCGATATTTCTCTCTCATCCCGCCTAGCTGCCGCGCACACACATGCTAACAAGCAGCATGCCGTTGGATCCTCTCAGCCCGCCTTTCATCTGTGGAGCCTTAAATGCACCTGGCTTTGAAGTGTGCGGCGCAACAACAACAAGTCATTTAGTCGTCTCGGTTCATCGGGCAGGCCGTTTGTTAGTTAGCCCCAGGGTAAAGCTGTCTAACACGAGGCTGGGGAAAGAAGGACCGGGATTTTAAAGCGCTTTCCGAAATAGTTCGACCTTTATGTAGTTTTCAGCGGAGCGGCTCAAAGACACAAACATGTCAGCTGTCAGGAAGGCAAAACACAGTCAAGGATTAGGTTCATGTGAAAGATGTTGGCTTAATTGCAGTCGTATTTTGTTTTCCTGACTACCAATTTCCTCAAACCTTTAATTCCATTTTGAAGCTTAAACTACTGTAAGCATTTTATTATTGCTCAGCTGTCTAACACGGTTCTCGTCTTCTTTCCACTTAAGGGGCCCTGACAGTGTAATGCTTGAACAGTCTTGTCATGACATGAAAGAAAGAAACAAGTGGATAAAAATACAAAATAAGAGCAGTGGAATATTGGGCGACATGTCACACATGTATAACCACCCCAGAGTTGTGTACTAGGAGATTCAATCAATTTGTTTTTCTGAACATGTAATGTCACCATCTTCTAACATAATGTGACATTTTGATTAGCTGGTGAAACATGACTTGAGAACTTCATGAACTTGGTTTCCACTAAGCCTAGTGATGCTGGCTGCAGTAGCATAGGTGTTCCACCACAAGACTTTACAGCATCAAGTAAGCTATTTTAGAGGATTTTGTTTAGGCATTTTCATCCAACATTAGTGTCTGACATCACAAATGTATCTCTAGATAAAATGCAGAGATCTAAACCTTGCGGAAAACCTTCCCAGAAGAATTTTAGGTGCAACAGATCGGTCAGCATCGGGTAAATGAACATAGTTCAAACTCAGATTGGAAAAGGAAGATCTATGCACAAATTTCACAGAGTTTCTACAGACTTTCGAGTTGGTCTGAGGCTCTGAGGGATGAATATACAATAACCCTAACCATTTCAACTGACTGTATGTTGAAGAATCAAAGTTAAACGTGAAAGGAGTTGGAGGAAGAATGAAAAGAAATACAAGAACAACCTCTAAGTCTGCTTCTACACCTGCAGAAAGAGAGAGAACCCCCCCCCCAACAAACATATGCATATATAAACAGCAACATCAATGAGAATCACATGATGCTAATTAACACTGAAAACAACAAAACACCAGCGGGCAGTGGTTCCAGTCACTGACCAGTTTTCCTGCTCCCACTGTAGAACTCACACAACATGATCAAGGGATTAAAATTAAAATAAATCTGCTGGATGCCCATTACTGTCTTCACAATGCTGCCTTAAGACTACAGTTCAGTTAAAGAGCAACAAGCAAGAATTGAAAGATTACCGACGGTATCACATCCTACTAGTATTTCTGCTGTTTAATCACAATAGCAGAAATTAAATACACAAAAGAAAGGGAATGAACATTGTAAATGTTTTCCTTGCTGACTTTTTAGATTAAGAAATAAGCCTCCATAAAAAAAAAAAGATAATAAAATAATAATAAATCAAATGCACACCCAGTGAAACCCATCAAAGGCTGCAGTATTGTAACAACAATTTTCCCACATCTAATCATGAGAAGTTTGAGTAATACAAGAACACAACGATCTGGCAGGGCATCTGTTTCTAGGCTATGTGTTACATTATGTGCCGTTATGGGTTGTGTATGCTGTAAAGGTGATTTATGTGTGAAATGAAACAATGCCACCATGTTTTTTTTGTTTTTTTCCAACCAAGAAGTGTAAGCAGTAATAACGACACATCAGAAGGAAAAGGAGGATATATTGCCATGGCACAGTGCTTTGTGATGATCCAGGAGCTCAACGATTACACAGAGGTAATTAGGCTTTTTATAGTTAGACCATCGTCAGTGCCGATCGCCACTAGACCCGGTTCTGTGAAAGTGGATTCCACGTTGTCTAAATATGGATGTTACATTTTGAACTGAGCTAAAATAAGGCTGTTCTGTGTCACCTACAGTGCAAAATGAAACACTTTTCGTATTTTTCTCATTGGATTAACCCTTCCATTAATCACCTGAGCCTCATTCACACATGCGTGTCTCTGCGGGACTGTCGTCTGTGAGCATAGTGGTGCTCCGGATCATTAATCAACTCAAGGCGAACAAGTCAAAGGGCTTCCAAGATGTCAAGGAAGGGAAGACGGAGATTGTTGTGTATCTTCGCTAGGGAGCCGATCACAGCACAACTCCCAGTTGGTTCCCCGATGGAGGGAAGAGCATAAACTTTTCTGAATAGGAACATATTTTATAGTGCCTTGGAAATGTATTCACTAGCACTTATCTTTCACATTTTGCCACTAACTTAATAGTAAAAATAAATTGTACATAGTCATACAGGTGAAGAAACATTTGTGTTTTGCAAATAAAAAACTAGAAAGTGACGTGTATTTGTACTTTCATCGTTGCTTGAATTTTTCCAGATACACCTGGAAGTCTTTTGGATATTTTCTCTCCCAACTAAAGTAGAGACTGACATGCTGGCTCATTCCTCTGTGTCAAACAATAAATTTTTAAATGCGCTACTGCTTATCAAATGGAGTTTGGCTGAGACTTTGATTGTGTCCTGCCAACAAATCAACATGCTTTGATCTAAACCATTCAATTGCATCTGTGGCTGTTTAGGGTCTAGGGGAACATTCGGCTATCCCTCATTCTTTTTTTTTACATTGATCTGATCAGAGTACGTTCTTTGGGTGTTTTCACACCTGATACTGTTTGGGGACCAAAATTGCAACATTATTATGTTTTCAGTTGGTTCGGTTCACTTTCACGCTGCACTCTGTCAAAGGATCCAAACCCTTTGAAAAACCTTGTTTGGCGGCGTTGCACCAAAAACCACAAAAAGACGTGACGTGGAAATCTCTGGACAAATGTCTGAGAGCAAATGTCGTCACGAAACGTAAACAAAAATGAAGCGGCGGTTGGCAAAACTCCTTGAGACGTTTCTCCTGCTAGCGCTAGACTTTGTTTTGGTTGCATTTAACCAAAATTGCCAGCGCTATCATCCACTTCCTGCTTTTGGAATAGTCTCCAGTCTACTTCTTATTCACACACGCATACCAACCACACCACAGTTCACTTCAACTACATTTTCTAAAATCCCACGAGTCTGTAGCTGTAACCTGACTAGGTTCAACTAGTGGGAACACGTTTGCAAAGAACTGTATGCAAAGTTGCAGAGAACAACCTTCAGGATTTGGCAGAGAGAGTTCCTACATTATGTCAGGCTAAATGTAAACTTAACAGCTTCACAAACTTATTTTTAGTGATATCAAAGCCCAAATGCACTCAGAGGCATACAAGCATCTCATCTTTTATTTTTGGTGAAATGAAGGTTCAAAGCATGTGGTGAACATCTCACCAGTAAAGTGACAGCAGGGCTGGACTGATTGGATGTTTAGATGGGAACCAAACCTGAGCAGGCAAGTATTGCAGTAGAAATAAATTTAACATCAGGCCACTGTTGGTTGACAGCTGCAAAATCCAATTTGTTTTTTTTTTTCTTTTTTCCTCCCAAACAAGATATTGTAAAAATAATTGCAGGTGGGAAAGATGATGGATTTATTTCCAGCATAGATTCATGTTGTGGTTTCAGCCAAACAGTCTTCTGATAGTTGCTTGCCCTTTCTCACACTAAAGAAAATAAAAAAATAATTAAAAAGAAAAAAACCTTTACAGGCACTGGCTTAAAAACAAACAGAACAAATGAGCAAAGCACAGAATTACGTGCAATGCTGCTTGAAGTCAGACCGCTGCCTCCTATAAGAAAACGGATAATGAATCCCACATGTAACAAGAAAGTCCAACTTTGTCATAGTCCGCATCATGTTTCCGTTTTTTTGACTACTTTTGTTCCAGTTGATCGTTAATGATGTAGGAGGTAAACGTTGGTATTAGCTTTTTACACACTTTGCACCTGTTGTTTACTCACTCTGCACTAGAGGCAGAACCGATTGCTTTAGGCTCTCATTGTGAAGGTTTGAAGGAATATAAAATGGGTATTTGACAAGTTGATGCTTTTGAGAAACTGAGCAGTAAAGGTTTCAGGTATAAAATTGATTACTGTATCAGTAGTCAGAAAAGTGTGATAGAAACGCAAACAGTAGTTTGGTTTGTTTTGCCATCTGACCGTGCAGCACGTGTGTCAAATTAGTCAAGTAATTTGGAAAATATTTATTTTTTTACACCTTTAAAACCTGGCATTTTAACAGGGATGATTAGTCTTTATACCCAACGTGAGTCCCCCAGTAAATTAGTCTCTGTCGCTTTTTTCAGCCCATAAAATCCATGAGATAAACTTGCACTGAATTTAGCGCTACACAGAAAATGCCAGGAGGGGTTGTGTGAGAGAAAATAGCCCGTATTTTGGATGAAAAGGAATGTTTTTGTAGATGCTGCATGTCACTTGGCCTTTTTGGAGTAGCCTTGCTGATCCATAGGTGGTTGCCGCCTGACCAATTGCCTGAGGTGCAGCATAAACAAGGGATGATTATGGCAGGCTGCACAGAGCCCTCCACTCTGTGATATTTCCTAGAGGGGGTTCAACATGGCTGTGAATCCGACTTTCTGTACAGTCGTGATTCGAGTGTGTGGGTGACTAGGCATTGGATATACAAGGCATAAACAAATAAAAAAAGGAAAAAAAGAGTTAACACTCGGATGTCAAGTTCCTTCCTTCAGGAGATTGTTTGTGGCTTGTGCACACAGACGAGAAAAAGAGAAAATGGGCAAAAAAAAAAAAAAAAAAAATCAGCATCGGGATTTTCTCTACAAACACCAAAATCCTCTCCTCTCACTTCAGACTCGGTCATTATCTTGGCCTGGCCTACTTTGACTGTGAAACATATTCATCTGTGATGACTCATTACTTTAGAGATACAGCAGCTGCCCAACGCCCAAATGTGCGATCAGGGCTTAAAGTGTTCCAGTGCAAGCGGATGCTGTCTGGAAAGACAAGGCAATGGACTAATTAAGCCTCTACCAGCAACAGCAAAAAAGAAAGAAAAAAAAAAAAAAAGCATTTCAAAAGTTTACTTTCAGTGGTGTTTGTACCAAATGCAGTGCATGTCTGCTGATGCAGTTTTAGAGAAAGTATTTGTTTTAGATCAATGAACATGACTGAAAACCAGATTTTTTTTGGGAAACGTCAATTCTGGAGCAAAGGAGAAATGAAGCCGCTGAATCTGCTTGGAAAAAGATTTCCAAAATCATTTCTAAAGCTGTAGGACTTTAGAGCAATGAGGAATCTTCCCATTGTTCAGGATTCAACAATTACAGGAATCCAATGGAGAATTGCAGGACTCCTGAGCACAAACAAAACAAGAGCTCATCCCACATTCACCCAAAAACATCTTCATTGCACCTACAAAAGTGGAACTCGATGGAAAGCCTGAATCCCACTGCATTATTTTTTAAACAAGCAGTTTTTCAGAAAAATAAAGAAACTAGATCCTGGTAGAGAGATGGTTTATAACTACTGTGATGTCCTTCAAGAAAATATGAATTCTCCTCTCAACCAGAAAATGTCTTAATAAGATCCGGGGATCAGCTAATGATCTTAGCTCCTAATGTACTTGGTTTATGCCTTCGGAGAAATATCCAAAGCACACCTTAATGTAAGCGGGGAAAAAAGGGGGACTGGAGACTTAGCACAGACTGACTCAAAGTCCGGGCTCAAATCCAGACGTCTACAAAATGCAGACGGATAAACCAAGAAAGAAAAGCACAATTTCATGTTCACGTCGAGATGAGAAAATGATCTTTTCACAAATTACAGTTTGTCTCGTTCTATCTCGGATGTGTAATCTGAACCACACTGATTCTCATTTGGATTTAAATGACATTAAGCGCTCCACTCTGCCACTGAAGGCTTTTCAATTTACTCACATTGCCTAATTTTGACATTTACCCATTTACTCACCTAAGGATTCAGATTTTTAACAAATGGGGAGTAATAATTGGCTTGTAGCAGTGACTCAAGCTAAAAAGCATCCGTACCAATCCTCATATAGGGGGCTACTAATGATCTATGGGTGAAACGTCCAAATCTAATTGGATCCACTTTGAACTACGTAACTCCTTCATGTGCCAGGCTGCAACAACCAGAAACTGCTGCGCTTCCTTGACGTGGGAGTCATCGCCAGCATGCTCGCAAATAAACAAATGCAGTTGCTCTAACGCTCCGCAGAGATGTCGAGAGAGGTTGCCGAGCAACAGAATGCGGCCCCCTCTTCAATTATGCACTCCCATTTTGTTTATTATTTTATTTTTTATTTGACACAGTCCTGTTTCGAACGCTTTTATCGAGAATAAAAGGAGAAGTTAAAAAAGAGAAGAAAGAAAAATCCTCCTTTTTAAGTGCAGCCATGAAAACATGAACTGCCCTCAGTATAAACAGTATGGTTCAGTATGGTTTTACTGGGCTTTTCATTGGATGTTTCAGAGAAAATGTTTTCCAAAGCACGATTTTTAATCTAGTTCTCAAATATAAGATTTTTTTTTTATTATTATTATTGCTAAATTAGATATTAAATCAGAGAATTGGCAAATTCCAAACATTTCAGTAACTTGAGACCAGAGAAAACCATTCCAGTTACACACTCCAACATTTATGGTGCAGTAGCTTCTTGAGGTACCTTATTAATGTTTTACCATTTACTTTCATAATTGGACCTCCAATGAAAGCTCTCCCTTTTACTATAATTTTTCTAGCTCTGCAACATTTTACAGCTCGAGAAATCTCAAGCTCATTTTTGCTGAGAAAGTCCAAAACATCAATCCCACTTGTTCCTCTGTTTGAGATAAAACTTCTGCAAACAAGCTACCTCTTTTATCAGTTACTGCTGTCTGGCACTGCTGGTCTGTTAAAGCTTAGAGTAGTTTTAGTTAGGACAAAAAAGGAGCACAACTGTTGAGTTACGGGCTGAAACTTGACTTTGACACATTCAGTCAAAAAGACTATCAACTGCTTTAAATAAATGTGGAAAAAAGATAATGAAATTATTTCTTTGACAGTCCACACTGAAATTAAAACCTCAGAACTTATCAAGTAACTCAATTGAGATTTAAAAAGCACAATTGCCTGAATCCAAGTCTATCCAATTGCAAAACAATGAGATTTGTCATGTTTTGGAAGAAGATCCCAAATGCTTAAATAAAACCTTGCATGAACAAACAAAGCACTCATAAACCAACATATCATGAGCAAATCTAAAGAAATTCAACAACAGATGAAGAACTTCTATCAGTCTGGATTAACAAGGTTTTTCTAAGGTTGTGAGACTTTATCAAACTTAGGCAAAAGCAAATATCTCCACAGAGCTAAAGCAAGGAAGAGTGGTAAACTTCTTCAAACAAACTCAAATTATTCAGACTCAAACTATTTTTCATCCTGTGTAGTAAGAGGAAAAAAACAACAACAAAAAAATTCTAAATATGAGGCTACATGTCCAATACTTTAAAAAATATAAAGTAAGGTGCATCTTCTGGAATCATTTCATCTTGGGCTCATGATTAATGGATGACCAGAGCTACACGCTGACTTCTGCTTGCTTTGTGTCATCTTGATGACCTCTAGATTCCCAGGCTTCAATGAGTTGCATAATTCAAAAAACCCCAAAAATAAATAAAATATAAAACACACTCTGTAGATACAGGGGAAAGGAAGAAAATCCTATCGGCATCCTTGCAAAGATTAATGACGAGCCTTTCCTGTCTGATTTTTTATTTTATTTTATTTTATTTTTTTTATTGTGTTCCTGTGTCCTCTGCCATGTTGCGACAAAGCTGAAGAGAGATTACAGCTGTATTGGATGCAGCCTGTCACTGTACAAATGCCTGTCATTAATTTCACAGGCAGGAGACAATTTCAGAGAAGTGGACACATTCCTTTAAGTGCACTCTTGTGGTGTCAAACTTCGGAGAAAAAACATCAGGGCAAAAATGGCTTCTTTTCCACTTTCTCTCTTACCCATTTGTATAAATATTAAATGTAAAAAAACAGATGTGTTCTTTACAGAACGAATCTCATGAAAGATGGATATAAACACAAAACAAACCCAGAAGAAAGGATGCTACAAAACTTTACATTCAGGCTCAGTATCACCTTACAATTATGGACATGCATCCAAAACTCTATCCATATGATATAATGCTTCAAATAACATCCTGTGTAAAAAATAAATGAGAATTTGTTGCAAAACTTTGGAAGTTACAGTTCAAATATTTCAGAAAAGCATTAAGGTTTTACTTCGTCAACTTAATGACAGTAAAACTTGACGGGAGGAAGACAAGCGTCCTCAGTGCATCTTTCTAGGATAGATGTAGATTATAATCACCCAACGCTTAATATAGCAGAACATACAACTGCAGACAAACTAAGAAAGTGTGTTGAGATTATGGATTTATAAAATTAGCATGGTCACAGCAGTATTTTTAGGCAACTTTGTGTTACTTTATGTTAGCTACCCAAAGAAAATTTGACTCTCAACTATAAAAAAAACTCCAGAGCTGAACAATGTAGTTACCACATAAATTAAATAAAATAACCCGACAAAGAGGAAGAAGATTTTACCAATCGATATTCAGTGTAGGTTTGTTCTTCACCAGCAACTAAAACAAAGCTCCAAAATTTAATATGCGGCTATTTTCTGAACAGTATTAAAATATGGGGAAAAAAGAAGAAAAAAACATTCTATACTTTTTTATTGAAAGCTTTGTTTTGCTACTGTACTGTCAACATAAAGACGTGACAGACTATGTTGTGAAATATAGCAGAATAAACCTAATCTAGTGTTTGATCGTTTCCAGTCATAAAATAGGGAGACAGTGTTCCTTTTTATTCCACTGGCAGATTTTGTAAAATTAGCAAAAAATAAAACTGGCAGCAAAACAAAGCAGAGACTCCCTTTCCATTCACACTTCAATAAAAAAAAATAAAAAAAGTTGTTTCATAACTGCTTGCAGTTATAAAAGGGACCAAGTCTTCCTGAGCAGGTCAGGCCCCAACTGACCTGCTCACACACACCAGTAACCCATCACACACACGATTTAATGCTGCATTTTTCAAAGAGTCGGATTTGAACTCGCAATTTATTTTGAAAAGCACACCACAAACAATAAGCAGCTGTGTCAGAAGCTAAAGATTATATGATGACTTATGTTAATTTCAGCTTCTAACAGCAGATACATCATCTAGCTCAACTGCTAATTAACACGATAGATCACTCTGACACTGCAAATTCATTTACACATGAATTCATTCCTGAGATTTTTCTGCTGGATCATCTGATTGTGGTAAATCTACAGATTGAGTTTGATATTCCTTTCAGAGCAACTGACTGACATGGGTGGATTAAAATGACAAACCAAAGCAGCTGGAGCCAAGTCACGTATATGTACTGTCTTTCAATATTGAGCCTAACAATTTCTTTAAAGTTGTTCTACTTAAAGTTGGTGCACTAGGTAATCACTTACGTGGCCATTGTCAAGAATCAGCCTTGACTGAAGGTGAGATGTTGAAATATCTGAACCTTTTGTCTTAACCTCCACCTAAAAAAAAAGTCTTTACTTTCCACTGGGGACATCTTGACACATAATGTCTTAAGACTGTCCCATTTCTACAGCAGTGACAAAAAAAAAGTGTCCAGTGAAGACTATTTTCAATAGCAGTCGCAAAGGAAAGAATTAATCCGACATAAACAGACAGGTTTCTTTTTTATCTCTACTCGTTTTTCAATCACCTACATGAGCCACAGCGGCCTTGTCTCATCAGCGCTCATCAATAATAATTCGTTAAACCTCTGCAGCTTTTGCCACAACAACTGTGGGAAGTGTCTTGTTTTACAGATATCTGTCCCTGTTTACTCTGCATTTTAATTGGCCCTAACCATTGAGAAGCAACAAGAGAGACGGTCGTACTCCAAGTACTCTGGCAGCACTGCTTTCTTTTCTTAAAAGCACTGCCGATCCACCGGCTTGACAAATCCTTATTAGTGGCTTCTTCCATATAACACCACAATGTGTGTATGTGTGTATTAAGCTCCATGATTTTCCACTAGTGACCACAGAATCCTATTTGGCCAATTAAATCAGGACGTATTGGCTGTATGTGTGTTTTGTGGTGTGTGTGTGTGGAGATGTCCGCTGTGTGGGTGTGTAAATATTAAGAATTCTCTTGACACCCAATTAGAGAGCAACATGTCATGACCTCCAGTTTCAAGAGACACCAAAAAGCTCATTTGAAAAAAACACAACTTGGAACTGCTTAACAAAATGCCCTTACTAACGAGCACCTGTAAACACAACTGTCTTCCTGCTGATTGGTGTTGAAAAAGAGTGAGGGGGAAAAAAAAAAAACACAGTTTGTGCAGAGAGTAACACTAATTATTATGCATTTTTTTGGACTGGCCGTCTTCGTTCTAGTCACTAAATTCTCACAAATCTAATTTGTTATTACTTTTTAAGGCTGTGACAGTATCCTCGCGAAGGTATTGACAGCAATGTAACATTTTTATTCTGTCACGTTACAACCACACACTTTAAAGTGTTTTTAACAGGATTTATGCCAGAGACAAGCAAAAAAAAAGAACGTCATTGTAAAGTGGAAACAGGTGTTGAGGATGAAGAAGTTGTATCGGTCTATAACACAAAATCCTACAGCAAAATGAGGAAAAGTTAAAGATGCATGCACACTTGTACAAAGTACTTTATATCGAAGTCAAAATTTTGGGATTTAATCCAGGAGACACAATGGGGTTCCATCCTGCCGTTTCTCGTCTCATCCAACCGTCCATATCTCTACTTGTGGCGTTCGTGTGCACGAACAAAACTCGGGATCAAAGTAGGACTGTGGCCGGAGTCTTCACATCACACAAGAGGGAGCCGAATCGGAGGAAGGAGAAAGCCTGTGTGGTCGGGGGTAGATGATGAAACGGAATATGAAACAGTCAAATAGAGATCAACTCTGCCGATCCATCCTTTTTGATCTCCAGCGCCTAATAAATGAAACTCCACGGAGCCGGAAAGTAGATTATATATATATAGATGCTCGGAAATACTTTGCCTCTCTTGCACAGCCACCATGAATGATAAGCACAAATATGCACTTATATTATGCAGATCCTTTCAGCTTCACATCTGTTTCCCCCCATGCATGAAAGCTGTATCAATCACATGACATCAAATTGTATTGGTTTTGTTTTTGTTTATGAAATGCTTACTGTTCCTGCGTGTGCACAGGGGAAATGATAGACTTAGAAGAAGAATAATATGCATCTTCCACCTTGAGGCACTGGCTCGTTTGCATATCTGCATCCATAAAGCTATCACAGGCAGCTACAGAAGAGTCTGCAATTATAGAGGGAACATAAGAACTCACATTTTCCTCTGATAGGCAGACTGAAAAAGCAAAGTCTTTTTCTGTATACATTGCTTTGATTACTCTTGGAGAAGAATTGTGCATTATATGACTAATTATGATAATGACCATATGGTCTTGCTGTATTGTGTGGAGCTGAAGCTCAGGAGACAGAGATGTGTTTTCTCCATAATTAATCAAACTTTTTTTATTAATTGTGCTGTGCATGTAGGCAGTGCTCCCTCATCTCCAAACATGAATGGAATGAAACCACAGAAAAGATTACAGAAAACAAAATGTATATATTGCAATCAAAGTGGCAGTCTGGTGCCTACTTCCTGGAAATGTTTGCCGGCTGGCAGCTTCTGTTGACTTCTTTTGCTGCCAAACAGTGTTGAAAACCATTACCCAGAAGCCTTACAGCCGGCAAATATTACCATAACTAGTCCTTTGTATACACCACGGCAACTCAGAGGGGAAATGTCAAATCATTTCCACAATATCTCAACAAAGCTGCTGTTTCTGGATTGCTTTCACAGTCTATAACATGAGACAATGAGGATTTAATTCAAGTGTTGAACTGAAAATATAAACACGAGTCCCTATCTCTGACACTATGTCGTCAAATACAATTCATTGGCTTGAGGTGGTACTGCTTTGAACTAAGGAGAGAGGCCTTTAGGGCCAAATACGTAATGATTCATCTGCATTATTTAATTTCAAAAAGTTAAAGTTTTTAGATTAATTGGATGTACTAAAGTTGACAGTACTACTTTTGATCTAAGAGACAAAAACTTGTAAAACAATCTGTTTTATTGAACATGTTTGGCAGTGTTCAGTACTTACTATGAAAGGTGTTTAGGAACATGCTCAAGTCTCTCTAACATGGTCAAGTTCAGGTATTAAACCCTCCTCTTCCCTCCGTTTGACGACATTATGTGAAACGTGACATTGTATCAAGCTATTCTGCAGAAAATATTTCCAACCTTTTAATATTTCTGTATTTTAAACAAGGGTAAAGTGTGCAAACTTTTCAGTTTATGTCGTCCTTCAAAAGACTTTTTTGGTGTCAATCGTCCAATAATGTTATACTTCTTGTGCAAGCTCTGAGCTGTGTGGCTGATTTGAAAATATCTTAAAGTGAAAAAGTAAAAAATTTAAATAAATAAAAAAAACTGGCTGCAATATTCATTTAAATTTATCGT
Source organism: Gambusia affinis (assembly GCF_019740435.1). Taxonomy (NCBI): domain Eukaryota; kingdom Metazoa; phylum Chordata; class Actinopteri; order Cyprinodontiformes; family Poeciliidae; genus Gambusia; species Gambusia affinis. Next base: position 6,141,375 of record NC_057891.1, on the reverse strand, counting down.
GAAAATTAAATTTTAACAGATTTTCACTGTTTACATTTGCATGGAAATGAACTAAAAACCATCCCTGGGCCAGAGACCAAATCAAAATTTATGTCCAACCTCTTTTTCTGGGTCTTAGGCGCAGCTTCCGAAATAAAAATCTGCAAGAATAAAGTGGCACATCAAAAGCAGCAGAGAGGGGGGCAAAAAATATTGTATGCTAATAGAAGACAGCTCAGGGGAGCAGGAGCTTAAATATGGAAGACACATAACTAATTTCACATCTGAATGTGAATTAATCAAACTAAAACTCATCATCATATAATCTCAGAGGCATTGCTCCATAAATGCACATAAGTCAGCGCAATAGGCACAATGGATTTGTGGATGTGACTAAATTGAGCATGTTGAACAAAAGAAGTAAAGGTCAACTTATTACTGCCACTTAAGATAATGTGTTTGTTTGTGTTTCGGCAATAGACTCCTGAGGTTAATAAATCCCTGCATTCATCTGGCAATAATTGCAACCACAGGCTGCAATCATTGTGGATCAGGGTGCATGGAAAGCATTATATCAGTGTGCATGGTCTACGTTCATTTGTAGAGAGGTCAGAAGTCACGTTAACTCGGTTCAGTTTGCAGGCTACCAAGGAGCAAACAAATCTCTAGGCATGTCTGCAGACATCATTAATGGATGAAGTTGCAGGTTTTGCAGTCAGCCGCACTTCAAGAGAAAAGCAAAGTATCTTGAAAGAGGCAAGCGTGGAAAATATGTTTTTTGTTTTACGCGATAGCTCTGTGAGTGAATGCTGCATATGCTCAACAGGTATGGCCGTATCTGTAACTCCTCAAGGCCGTTTTACTGAGCAACAAAAACATCAAAAGCCTTCTTAAACAAAGCTGGTTATCCTGCAGCCTCACAATAACAGAGCCTTTTGAAGCAGGCACTGAGAGAGTTTTAAGACCCCCTGATTTGTGGTTTAATGTTGCTTTAAGTTGCTCTGAATCCCCCCTCGTGAACAAGCTGAGGGGTGTTTAGCCTCTAAACCAAATTTAACAATGTACTGAATCAAACACATTGTAGATCTCACCATTAAAGTTGAATTTCAACACAACTTTAACAAAATTGCTGACTGATATTCATGCAAAAGAAGCCAAGGCCAAAATAGACACCCATGTTTGTGTCCAATTGTGAGCAAAAGAGACTTAGTAAGTCTTTATAGCCTATAGTAAGGTCAGGTGCGTTTATTTAGAAAATGCATCGAGTTGGGCATCTTCAAACGTTGGTAAAGAGTGGAAGATTTGAACTTTGAAAAGGAAGCTGACATTATATATACAACAACTCATCCAGGAGTCAGGATTATACATTGGATTGGAAGAGAACAGTACTGGGCAAACGGATAAAAAGGAAAGCTCAAAGAAAGGTTTCAGACAAAGAAGAAGTGTTACAAACCAGGTGCGCTGATTAATTGACGCAGTGCAGCTGCGAGAAGCTGGACTCTGAGATCAGCACAAACCAGTAATGAGTAAAGAGAACACAACCTAACTAGAATCACTCAAAATAAAACTAAACTCGAGTATGTAAATATAAGAAATAGTAAAAGAGGTAAACTTATCGACTATTTACGGAATGCCAGATATGACAAAATTCAGAAAAACTATGCAATGTTTTCCACTGCACATTTTGCTTTAAAAAAAAAAACAACAAAAAAACCCCACAGAAATTATCACGGAAGGACAGTTATAAAAAAAAAAAACAACTAGCTGTAGTTGCTAACCCAGCTTGCTAGCTCTACTTGACAACACTGAGTTCTGTAGGCTAACATGGATTGCTAAAGTTGGTTATTGAAAGGTATGTAGTTTATCCAGTTTAATAAAGCTTTACAATGAAGCAATTTTTTTTAATCTATAAAAAGATTGTGAAAAATTGTTTTATAGAGGAAACTAAAATAAATTAATATTAAAAAGCTGTACTTATATATAAGGAAGTTTGATTATGATTAAATATTCTATCTTGCCAAAAGTATACACTCACTTGCCTTTCAAACCATAAAAAAATTAAAGACATTGAGTTCTTAATTCATGCTTGTCAATGTAATGTCGCCCCTCCGATAACAATAACAGCTTTAACTTCTGAAATAGATTTCTTGCATGGCCTCTTTGCCCATCCTTCCATTCAGCAGATTTTTAAGGTCAGAGTTTGTTAGACGAGAAGAAATTCCCCACAGTTTCTGCTCAGAAAGTTTCCCCAACAGATTTAGGTCAAGACTTTCTACAGGCCAGTAAGGTTCTTCCACATCAACCTCCCTCACCCATGTATCGATGAACTTTACATTGTGCACTGCTGTCCAATCGCTTAAGAAATTTAAGGGGTCATTGCTAAGATGTTCCCACAAAGCTGGAGGCATGAATTTCTGCACTTTTCACAAATGTTTAGAAAAGCAGGCTGGGTCCTCCCTGTGTCCTGCAGCTTTGAAATCTGTGACCATGGACGTAATTGGAACACCTGAACTCAATAATACATCAATACTTTTTTACAATATTATGCATTTTCAAAAAAAGAAATAAAGTGTGTATACTTGAGTTTCTTTGATACTAGACCTTGTATATGTGTATACCATCCTTTTCGAAAACATTTCACCTCTCTCTACCATATTCTTTTATATTCTACTGAAAGGTAGAATATAAAAAAGCATCTTCCTATCCAGCAAAATCCGTCTGTGCACTCTTGCTTTTTGAGTAGGTGTTCACGTTGAGAAAGACGGTAGGAATCTTTTGATATTCAGCTCTATCAGAAAGTAGGCCAAGACGAAGTACGCGAGCCAGAGAATACGTGACTGATCTGGAAAATCAAGCACCTCGCGATGCGACTGAATTCATACCAATATCATTTAATTTTCAGCAACATTAGCTCTGATTTTACCCTCTTAGCATTTCAAAAATATGCATCATAGCCCCTACAGTGTGTGACACAGTTGGATGAGTGCCTAATTGACGTAAAAAAAAATATCTACATATATATATGAACAAAATATATCAGGTAGTTTGTGACAGACTGCTCCAATCTCTTTTCATTGGTGTTTTTTCGTTGAGAACATCAGTAACCTGAACAACCTCAGATTCCCGACAAATTTACTCAGCTTTGTTTCCCCGTCTTCACCCTCCACCCACCCGTCTCCTTCCACATCATCTACACACCTCGGGATTAGCTTCTCCACAGGTCTCGTCCCACTGAGATCAAGCTGTGAATTCAATGGCACTGCGGGGAGCTCGTGTTTATTTGTATTTATTCGTCCCTGAGGTGTCTGAGCGCAATAAGCTCAAATATCATTTTCAGGTAGAGGTTCCTGCGTTCCGGTCTCACCTCAGAGTGTGTGTTTGTGTGTGCAGCAGTGTTCTGGGGCAAAAAAAAAAAAAAACTGAGAGTGACTTGGTCGCAGCAATGATTAATGGGGGAAACTTTCAGTGCCGATTCCATTCGGATAATGGTAGCCAGGCGAAACAGAAAGCAATCTTACTTCTTGGTCTTTTCTGCACATTTGATCAAAAGGAAGTGAAAAAAGAAGAAAAAACCTAAAAGTGTGGAGCACTCGGTTTTTAAGCTTGGTGTTTGGGTTCTACCTTTGCACACACCTTTTTGAGAAAGCAGCTCACCTTCACAACGGATCGAAACGACCACGAAATGCTAAATCAAGCCTAACTTGTAGAAGCTACTTTTATATTCAAGACTGATTGATCTGGGCATTCAGCATCTGGCATTTCCACATTTTTCCCTTTCTAATTACCTCCTGATACTGGCATAATTAGCGAGCACAGATGGACTGAGGATGTCTATCACTGTCTCCCTCATGCAGCCTTGCGGCACATTCTACTTTGCACTGTTTTTTTTAAAACCATTTAAGTGTGACACCTCTTATTTTGTTTGCATTTTGCAATCAAATTTAGGAAAACTAAAATGGTTAGAAAAGCCTTACTTTATGAAATTTCCAAAATATTTTCCTTTGCATGCTGAAAAGTTGACCATGGAATGTCAAGAGGTATTATTTATTAACATGAAAGTTGCTTCCCCTGCTGAATAAATGTAAATTTCCTCAAATTTTTCATTCTGAATTTTTCTTTACCAGGGTTGCCAATAATCAGGGCACTGTTACCCCGCCAGGAGTTTCCCCCCCAAAAAAAAATATTATGAAAGTGTATAATCCTAAGATATCAAACTTGACTTTCATACATGTTTTCAATGAGCACACGGCTGACTCGGCAGCAGGCAGACAATTAGAGCAGAGGCAGTGGAAACCCAGGCTCAAATTGGTTGCCTCCAGATCAGTGCTGTTTTCTTGTGGCTCGATATTTTGCGCATACCTTGAAGGTATGAGTCAGAAGTCCAGAAATGTCTTCAAAAGTTCCTTCTTCAAGAGAAAGTGTTGATGTTAGCTTTTTGTAAAGCTCGTTCTCAGACTAGGAGACCTACAGAGCACAAACATCACAGAGGCTTAGAAATAGCTGAATAAAAGCACTAATGAGGCAGAAGAATGAGGTTCCAGGGGGGGTTTATTCATGACCCTCCGTTGCTGAGATGACCTCTATGTTATTTAGGCCAGCAGGTACAGTACAATGCCCAGAACCTGAGGGATTCATTGACAAGATTTGGATGTGCATAAACATGCTGGGAAAACATGAGACTTTTATTAGTAACTTCTAGAAAAGGGAAAAGACAATTATAATGTTGAAAATCCTTCCTCCCAAACTTTTGTTCCTTCTGTACTAACTTCCTTCTTTCCAAAACTCTACACTTCATTTCTTGCAAACTTTCTTCCAAAATGTTCTCCTTCCTTCGAAACTTCATGGCAAACTTCCATTCGAAGCAGAATCGAACATGGAAAAGAAACAAATATTTTGCATCTGCTCCAAAAATGAATGTTGGCAAATGTTTCATAAGTTCTGCAGTTAGACAGCAGATTTGTTACACTTTCTAAAAAAATCCCTGAGTTGATGTTCTTTATTTCCAGTATTATAAAACAAAGATATTTTTAACACATTTATTTTTTTACCTGCCGTCATTAATCAGATGCGGGGGGGAAGGGTGACATTGATAAAGCGGCTAACAATCCATTATTCAGAGAGCGCTGTTTGAATTATATCCTTTAGAATCAGGTTTGGCGTTTTGTTTTGAACTAAAGTCACACATGTCAGGCTCTTTGTGAGTGACCTGCATCAGAACAAAGACTGAAGTATGTGGGCAGAATGAAATATTGCACTGAACTCTAACAAAAGCAGAAAAGAGAATGATGTTTCACGAAGCTGCTTGTTTTTATTGAGGGACTGAAGCGAACAGGTGTAGTTGTGTGTTAACTGCGCTATGATTAAAATCATCACCAGACATGGAGCTCAACTATGCCAAAAAGTGGAAAGTTCAAGGTCTGCAGACTGCAGATGGAAATCTTTCTTTGTCAGCGTTTTATCAGGCCTTTTCAAACTGGCTTTGAAGCATTTCAGGGCTTACGGCGAGTAACTGCTGAATAAAGGGAAAGTTCTGTTGGGTCAGTTTTGGAGTTGAGCCATTAAAGCCCGGTATTCTCAACTTTTGGGAAAGTTTGAACTTGCAAACTTTCCCAAAAGTTAATGTTGCAGTTAAGTTGATTTAATTGAAAGAACTCTAAATTAATCTGTGATTTCCCTAACCATATTTTTGATACAGGCAGTGAAACTTTCCCTGACGTTTATGAGAAGACTTTAAATTCATGAAGGTACATATAACTTTCCTTGCTTGAAATAATATGACTATTAATGCACTCTTGTTGCTTCTAGATAGATGTTGCTCCAGCTTACCAGCTTGCTGAAACATTTAAATGCATGGAAACCCAATACAACAAAGGAAGAATATCAGAAATAAGCCACTGCTTTGCAATCACAGCTTCTCCAATAAAAATAACTTAGAAAACAAATTTAAATAGTGCCATAACCAGCCTATTTTGTGCCAAACTGTTCGTCTTTCTGTTCTGTTAAGAATTCTTAATAATATTTGAACGAACACTCAGAAGAGACCAAAATCAATATTTTATGGCTTTTATCTTATATCCATGGGACCTGGAACATCACATTAGCTGCCAACCAGTGTTTAACTCCACACAACAATTTTAGAATCAGCTGCAACAGCATCAGACGAGGAATTTACTCTTTGTCTAAATGCAAGACTTCTTTGTGGATTATCAATTGTATGTAGAAGTTAAAGAAGGCAACATAAGAAGATACTGATAAACTGTTTGCAGACTAGAAGAAATACATACTCCATGATAAAACTCATAAGACTTAAGTTAAATATTCTATGAGCTCAGGAAAAAAAGCACACTTCTCTTTTTCAGTGCCTTGGTCTCTGAGTGCCGTATACGGGCTGCGTTGCTATTCATAGCATGTGCGTCTTTTAAACCAGGGTCTCCGATCAATTAAATTTGCCTCTCAAGATAACTATGTTAATTACGCTGGTGTTTGTCTGAGTCTCACCGCTCTGCAGTGCACTCGGGACCTCATCCTGAACGATGGAAGCCAGATGGGAAGCGTTTCCGTGGGGCTGAGATGCTCAGATCGTTGCGTGTTCTTCTGCTGCTGTCATGAGATCAATTAAGCCGCGTTAAGTATTCAAAATCTTATCAAATACTTAAAAACTGGGTTTGTTTAAAATTCACACATCATGGAAAATGTTTGACATGACAGGGAATAATAAGGTCGGCGACTTGAGTCTTCCACGCCGGAAAGTTTTCACTTATGCGGTGATATTTTGTGCCGCCGAGCAGGAAAGAGGAACTTTGAGGCGAGGATTTCTGATAGCATTTAAAAGGAGGGTGTCTCTGAACTGTGTACAGACCGAGCTCTGGGGAAAAACTGGCCTCGGCCAAAAACTGCTGAGCAATGCTCCAGATGCAGCTCCCTCCCCGATCCCCTGTGAGCCAAACTCTTACTTAAGTTTTGAGTCAGCGTTGCCTCGCAGTCTGGATCAAAGAGGCCCTTCAAGTGATCAGCTTTGGCGAGAGAAACGAGAATTCTGCTGCTAATCTCCTAGACATGATTTTTTATATATATATATTTACTCCTCTGCACAACATGGGTCTGGATTAAAAGCATTCTATTAAAGAAAAGGGGCTTAACACATACGGAAGGGGGAAAAAGCCAGCTGTGCTTGGATGTGCCTGGCTATTTAATTTGCAATTCAACAGTTGATAGTATTTCTGTTACTCATCCGTAAGCAGTGAAACATCTAACTGAGAATATGTATTTTTATACCCTCGCATCCTTTTTATAGAAGGGTATCTTGGCACTAGGACAAGGTATGCTTTTTATCATTTTGAGACTGAGATTCCTTGTGGATGTGGAGGATTAAAATTGACTTAGCAGAGCTCATTTGCGGTGACTTTCTGCCCACCTTGAAGAGTTAGCTCTGTAGCCAAAGCTAATTCCTAGCCCGGATTGTATCATTTAGCGGCAACTGCATTCAGAAAGGAACAGAGTGACAGAAGAAAGGAGGCTTTTTGTGCTTGTTATTGTCTTCCTTTTCAACTCAAGACCATGTTCTGTGATGCAACTAAGTGTTCAAAGGGGGGCAACGAGGATTCATGATTAGGGAAAATGCCTGCACTTTACAATCATTTGGATTTCTTACTGAGCATTCAAATGTTTTTTGTGAGATTGAAGATGTGCAGGGCCAATTTTTTTATCACGTGGCATGAAGCAGATGTTTATATTGTTTGGAAATTAACATTAAATTAATTAAGTATTAAATTAATACCTTTGCACTGAAACGCATTGCTCTCGATTCAAATGTACAGTCAGACATTTCCACCAAAATATACCAAAGGTATGAAAATTGCTGCACTGTGTAGAGGTCCTGCAATATTATTTCAGTATCATAGCTTATATTTTTCACACTTTATTCCCTATAAAAATAATATTAGATGAAATGAAATTTGAGATATTACATTGCATTGGAAATAAGATTCAACTCTTGCTAATATTTCCTTTTCTCTAATGTAAAGAATTTTATGTTTGCGAGTTTTAATTAACTCTCCAACTTTATGTCCCAAGTGAAGCACCCGAGAGCCATATGTACATTTATTTAAGAGAAAAAAATATATAATTTGGCAAGCTGCATATTAAAATAGTGCAGCTAAGACTGGAAAAGGGGGCTCCAAGGAGGAGCTGATCTTTTACCTGAAGGCAACAAAATTTGAGAGTATGCAATAAATGTGCAAAGTGATTTTTCTTCTCCAAAACACAGTTGAATTGGAAGCACCAAAACATTAGTGGATAAAGCCAGAGAATCACCATTACTGAGTGGACAAGATGGCAAAAATTCTTGGACAGTAGATTATTGTCAATCAAAATGATATTTTTTTTAAACTTCTATTGTATTCAGATTAGAATGTCAGTATTTCATTAATTTAGATTTTTTTAAAGTATTTCCTAATTAAATTCAGTTATTTTTTTTGTTTGTTTTGTTCATATGTAAACAGTGATATACTAGAAGGATAATTAGTGTATTTGAGACTTGATACTTATTGATTCTAGAAAATAATGTTTAGTCAATATACAGGTTATGGTTCTGCTGCACATTTTTATTATATATCAAAATGTAAATAGCTGAAAAAATTGCTTTTGTCTTTATCAAAAGGGTGTAGTGAAGTAGAAAATAACAAATTAGCCGTATTGACTGATCCAGGCAAAGCTAACCTGCTCTTAGAGCATTAACTCCTCATGAACTCTTTTACCCATTGGCGTTTCTGTTCTCTCCTGGTGATGAGTCACCTGACATGCGGGGCTCCTTATTTTTCATCTGCTTGTCCTATCCACAAAAGGAATTTGAGTGAAGCAAAGCACAAATATAATAGGAGGTGGGAGCTTCAAATAAGGATGCAATTACACAACTCGGCGCATGCATGATTGTCGAAAGTGTAATGACTGAGCAGCTGGGGTTTCAGAGCGGGAGACTGACAGGTTAATGCAGTCAGAGCGAAAGTTCGAGGGGTATTAGGAGTCACCTTTTAACCAACCTCGGAGTATTTACTGACAATCAATTAATGTGGGGCAGAGAAGCCTTTTAGTTCAAGTGATTGGCAGGAGTCCAGGCATTCACCTTCCCATAGCCACCAGAAAACAAAGTGTGGGTTTTTTTTGCTGTAATTGGCCCAGAAGAGGAAGGGAGTGCATTATTTCTATGGCAAAACACATACATCGCCCGTTACCCACACGACATGCAATTAACGGCGCTTGGATAATGAAGTATTACAATTGGGATTTTATGTTTTCCTGCACTGTGTGGATTAATGCCCCTATTCAAAGAGCAATGTAATTAATTTTTTGCTTCCTCCTAACCGCAGTATTTCAGATCCAGCTGAAAGTTGAAACTGTTTCAATTAACCTTATCAGACATACTTCCCTTCTACCTCCCGTTGTTAAGAGCTACGGTTGACTCAGAGGATAGCTGAGCCATCTTTGATTTCAACATTTAAGCTCAACCTGTATGTGTGGTATTAACCAAAAATGAACCAATGTCTCACATTTTACAAAGAGTGACCAATGTAGGTTTTTGTTTTATGGTGGCTAATTTGTTTCACAAAAGATCCCTGGACACTTTGGTGAATTTAAGGCAGACTGGGTCTTTTCCTCCAAAAGAACTTGTGTTCTTAAACGGGTTCAGTTCGGATACCTTTGAACGTTGGTGCTTTGCTGAGAGAGCTGACACGCCGTTACCACCAGCCACAATTGAAAAGAACAGAACTATTTAAATTTCCAGCAAACCAGATTTTGTCGTTTCCGTGACGCAAACTCCACAACTGTGTTTAACTCTCTCCTGCAGAGACAAGAAGACAGAGTGCAAAAGTATACTGATTGTAGGATACTCCAAAATTTAGCAGAGACTGTGTGTTATTAGGAGATTGTTTGCATAATTCAAGCAGTTTTGACCCACAGCCATCCTCATTTCCTTTATAACCCAAGATCACTTTCGCAGGATTATGATGCCACGGTTTGAGAGGTGGGAATTCTGGAAAGTGACACAGGAACATGCCGAGCTGAGTGGTTACTGTGGCAACAAGACTGGTATGCAATGACGGGTCGTCAATTGCCTCGGGCAACATGTTTTTACACACTGATGTTTAGTCACATGTCACTGAATGGAGGACCCTGTAGCATCACGTTTCTACCAACACTAGTTATATATATTCTGGAAGTTCAAAAGATGACAAAATATGTTTAGATCAAGTGTAGTGGAAAGGTTTTTTTTTTGTTTGTTTTTTTTATAACAGATACCTGTCAATTAGGGACTTTTTCAAAAAAAAAACATATTGCAAATTATTATTTTTTTAATTATGTGTGGCATTTTAGCAGCCAGGTCTGTAAAGGCTCTGCTAAATTAAAAGTGGAGGTATTTTAGTTTTAAAGAAGTAAAAATAAAAGCACAATTTTGCATAATATATTTGTTTCTTGTTGCTGTCATAATTTCCCAGCAAAAAATGGTGATGAGAAAACAAAGGAATGTATGGAACCATGACGGGTTTATTTTTCTACAATATAATTTTTCCTCTCTTTTACCAACACACAAATAGCGCTGCTTTGATGCTTTTGATTTTCATGCCTTCCCCACTCTCCTATTCAATGAGAGCAACTTCACTCAAAACTAAAACTAACCCTGTAGACAAGTGAACTTTTGATCTATTATTATCCAAAGTCCATTAATTTCAGCTTGACACATGTAACATTTAAGGACTTAACTTAAGCTGTATGGCTGCCATTCAATACTGTGTCAATCACATGCTGCCACAAAATAATGACTAGTCCATTTTATAGAGAGCGATTTTCTTATTATTTTTGAGAGCAAGGACTGAGGGAAGCTTCATGAATATATTTTATGAATCTAGATGTGGGTTACAAGATGTCAAGCAATATGACAGATTGTTGACATGTTGTTAATTTGCTGACAGAATTTGGAAATAGGTCAGCGCATTTACTTTGTTGATACTGAGTTCTGCAGACAATGCAAAGTGGCATTTGTAAGAGTAGGACTGCATCTATTCAAATGTAGATGCTGCAGAGCAACAGTCCTCCGTTTATTTCAGAGAACACACCGACAGACTCAAAGCAGAAACGTACAGAAAGCGAATCATCAAGTGGCAGGAGGCTGTAGCAAAGTTCTTTCCAAATTCCTCCTATCCGTGTGAACCATCGGACCTTCGTCCACATAAATGCAGGTAGGCTACGTGGATTAGCATTTCAGGTCAGGATTCAGTGATTCAGTGCTGTGAAAACATCTCTCTTGTTTTGTCTGGATGCAGTAGGACTTCAAGTTTAGCCTTCACCATAAGGTACATAAGATGACTATTAGAAGCAATTCCTTACATCTTCAGATATACTGGATATGCTGTTCTCCTGAAGTTGCATTCATGAATTCTGCAGCAAATAAGCCATAAACTCAGAACGATATTCAACTAGGAATAGTAAGTTCTCGACTAAAACACTGCAGTCTTTACATCTTCACAGGTTCCTCTCTGGGTGCTAATGCATACACATCTCACCTTGGAATTACATTTCACAGATTCCCCCTATTTCACTTTGCAAACATGAAACACCATAGGTTTTGAGAAAGCAATTCAATTCACTGGTTTCAGGCAGACAGTCTTAATAAGGCTCTGTTTCCACAGCTATGGCAAACAAATCCAAAAGTAACTGCGTTTCAAACCCATATTTGGACTCTATTATATTGTTTTTTGCCTTTTGAGAGATAACCTATAAGAGTGAGATGAACTTATGTTCCACCATATGTGTTTGTTACCCCCCCCCCCTCCATTAAATCTGGGTTGGGAGTACAAGCCTGCAGTAACTCATGTTTTATTTATAGAGAGGACGTGTCGGCTCTGCTCGTCTTCAGCTCAGGCTTTTTGATCTTCTTTCATTAGAGGATGTTCAATATTTATCACTGCTGTTTCCCATTATTCTGCCCACGAACAGGTTCAACTCTTTTACCACTTCAGAGCTGGGCAGCCATCGTGTCTTTCGTAGAATTTATAAAGAAAATGATACCATTATCTCTCTCAGAGGCTCCCGTGGTATTGCATGTTTTTTGGTCAACTCTTTTAAATCAAGCCGACATTTTATGAACTGTCAGGGCTCCTCTGCACAGATGAGGGGCAAACGATTTCTTCTTAGTTGGTTTAGTTTTATATCCCGTATTTGATTTGCCCTTATATTTTCACGTTTAATTTACGGAAGAGGATTAGGTCCACTAAAAAAAATTTAAAAATTAAAAAAATCCAGAATTCTCATTTTTAAACTTAGAATTCTCACTCTTTTCCCAGAATCCGAACTGTTTAGATTATTTATGCACCATCAGAGCAATCTAGTCTTAAAACTTTTGGAATTCTGGGGGGGAAAAAAAATTGAATGCTTCAATTAAAGTCATAACTCTGCGGTTAAAGTTATCGGTACATATAAAATGTTCTAGAACTATTTGGATATCATTTATATATTATATTGGAAGTCACTTAATCTCCATTTGGGATCAAAAAATATTTTTTTATTCGAATAGATGTGCACAAAAGGCTGGTTTCTCAAAGTTCCTCTTGTTTTATTGAAATGTTCTATTTATTGCTCTATCTGCAAATATGGGCAGCGCAGCAACATGCACATTCGGCCACAAAAAATCCGCTGAATAAAGCGCAGAGCCAATGACTTTCGAGTCATAATTTCCTCATTAATGACTTCAATGGCCCCATTTGTGCGATTGTCCTCTGTACGGCGTAAAAAGCCTGGAGCTTCCAATCATGTTCAGATCTGTAAAAGCTAAGAGAATAAGTCCACTTGCTTTCCACTCATGAAAAGCACTTAGGATTGTTTTGTCCTGGACGACCAAGAATACACACCCGCCTAAATTCAGCAGTAGACGAAAAGAATGGATGAACGAACGGCTACATGAATGGATAAATAGATTAACAGATGGCTGGATAAACAAACAAATGGTTGGATTGATTAACAAATGGATAGAGGGAGGGATAGACAATCAATGGATGGATGAACATTCAAGCTTAGGCTTGGATTGTTTGATAAATGGGGTAAATGATGGACAGTTAGAGGGATTGTTGATGCACATGTTTTGGGTGAAACCAATTTGTTTCATCATGGGAATAAAGTCTGGAAATACAAACACTTAGTATTTTCTGTTTTCTAATTTTGAAGGAACCCTACTGTTAGATATTATTAGATGTGAATTTCTTAAAATGTGTGTTTTTTTTTTCCTCTCTGATGAACACAGTCGCACAAATTATGGCTTGTAGTCTTGATTTCCTTCAGTGCACCATTACACTGTTGAAAAAACAAAATAACTATGTGAAGTGTTTTCACTCCCTTTTTTAAAATTCTTATCAAAAATGCTGCTCCATGTTGAGGCTACTGCATTTTATCAAAAGAAAGTTGACATTTGGATACAATATTCAGGTTCTGCTTGGGCTGCTCTCACCTTTCCTTTGTTCTGGTGTTTCGCTCTAAGGTCACCTCTCATTGGTCCGAGCTTTTGCTGGTCAGATAGCCGTGTAAGCAATCAGACCCAGCTGGCAGCCTGAGAACCTGGACCCGTCAGAGGTCAGGCCTGGCAGCGTGTCACCAAGGGTCCGATGTAGAATCACAGCTTCGAAAGCGGAGGGTTGATGTTGCAGTTGACCATAGTTGAACTTTTGAGTCTTTCTGAAGTGGCAAAGTACAAAATTGTGTGCAAAGTGTAATGGAAGTACAGACCAGAGCCTTGCCTTACAGTGGAATTATTTTTAGATCAGTGTTCTAGGCACATCTAATCTGGTGCGGGTTTCAGAAGTGGCCATTTTTAGCCTGGATTAAATTATCATGCTCAGCAATTTTGTTATTAAAGTGAAGGAGGCGGGCGGCGTTCGGTGTCCTTGAAGTTGCAGTGAAGTACCAGTGAGAAGATGATGAAAGGAGTAGCATGATTGAACCAGACTGGTTGGATCATGCAGTTTTAAAAAAATAAAATGAAATGTTTGACAGAATCTCTTGATCTAAAAGAGAAATTTAGTGGAAAAGCAATAAAATTAGCTGTTTTCAGATTCTAACGTGTTTCTTTTCACTCCATTTTAACTTTCCATCAACAAAAAAAAAAAAAAAAGATAAAATACCATAACTGTGTCTTATTTGCTGCCTTCCTTTTGTACCTGCCAGCCCTTCCAGTAGGACAAATTAGATTTGTCAGGAGTAAAGAGACTGAACAATTGAGAATTTAATTATTGAACAAGGGCAAAACATTTTTATTTAGAAAGCAGCAAAGGCATTGCATTTTTTATCAAATGGCCTTGACCTAAGACCGATCTTGAAACATGGCCTCAAACATCATCAAACCAAACCAAACGAGAGAAATATAACCTGGAATCACAGACAGACAGACAGACAGAATCCAGAAAGTATTCATGATACTTCACTTTCTCCATATTTTGGTTTGTCTTACGTTACGATTCCATTTAATTTATCTGTTTCCTCAATATTCTATGCACACATAAGCCATTAAAACAATGTGGAGCATTGTGAATTTCTTGTAAATGTAATTTTAAAAAAATCAAGAAATCATGTTCACATAAGTATTCAAACCCTTTGCTTATCCCTTTGGTGATCCACCTTTTGGCAGCAGGTTTTGTAAAAAAAAAAAACTGCCAAGTGAGTAAAAAAAAACTGATTCTTAGATTTAAAACAATTAAAAAGCATCTGATATGGCTGTCTACGTAAATAAAACAAAAAAAAACAATCTTGAATCTATAAACTAGTTCGGGGTAAACATGAAGACCTAAAAAGTGGTGCAACAAAGTATTAAAAATAGATTCCCAATCTAAAAGTAGGACGTGGGTAAAAGTGTGTGTGGAGTTCGGTAGTTTGGTTAGTGATTTTTTTAAATACTTTTTGTCATAATTGCATTGTAGCTTCCTTTGTTTTGTATTGATCACATTAACTGTATCTTTTGACAAAACAGTTGCACAGTTTATTTGTTTTTGGCAAGACAAATTTCTCAATGTCCAGGGAAAACAGAAGAAAAATGTAGCAACTTGGCTAATTCTGGCGCATTCTTAGAACTGTTAATTAGTGTGGACTCTCCCTGCCAAAAGCATTGATAAATTTCAAATCAAGAGTCTAAGAAATACTGAAACAGTTCATTGTAAGAAATCTATCTAACTGAGCAAAGTTGCTCTTAAGCACACGGGCTCAGCTTGTCTGGGTCCAAGTCCAGCGTGGATTTAAGTGACCAGATGTTCTTTGATACTGATGGATGAGTGCTAAGAGGCTAAAGCAGGGTTTGTCCAGTCTCCCAATGTGTTGTGTCTATTAAATCAAACAAAAAAATATATATATTCAGCTCATCTGCAAAGGATTCTGGGAATGAACAATGTGTACTGGCAGGTTTGGCATAACTGTCTATTGTGATATTTATTCTTTGCAACACTTTCTTCAAATTGCCAGAAGTTAAATTCTGCTACACGCTTCTTATCATCATTTTGAACTGCTTTAACAGTTAGTCCAACTTTATCAGATGACAAAAAAAACTTTTTTTTTCTATTATCCACTTTTTATTGTTTGGATGGATGGCAATCAGCTTTGTAGAAATATGGCAGCATCCTCACAGAATGAAACAAGCTTGAAACTACGAGGGTGTTAAAATCCTCTCCAGAGTCATTAAACAATAGACCCCAGTTTTGTAGCTCAAAGCTGGCCCTCAGTACTTCCACTGGTTCTGTTTTCCAAACTTTGATTTAGCTTAGACTTCAAACTTGGCATCAGCACAATGACACTGTGGTCAGTTTGGAAGCGTTTGTGCCAGGGATATTGTCGTAACGCAGGTCCAACATGCGGCCTATTCTAGCTGGTGTTGTAAGGTAGATGCCAACGTCGTGTTTGTTAAAATCCCCCAGTAAAAATACCAGCTGTTCTCTCATAAGACAGAAATCTGTTTTATCGGTCAGGAGTATATTCAGCTGCAAGACTGAAATCCGGTTCTGGGAGATAAACAGGACTTATGGTGATCTGAGTGAAATCCTGGGGCAGGCAGTGAGATCTGAAAGACGTCATTATGAGTTCATCATTTTTGTTGACAGCCGTAAACATTTCTTGCACCCTGCAGGGTGAATTCTCTGTCCAAGCCAATATTTTTTATTTCATTTTTTTTTCTGCTAGGTAGAGACAGATGTCAGATCAAGACAACCTGATATCCACATCAGTGTTTATGGCCAAAGCTAATTAGCAACACCTGCCACTTGAAGAAACTTTAGCAGTTGGTTTAAGTGAAAAGATCAACAGTAAATGTAACAAAGTGATCAAAAAATTGTGTTTAAATTTGCTGTATCAAAACAAGTACTATATTTCTAGATTAGTACAGAGGAGGTGTGATTTAGGAGTGGGCGATATGGACTTAGAATTTTATCGCAATATTTTGTGGTACTATTGTGATAAAAATGATTAAAAAAAGCTATTTATTGCTTTGTTTTTAGGTAACTGTATGACTGTAACTGCATGGCGACAAAAACACAAATACTTCCTTAGAATGTTCCAGTCCGATGTGTCATAATCTTAAATAATGGTAATTTGGAGAGAAAATTAATCTCCTAGAAAGATCAACGATTTCTTAAATTACACGCACAGATGTAGCAATCACCAAATATCGAATGGTTTCAATATTATGGTGGAAAATTTCCGAATAGATTTAAAAACGTTTTGTACATTCTTTGCGAGTAAACTGAACACAGCGTTCTGATTTTGAAGAGAAACACAAGCCTTGCCAAAGCACTTGCGTCTCCTTCATCCCGGCTCTTTCAACCGTCGAAATGAAGTGGTTGCCACACAAAGGGAGGCTAGACGGAGAAATAGATCCAAAACCCAGCAGTGGATCTCTGATGTTTTGAAAGACTTCTCTTGGATGTTCTCGCAGTAACGTCCCCTCGCTTTGAGGCAGAGCAGATTTGTTGATGGCCCCCAGAGATTCAGCTATGCACGACGCAGGAACATTTTTATTTTATTTTTTTTTTTTCTCCTTATAAAATACTGAACATCAGTGAGTTTTTAGAGCTCAGATTTGGTCTGGAAAAAAAGATAATAGGATGATGGTACTGAATAAATCACCTGCTGCGTTGATGAAAAAAAAAAAGAAAAAAGGCAGGGCCTTGGTTGAAGATTACCTAAAAATATAAAGATAGTTCTGCTTTCAGCTTTATTAGTTAATGAATAGCAAAAATGAAATTGCATTGATTTAATCGGTGATGCTTTGTGTGAGATGACCTCGAAACAAACCTTGCTTTTGTGTGTGGAACGGGTTTGGTCAGAGTCATTATCGGTTATCAGCAGATATCAGTTTGCCTCCGGCGTCAGCAGATGGGTGAAGGAGATGGGACGCGCCGTGAAGGTTGGTTCCCTAAGTCTGTCTTCATCTCACGTGAGGTGACTTATATCAACCGCTTTTGTGCATTTCATTATGAAACTACACTACAAAAATACGCAATTTAGGGTTTTTTCTAATTTATTTTCTAGAACAAACATCTAATTTGCCCTTGAAATAAAGTAAGTTTTAAACGAAAACTAGGAGCTTGTTTCAAGTAAAAACAAAATCCTCCACATTGATGAAAAAAGTACTGGTCCTACTGGCAAATTATCTCACTTGTAATGTGAGTATTATGCAATGAAATACAAAAGAAACTCTCACTTTGCTTACAAAGTCTCAAATAAGATTTCCCTGACTAAATCCAATATTCCTGGCCTTTCATGCCCACAACGGAGCACACAAAATCCTTCCCTCTTCAGTTCAGCAAGACAAAAAAGGGTCACTTGGAATCTAATGAAATAGCAATTTCAAAATGACAAATTGAGTCTTGAGCCCAAATAATTCAATTTGGGCACAAGAAGGCTGCAATAGCCAAATGTCTACAGATGAATATGTAATTTTTCTTGTAGCCCAGGAGACGAGGCAACACCTCTGAGTTTTAGAAAGTCTATAGGCAATGTCATATATATATTTTTTTTACAAACTACCTGGTTTTATTCTGTGTTCAGTAGAACAAGCAGTGATTAAATCGAGAACTTGATGAATCGATTCCATTTTAACACTTACTATTCATTTAGAGTTAATGCAAGAGAGACAATAATTGTAGATCTATGAGGTTAAGAGCATAATCTTTAAATATATGTCATGGTGACCGAGATGCTGCATATACAGTGTGCCGCAACTGCATGTGCAAAAACTCTTGAATATTCATCTGTCCTATAAAAAACACTTTTCTTTTTTCTTTTTTACTGATTCTTTAGTTGTGACCAGAGAAATTTATGATCTATAAATAACAGAACTTGGTGGGTCTTTACAGGTTTATGACTGAAATGCTTTGTTTATTAGGCTTTTATGATGTAATCAGGGCCAAATTTCAGTTCCTAAGTGCAAACCATTACAGTGAACTACTAATGCTGTCCTATTTGAGACAGGAGGTTATGCACACTACAAATGCAAATTGTTACAGAGAGGTATTTTGTACGCAAGTATGATACACTCAGTTGTTGTGCATATCAAAAACAACTTATTTTGTGTCATGGTTGCCTTGAAATTGTCCTCCGTCTCTTTAAGAATCTCCTACTCTTCCAGACATGCTGCCTTCAGCATGCTGTCCTTTGATGCTGCATACCAGTGATCTTAGGAGCAGCTTTATAAGGTAAGCCCAGCAGAAGCAGAGTTCCACCACATGTTTGCCATTTGTTGCTGCTGCTAGTCTAGTGGAGCAACACTACAGGTTTGTTTTTGATCAGAGACATTAAGTCCATATGAAAAAAACTCAAAAAAGGACATTTTGCCTTGTGCCTTTTGGTTTGTCTAGAACCCTATTTTGAAAAATTCTGAATATTTTCTTTATGTTTTATGTTGGAGACTCTTGAAGCAAAATCCTGGCACAAAACACTAAGAAAATCAAAGTTTATGTCGAGGATGAGCCTGAATTTAATATCTAATATAGCTTTGACTAAAAATGTAGTTGCAAGATCTTAATGGAGTTGATGTGAAAAAACCTCAACGTCCCATATTCAGAAGTGTATTGAAGATAATGAGTCATCTAGTGTTTAAGCCCTAAAGAAATTTGTATGCAGACAGATGCAACGCATATCGACTTCAGATCTATTATGTAACATTGGAGAAAAAGTTACAAGCCCTGAATAACACGAGTCACAAAAAACGTCAATGTTCAAGTTGAATTTGCAGATGAAACGTAAAAAAAAGAGAAAAAAAATGGAAAATTAGCAAGTATGATGATTAGGATGTCAGGAAAATTGGCAAGCTAAGTCCATAAAAGCTTTACTGAAAAGTAGAGGCAGAAAAAGAAACAAAAAAAAAAGATAGTTAATCATATTCTTGTAGACTCCTTTCTTGAAGGTATCCAATTTCTAGTAAAGCTTTAAGAGCTGCTGAAAGGAGACCTGACATGTTCTGCGTGGCCCTTACCCAACAAAACATCAGGGGGAGGGAGGGGGGTGTCGTACTGATTGCAAAGCCTTGTTGTCTCTTTCAGGTGGACTCAGCTGTACAGCGCGAAGCTGTAAATGAAATGTCAAGGTCGCACGTCACAAGCTCAGATGCTTGATGTTCAGCTCGGGGACACTTTTGCTGTATAAATCTTTTCAGAAACACTTTCTTGAGCCTGCTCCAGCATACATTAATAGGGAGACATCCTCGGCGCTCACATTAGTCCCCACAGTTTCCAATCAATCTGACTTTGAAACTGGAGGAAGGAGTCTGGAGAGAGTAATCAAATTCCCCACAGAAAGAGCTGCAGATGGCGCTGGCTTCCTGCGAGGTGGTGCTGCTAACTGCTGCTCCACCCTCTGTGATTTAAAAAAAACCTAAAAAAAAAAGTCAAACTATATTGGCTGGAACACCTGCGGACTCCATCTAACCTTTTATTTTTAAAGAGACCAGAACAGATACGTGTTTAAACGTTCCTTTGCGAATTTGGAGAACTTTTTTTTTTCTCCCTTCCAAACAAACGACTCCCTACACATTCAGAAGCATTTTAAAGGATAGTTGATGTGCCGGACCTCTACCTTCGCAATTAGTTTTGCTTGATGTGACTCCCCTGTGGTATTGATCCAGACTCTCTGAAGGATAAGGGGCCAGGAGATGAATAGCTTTGTCCCGCTTGCTCCATCAAATCCCTTTAACCGTGTTTGGCAAAATCACCCAGCGCTTTCGAGCAATTAAATTACAATTTGCCCAGATACACAATCTCCATCCAGTATTTGCCTTCTGCAATGACTTGCAAAAATATGTATGTGGCCTTTTAGGTTACAATCACAAACCTAAAAGTATTTCTTTTGTGTTTTGGGAGTAAGGTAGTGAAAAGTTGTAACTTACAGGCACAAATTTTTGTCTTGCTGGTAAAAGACACCAAAATAACTCTGATTTATTTGTAGAAAATCTTAAAAAACTAGGTTTTCTTTTCTTTCCACTTTATAAATAATTACTGTTGGTGCAAAAGAATTACAAACACCAAAGTTAGTGATTTAAAGTTAAAGAGGTGTGAATCCTTTTTTTGAGTTTATTTGTGTAAAATTTCACACCTGTTCTGAAATTGTAATTCTGTGCTCTTTCGGCAATTTGTCATCAGTATCCCTTTGTTTAGGGATGCTATGCATTTTTTAGAATTCTGAAAAGGATGAGAAAAAACTTTGGTTTCTCTCTACTGGCAAT
This sequence comes from Gambusia affinis, assembly GCF_019740435.1. Taxonomy (NCBI): domain Eukaryota; kingdom Metazoa; phylum Chordata; class Actinopteri; order Cyprinodontiformes; family Poeciliidae; genus Gambusia; species Gambusia affinis. Next base: position 6,120,656 of record NC_057891.1, on the reverse strand, counting down.
ATCATTTCCAGTTTGTTTGATTCAATATATTATTCATCGTTGTTCCATTGTCTTGTCACAACATGATGAACTATAAAAGCAAAATTTTGTGGGCTGAACCTTCCCCGGCCTCTTTCTTTTATCTTTTCACCCAAACCAGCAGCCCTTTTGATTAATTTAGCGAGTTAAGAAAGCACTAAGTGTAGTCAGGGCAATTGGATGACATTTCTGGGCTACATATTATCCAGGAAAAACAAAGTTCTCTTAAGAATCTGTTTTAGCTCATAAGATAGGTGAGATTAAAAAATAGATATAAGATGAATTTTGTTAGTCAGAAAATACTTAAATCCTTCATATTTAGCATTTATATCTAGCAATGATTCTCATCTGAACAACATCTAAGACACTGATATGGTAAGTAATGACTGGATTACTAAAAATGGTCTAACACCCATTATCGGATAACCAAAGAGGATTCTGATTTTTCCACCTAATTGAAGTTAATGTTCATAAGGACGCATCATGCCAACACTGTACAAATTTACTGGTTTAACAAAAGCTGAGAGAAGAAGGCTGATATAGACGGATCAGGAAGTTTAGCTTCATCTGGCAAAACTTAAGATTAGTTGTGAAAAAGGAACACATAATAGGGGATTCAGACTCAGAAGGCAAGTAACTTTTGCAGAGTGAAACTTCTCTGATGGTATATTGAGGGAACAAAAAGCTGGAATGAGGAAATTTAGATAATGTGGGCATTAGTCGGAATCAGGTAGGATAATGAACAGAGCATATGTGTTGCCAAATTGAAGTGGACAGAAACTGAGATTACTCTTACGGCATGGATGGTATGCGACTGGATCTGAAATGTCGAAATGACATGTTTTATGAGTGGGCACTACATAAACAGTAATTGCACAAAACTGAGCAAAGCCAGCGCAAAGGCAGGCTCAGAAATATGGAGAAGGAAGAATGAAACAGGTAATGGAAAAGGGAGGGAAGGACCATGACGATGGAATGCATGCAAAAGAGGGATAATTAGGATACTTTGCATGGAGAGGGGCTTAAAAAGAAGGATATGAGGGATAAGTGGGCAAAACAGGCTTGTTCAAAGTTCATGAGGATGATCTGAAAAGATGATGAAGATATATGAAAAAAGAAGCAAATGTAAAAATGTACTTGTGATGGGGATTGAGGTTTTTGAGCAGAAGGGAATTAAAAAACTTTAATTAAGTCTGGAAACAAACTTCAACTATATGACACTAAAATTAATGTATATACTAGAAATGTATGCCAAGAAAATTCTGTAGCAGTGGATCATAAGACATATATAGTTGTCTCTAATTTATCAGAATACTTTAGAACATGTCCAAAATATACACTGTAACCGATTTTAGCCATCATGCTGGAGATTTAGTCTGTTTTCGTCTTCAATTTAAATGTAAGCCAGATTCCCCAAAGTTTGATGGGTTCCAAACGTCAAATCTTTTGGTAACCCCTGACAACATTTAGATCATGTCATTACCTTTACAAATTCACAATTTATCAGTTTTCATACTGTTCAGAAAACAAATCCTCGCCACTTGAGTGAACTCATTAAAAGAGCCAACTTGTTGACACAAGCTTCTTTTTTTTTTCCCCAACCAAATGAGAAACCAGTCACTAATTACTGACTCAGTTTGTAACTATGTTATACTGGTAAGTGGACAAGAAATACTGTTTTTTTACAGACTCCCATTAAAGCCTCACAACCTGTGACATCGAAGTTGAGTCTGCTCAGCCAAATGGATGCAGTTGAAAGTTTGGCATTCAGCAGTTTTTTTGTAGATTTATTTATTTATTTTTTTGGGGGGTGGGGCGGTGTTAGTGAAGGGTAAAGGTTAATTACTGTATTTAGCACAGCAAAAGAAACTGCGTTTGCAGTATTAAGCCGTTTCTCTGATTAAGCTCCTTTACTGGGTAAAGCGAGACTGCAGCTCTGAGGTTCCCATTTGTGGCGTTGCATGATTTAATTACATTTATGCGGGAAATAAATCTGCAACCATCATAATTTGTACACACAAAAAAAACAACAACTTTTGATTATACTCACGAGAAGATGTCATAATATTGGTGCAACTGCCACCATGTAATAACGACGGCAGATGATGAAAATAAAAATAAGAGAAACAACAACAAGCTGATTGGCATTCAGGGAGGCTCCTCAATTTAGTCATGACAAGAGTCTTGCAAACAAGTGGGAGAAGCACAGCAAGCAGAAGGAAAGTGGCTTTTATTTTTATTTTTTTTGTTTTGAGTGTGTGTTGTTGGGTTGTTGTTCCCAGTGCTGTGCACACGCATCAGCTAGGCTGTCTGGTTGCATTTGCGTCAGGTCAGGTTGACAGCCTAAGACAAATAAGAACAGTCAAGCTGACAATGAGGGTGGAGGGTGGAGGGCTCCGGAGCGGTGCCTGTAGTGTGAAGTCGGCATATGTTATAGTTTTCTTCATAGCTACTACTTTTATTACATGCCGTTTACTCTAAAGTCAAGTGGCGCTTCCTGCTCTATAATCAGAACCCAGAGGTCATAAATAACCGAATTCAACTGTTCCAGTTATTTGGGACACGCAAGTACAATACTTAAGTCCTTCTGAAGAGCTTAATCTTACTATTAAGGTTAAGAAAGAAAGAAAAAATAATTGATTAAAATTAAAAGGTTGCAGCTTTCACCTGTCATTTGGGTAATTTTAACCATTTTGATGAAAATGACGGAGAGCTGCCAGTGTTTAAGTAGATACCTTAATAGTCCAGATAAGAGATGACATACAGAGTTTATAGCTCAAAAGTTCTTGAATCTTGAAAGTTAGAGCACTGCTGATACTCGTGTTTGAGGACAGTAATAGTATGCCTGAAGAATAGAATATAAAAAACCCCAAAAACATAAGGGTTGGTTGGAGTTTAAACTGTGTTCTTAATGAATAAGAAAAGAAAATATGCTGCCACCAATCAATAACTGAGAAAGGAAACCGCTTGGCTGAAGAAACACTGCAATGCACTTCCTAAAAATAAAATAAAAATACAACACTGCACACCCATATCGACGGAATAAATCACATGCTGACAAAACGCTGAATAAAGAACCATGTGTGACACTGCTCTCTACAACAGGCTTAAGACGTCTGTGTACGAAAACCTTAAAATAATCGGTTGTTATGGAGACTTGGTGACCATAAGATGTCAGTCTTTGCTCTAGTTCTCCAACGGTGAGAATTGAACATTTAATTTACCTCTCTTGCCAACTCCCACATTGTGTGGTAACAAGAAAATCTTGGCTCTTTGTTTTTTACAGTTCCAGCGAGTTCCACTCATTTTCCTTCTGCAAAAAATCTGCGCAATGTCCAATCACATTAATAGAGCACAATATAATAATTATAAATGTAAATAACTATGTAATGTAAATAATAAGCAAACTACATTCTTAAATGTGCCTCTGTTTTATAAAGTATGTTGCTGGCTGCATATTTTGCTAATATTAATTTACCTGTCTCCTATAATTTCTATACAAAGATGCTAAAGGCAATGTATTGTTGTTTCCTTTAAGTGACTGTAGTTTGATTTATGTGATTCAATAACAGCCTAAAATTAGAAGCCATCTGAGAGGGATAATTTCATATAAAAAAAGAAAATGCTTGTATGCTGTAAAAATGTGCTTATGGCTATAAAGTAAATACAACGTTGCTTTTATTGCACTATTTAGAGCTGGTGAGGCAGGTTCGATTAATGACTGTGCACTCTAGAAAATGTACAGCGCTCTGTGTTTTTGTTCCCTCTCCCTCCAACATACTGTAAGAAAAAGCGTGGGACGCCGTTTTAGCGACGCAAATATGAGTTTTTAAGGAAGGGAAATGGTTTCCGGTGCTGTCCTGACGCTGACAGAATGCAAAACACACTCTCATAACCCCCGATGAGAACACTCAAGCTGTGATCCAAGCAGTGAGCAGTCAGAACCACCCCTGGAGATACAGAAAACAGAATTATGACCAGGACAGTGTGTGACACACACGTGGCCGAAGCCGAGAAGAAAGCCTGGCAGCGAAGTGTTGTTAAAGGAAGACCTTATGTGACAGTTCCACACCTTTTCCATGCAAGACAAAACACGGAGCCATCTGTCAGAGAAAAATGATATTATTAGCGCTGCAGATGACCTTCTTTGCTCCGGGGAATAGTCCAGGCATAAAAATAGGCCTGTTGGTCAACCATGTTGCTTGGCATGAAATTTTCACGGCATCAAACACAGGGCAGTCTCTGCTTATTTATTTATTTTTTTTTTTTTTAAACCCATTCATATTTTAACTTGCCTCAAGCGGAGAAAAGACTTAAAAAAAGATCCCAGTTCTGTTTGTGCTGATGCTATGGATTTGATAATTAATGCAGTACGTATTAAATATAGGCCATGCATGCATTTTATAGAGTGCATAGATTAAAGCCAAGAAATATGGGAACAATGTTATTTCCATGGAACTATTACTTTTTGCAGGAATGCATGCTGCATTAGGTATTCATGGTGTTGGCACAAGGGAAAGAATGTCACTAAGCCAACTGGATTCCATACTAGAAAAACTTGCTGTCCACTTTCACCTCATCAGTTCGATCCAATTCTTTTTTTTTCCCCAGGACTCTCACTTTAATTTTGGAGGATTAAAGTAAGAATTTCAAGAAAAAAGTCAAAACTGAGATTAAAATCCGAATTATGAGAATTTTTTTCCATACATTGATTTGCACCAAATCTATATTCTTCGATTAAGCATTTGAAAAGGTCTTTAAGTCAGTGAGCATCCCATTTAATTTTTTGTTAACATATAGTCATGTTCAACAAATTAGAATATGCATTCTGTTTTCGTCAGATTAAAGTTATTTTCTGAAAATAACATTAACCAGGTATTTAAAAATGCTTACATGAGTCCACATTTCTTTATTAAAAATCTATATTTTGTCAGATTTATTACAATCTTAAATGTCATATTCTCATAAGCTATTTGGAAAAGAATCACCATAATTAACAAAAGACTTGAGGTCAGTCTCACTTATTAGTGAATTGAGTCTTTAAAATAAGTGAACTTTTAATAAATGTCTTAAAATGATTTGTGGCAAACTTGAAAAGTTTCATTTATTTCTAGTGTTTGCTGCTCTGCAATTTTAGAGATTGTTCAAAGGTAGAAAAAAAGTTCCCGGCAAGTTCACTACGACTCTGGACCACTGCACTGATTTTGTGCAAAATGAAAAAAGAAAAAAAAAAAAGAACATCCAACATTTCCATCTCAGATCCAGAAAGTTGCAGCTGGTACATTGAATGTTACGGTACTTGACAGTACAATTACAACAAAGCTGAGCCAGTGTGGTTTGTTTGTCTCATCTTTCTATAAGGAACATGACAGCTAAGTCCAAATAAACAGCAAATGCCAGGAACAATATCCAGTGAGCCAGGAAGAAAGAGCGAAGATGTTTGGCAAAACTAAACAGACCATAACAGGAACAATAACTGATTGAGAGGAAAAGAAAACAAACTGAAAGTCACAAACTATACATCTGTGAAGGCAGTTCGAAAAACTGTGAAATCTACACAATTGTTACCAATTTTATTTTATGCTAGAATTATTTTCTATAGTTCATTTTCTGCAGATTTATGTTGCCACAAATCTAATATTTTCTGTCTGCAGTGAGTGAATTTGTGAGCCGGGGTGGGAATCACTACGTAATGCTTCCTGACAGTCTTAAAACAGAATATCAAATAGAGCTCCACACGCTGCGTTTGTAGCCAAAGCAAACACGTTGGGTTTGGGTTCATTAATCAATAATTCATAACAAAATAAATCACTTTACTTATTTGCTGATATTTTCCTTCCAGAGAATTTCTTTTATACGAGGAACTTTGCATTCTGTAAAATTTCACAGACTCAACTGGGGTCTGAGTTTCACAGGGGAACTGTCAGGCAGCAACCAAGAGCCTCTTGGTGTCAAAACGACCCCCCTGTCCAGACGAGAGCAGCTCTGAAGCTAAAGCTGATGATCCCTTCAGCCAAAAGAGAGTCAGGCTGGAAAACAAAGTTTGTTCCAAGATAGTAAAACCGTCTCTGAACCAACTGGACGTGCTCCTCTTCTCTTCCCATCCACATCAACTTGTCGGACGTTAATTTTAATGCATAAACCCCCAAAATCACAAAAGACAATGTCACGAATTACATGAAAGAAGAATCCCCTTCACCTCAGTCATAAAAATGAGTGACTTCAATCAGCTGCGTATTCTGAACACAGATGGAGTTACAGGCGGCCGTGCCAATCATGCCTGCAGGTGACGCCATTTGCGAGAAGTAACAATAACAAATTAGCACCTGTCAGAGGTCGTCAAAGGGCCACGAAGCTGGGTCAGCAGCTGCCGGCAGTGTGATTAAAGTGGCTGCCAAGTTGAGAACAAAAAATAAATAAAAAATACGACAGAAAATAGAGTGGGACTTAATTAGAGAAGCGTTGGAAGCAAATCACGTCTATGCCAAGTGATAAGAAAACATTCATTCTTCAATCTATTTGAGGTGAAATTTTACCACTGCCACGGATTTTTGCAAAAGAAAATTATCTTTTCTATTTCTAATAGTAGATGTATCTATTTCAATTACAGATGTATTGCTTGTTCAATCCAGAGGCTAAGCTAATTTGCTCACATAACAGCTAGTTTTGGCATTATTTGACCTCCGCACAAAAGGAAACTGTGGAGAGCAGAATAAATCCTTGTCATCAAGAGTTTCCATTTAAAGTCATAGCTGTGTGTTTTGATGGAGAGCAGATGACATGACTTATCAGGGTCCTTGCTGAAGACGATGTTTATGGTGACTGATGTCAGCATCCCACGCTTCGCCGGTTACTCAGAGCCTTCCGTCTAAATTCCCCCTAAATCCCATTTTCATTGTGATCGGAGGTCATCGGCGGAACTGTCGGCATGCAATTTCACACAGAAAAATTGCCATCTGTGCTCGCGGACAGACAAGCAAATGGAGTGAGTGCCACGTCAATAAACCAGGAAAAGATGAGACAAAGTGGTGATGAAAATGATAAAAACTAACATGTGTCTTCATACTTGCTAACAGTTTTGTATTCAAAACACAAACTCCGCTAGCGTGTTTGAGTTCCGCATTTATGATGCGGCAACATTGTGGATTTTCAAGTCAAAAGTTTTTGGGGTTTTTTTCAGTTACGAGAAAAGTGTAAATAAACATTGAAGGTGTTGCGTTTTAGGAAGTGTGTGTTTGTTGGAGTATTGGCCAGTTTAGAGTGTTGACAAATGAAGCTAGTTTGCCATGAAAGAGTATTTACCTCGTCACAAATTTTTTCTGTTTTTTTTTTTCTGTTTCATCACTCTTGGGGGGAAAAACAGTGAAGTGAAACTCTTGATTGCAGTTGTCATCGCCAAAGGTGGCAAAACAAGTTATTAGGCTTTAATGCAATGTTTACCTTAACAAACAAAAGCATCATTTATCACTTTTTTTATATATTTAGTGTATTTAGTGTGTTGTTCATTAAAAAAAAAAAAAAAAAAAAAAAACCTGCTTTAACTTCAGCGGCTCTGCTGTGTCACTTACTATCTCTATTCTTATTATTTCACACATTAACTTTATAGTTCTTCATCTTCATCACATTTTCCTTTTTGGAGCCAGCACTGTTTTCGATGGACGATTGCTTGTCTCTAAGGTGGCCCAGAACAGCACAGAATCAGCCAACAAAATACAAAAGCCACAACACAGCTGCAAAAATATTTGATAGAAAGGGAGATGAGCTCAAAAAGCACTCATCCTAATAAAAAGATGTGGGGGAAAAAAAATGTCTGAATAGATCAAAACATGGAGAAGATGCACCACACGCATCAGGCTGCCACTTTTCTATGCGAGGAACAGGAAACTTAGCCTTCAGTTCAGAGAGGAAGGTCAAAATTGAAGAATATCACCAAAAATATCTTTCAGGGTATAATGAGGATAATCATAAATTGTGGACTAAATATGGTACAACATGAAAACCTGCATCCCTCCTTGCCTTTTATAAACATCCAGGCAGTTGTTGGTGGTGTAATGACACGGAGGAAATTTTCTTGGCACATTTTGAGCCTCTCAGCTCCAAATGAGCATGGCTTAAACATTTTTTTGCAAACCGTCTCCATCCCTTTAGGCCACCGTGTACCCATCAATGAAATGAGGCAGAATGTTTGATTAAACCACACAGCAAAAAAAAAAAAAAAAAAAAAAAAGTACCCAAATAAGCTACACGTCTCAGTGATTCGGGGGAGTCTTAAGATACAGTTTCTAACTCTTATCTACAAGATAGTGGGAAAAACTGGTTAAGCCGAGTCCGAAAACATGTTTTATCTCGACAGAACAAAATACATATATAGAAACCAGCAACACAATCTAGGAATCGAGCAAGACTCGCATTTTCTGATAAAGCGAGCAGATTCTTTTAGCTGATACATCAGAGCACCTGATGATAAGGCAATGTTGTACAAAGCAAAGCTCCTATTCAAGGGAAGGAACAATAAACAAAGGCATCACACTTACTTTGCCTTCTCCCCCTCCACCTCCTCTTTTGGTTCCATTTCAAGGCTTCCACTGAGGAAATATGCATACAGTATGCTAAGAATAAGAACATAGCTACACTGTGATTCATGACAGTGGAGCGTTTTTAAACCTTTGTGTTGAATTAACAAAAAAAAGGGAAAAAATGCATTAGCTGGTATTTATTATGCAAGGCAATGACTCATAAGTAATGTGCAAAATTACTGGGACTTTGCAATCTGTTATTGTGAATGATTTTCACCCAGGCTGAATAGAAACGGAGTAAAATGAAGCGAATGAGAAATAAGATGAGACCACAGGAATGTATTTAGCATCTGCTTGGAGAAACACAAAAACACAAACGCACCTTGAAGCCATCTTTCTTCGACTGTCTTATTTCTTCTTTTTCCTTTCGCAGCAAAAAAAACATGTCACATCATGTCTGTGCTGTTTTCAGCTCTGCGTTCGCATTTGCTCGCTGTCAGTTATTAGCAGAATCACTGCAGCTCCAACCTGCTGCAGGCAACATGAGTTATTTAAAGAAATCAGAGCCACACCAAGTCTCGAAATGAACCAAGGTGGGGGTGAACAAGGCCAAGACAGGGTAGGGAGGGGGGGTTAGGAGCAGGTGAGGGAAGGATGGTGCAGGGGGGAGGACTGTGGCAAGGTGGAGAAAGATCAGAGAGGGGAGAATTCTGGAAATCGGGAGATGCCAAAGTGTGGGTGACTCGCAAAATGCTGCTAAGGCATTTAAACAATTGGAGTCAAAATCGAGAAAGATGGAAATTGTCTCTTTTTTTTCCAAGCAAAAAAGCTAGACACCTTCATATAGAAGAAATACAGTACACAGGCTTTTCAAAACACCAAGAAAAACAGAAGAATTTAGCAAAATTCTATGTGTTTTGTATTTGTAGCAACAAGTGTTATGGAGAATAACTTTACATTTATTCTCACCCTGTATACAGAAAAGGATAGTTTGAAAATCAAAGCTGGTTTCCTGAACTCATTAGGGTTGGACCATGAGTTTCCATCATTTTGTGCTCTCACCATGTTCCGATTTTATATCTCATTGTCTGTAAGCCATAATCACTAAAATTACAAAGACAAGGTTTGCAGTATTCCACTTTATGTACAATGAGTCTATTTAATAAATGAGTTTTACTTTCTGAACTCTTCTCAAATAAAGCTGCAGTAAGTGTCAATAGTTCTTTTTGGACTTTAAAATGCTCCAGAAAAAGGTGGAAGATAAAACTAAACAATAACCAAGATAATTATTTCAGGGCAAAATAAAAAAAAAAACCTCTAGGTTGAATGGATTGTGTTGTAGTTACTCGTAAGCTCAGAAGATAAGCATATGAGGATATTTAGGACTTTGAATCTATCTTTGTTGGCGATTCGAGTTATTTATGTTTTTTGGTATTTTATTTTCCTTATTTCAACTACCCGCTTCTTGGCAATAAATGCTGGAAACATTAGAAAAACCTGTTGTTTTGTCTTTTTTTTAAAACACACCTTTTCTTGCTGGCCATAATCGACTGTACATTAACGGTAATTCAACTTTGTTACAACCTTCATAGACCACAGAGCGGAGTATCGTTTCAAGGTTGGGTCTAAATATTTTTGGGTTGCCTTAATCCTTACGAAAACAATGCATATCAACTGAGAGTTTGTTGACACAGAAACACATATAGCATGTCGATTTAAATTTGTAACAGCATCTCCACTGGCTACAACAGAGTTCAATTTTACCCACTTGTGAACTGTCCTCTGTGGTCCTTTCAGTGAAAGGATTGCTGGTGAAAGGGCCACCAGTAATTGGTCAAGATGTACTTTATTCATTGAATTCATAACTAATTAGGGAACCCTTACTCAAAATTCAAGCTAATGCAAGAATAATTTGAACTGCAAGATTTAGTAGGTTGAGTGGTTGAGGGTTTTAAAAAACAAACCACCACTGCCTTACTAGTGGTGGTACCGACACTCCTTTCTCCAATAGTCTGTCGATAGATGTTAAACATAAATTTTCATGTTTATGTAAATTCTGCCTTAGTCTATAGAAGTGTTAAGACTCTACAACACCAGAGACTAATTAGGCAGTCATTAGCATAACAAGGCAGTATAGTGCGATTAATTAGAAAGCTGCTCCAGCCTCCTGCTTGAGCAGCCAAGCAAAGGAGACGTTGTAAAAGCCTACAACATTCAGACTGTTTCACAGTTTATGGTAGCAGTGTCTTTAGCAGGATTTCATGGCATGCTGAGAAGAGTCACATTTAGTGCAACATTGACAAAAAGGAAATAAATTGTAATCCTAGAAGTTGAATCTGCACTTGCCGCATGATGGCATTGATTACTTTAAGTGGGATCCATCCATCCATAGTTTATATTCGCTTATCCTTGCAGGGAAACGGTGGGTGCCTATCACCATGGGAACCATTAAAGAATTGAAGGTTAAAAACGTAACTGTAAAAGGAACTGCAGAAAACTTAAACCTATTAGATGGAGAGCAATATTTTACAGTTTTTCCACCTGCAGTAATAGTTTATTGAAGTCGGAAAACACAAAGAACTGATTAAACTACAAAAATAACAAGAAAAGCACTTGAGTCTCCGAGTCATAAAACAATAATTATGTGTAGCGGTTCAATGAATTACTATAAGAGGCAACTCAAGGTCTCAGGTTGAAACCTTTAAATGACTGGAGAAAATAACACATCCTGACTAAACTGTCATTTAGCAAAGAGCAAAGGGAAAGTTTCAATCAAAACTGTTTCTTATTTGTAATTGCAGCTTTATGTCCAAATTGACTTTGGTTTGGGACTGAAGTGAAATAATTATCTTTCAAATTGGGTTATCCCATGTGGCGAGGTTTCCTCTCTTACACAGTCATTGTAGCACTTAATTAATCTAGACCCCAATTCATCCCAGGTTACTTTTGTATATAATGGCCTTTTTCTCTCTTGTGAATTAAAAGGGTTTTACAATACCCAACTATATTTTCAATCCAATTAAAACTACACAAAGTCTTGCTTTGACATAATTACCACATGCTAATGACATCGTTTAAAGTCACATTTTATCAACCCGTCTCCAGATTGTCGTGAAAAAAAAAATTAAATACCTAGGGAGTAATAAACCTTTTTAAATCACTATTGCAAAATCTCAAGTTGTTAGTTTTTATTTTTTGTATGTATATATTGATTATAAGCATGAGTCAGGGGTCAATAAGTGTAGCCAAGGCCTTGAAATGCAAAAACACTGACAAGTTTAAGTGTATTATATAACTTTACCATCACATCCAACAAAGCAGGAAGCAGCTGTTGAGCTCGGATGTAAAACGGTTAGCTGCATTGTCAATGATCCTTAACAAGAAAAATGGTATTCTGTTTTTATTTTTATAGACAGAGCATCAATTTTTATGACTGACTAGGGTATTCCGATTCTTCTCCGTGCTTCTTCTCTGCGGCTTCATAGCACACTTCTCATGAGTTTGTCGTTTAGTGTGCAGAGACCACACTGAAAAAAACCACAGCACTAAAAGCCTTGTAAAATTTCAGTGAACTGAGCCAACTGAGCGCTCCTTGCTGCAGAGACAAAGTTGTAGCGTATAATTCGCACCATGAGACAGAATCCCAGCCGGGATGAGTACCACAAATCATAATGGGATGCTACAAAAGAGTGAATAAATTTCAGTGTCCTGAAATGACACATTCGGATCTGATCTCAGCAATAAAATGCAAAGAAGAAGCAAAATGCGCAGCCTATGTCTTAGATACTGGCATTAAAAAAAAAAGATGGGGAGCTTAACAGATAATTAAAATTTCTATCTTTTCAAAGTTCAGCTTGCCGAAAAAATGAACTGAATAACCATTATTTGTGAGTACAGGAGTCAGTCACTCAATTTTTACGACTTATACGTATTTAAGACAACATTGTGATTAAAATACTGAAAAAATAAACTGCCAACAGTTTGTTTTTGAGACTCTTAATTCTGTATTTTCTTTTCCAAAGTTATCTTTAACTGGATGACACTATCAGATAAATTATGAATCTCGAACATCTTTAGACAATCACATCAGGAAAACAAACAAGAAATGTTAACAGGACAGCATGTCTGTTGGTTTTACAAAGTACAAAGCTAATTTAGCTGATGCAAGCCAACACTGGTGTCACCCTTCTAATAGGGTATCTGCATTGCAAATATTTGCAGTGAGATTGCCCATAAATGAGAAAATTCCTTCAGTTTTCATGAGGTGACTGAGTCTTTTTTAAATTTATCATCACAGTTTTCTTAATTGATGTTCTCAAGTTATTCGACATGCCAAAAAATAATTCAGACTTCTCTTTCCCTTAAAGTAAAGCGACATCACATATTCACACTTGAAGTATTTATGTAAATTTAGTCAAGGGTTATAAAATTAGTCCTGTATAATATTTGATAAGACTGGCCAACAGGAAAAGCTGGACCGACCGTTTGAAGCAAAACAAGACCATCTGCACTGATCAATCTCATTTTTTATTTTATTTTTTATTAGCAATTTTACATTTACACACACTTTGGATCAAATTTATTAATGCAATCATGCATTTTCTTTTCACAAAGCAGTTTTGGTTTCTCACAGGAAATGATGTTGTAATCTCTCAAAAACACTACAGCATCAAAAGTGTAAGTTCAGACTTTATTTAAAAATAAAAAATAGGAGATGATTTAAAAATTTTTACACCCTTATCTGAAATTACTGTTCCTACAATTTATGGCTGGCTTTTTTTAATGTGGACAATTTATGTTTGCTAATGAGCTCAAAATCGTAGAAGCTGGAACGTCTCATCCACATTTTAATGCTTGGACAAAACAGTGATGTGATCACATCTTGAGAAACATTCTGCAAAACCAAACGCAGATTGTGTTTAAATATTTCAGATACATAAACCTTCCAGAATATAATTTGCGACTAAATTAGGTAGAAAACAACAAAATCCGGTCCTTCCAGACAAAATTTCTAAACTTAGTTCTTTCTTTTTGTCACTTAATAAACTTAACTTAGTTCTCATGAGCGCATAGCTCTTCACCTGGCTGTATATGATTAAGTATTCATAATCTCAATTATGAGATGACAATAATTCATTTGTGACCACCTGCTGATTAAGTAGAGCCCTGCAATTCAGGGTGTCAGGGGTTGCACTCTAAACAGTATTGACTATAATTATAGATGTGCCATGACTGAATAAGAGCTGTGCAGTCTGAGCAGATCACTGGCACCTTTAGCACATCGCATTGCATTTAGTTCATGCTTTAATAAGCAACATCTTTGACAATTTATTAACAGGATGAGTCTTCAGATCGACTTACTGTTGTCGTAAAATACCTTCAGGATACATTATAGGTTGTGGTTGTAACGTGACAAAATGGGAACAAATGTAAAGTATGTGAATGTGAGTTCCATTTAGTGCAGATTTGTTTCCATTCATATGAAATGAAGCCAACTTTGCCCTGTAGCTCAAGCTGCTGTGTTTTCGCTCAGATCCCCTGTTTGTTCCAGCTTATCTCCAAAATATGAAAACATTCATTATGCATAATCATTTTTTTTAAGAGCCTAAAAGGGATTTCAAAATTACAGTACAACTCGGAAAGCGTGACATCTGAATTCGCAATTTGGCCATAAATACTGCAAAAATCACATCTAGTTTCCAGACAAATAAACGCACTTTAGAGAAATTGTCGCACGATGCTAAAATTGGAGCTAAAAAATGGCAACTCCTAAACAGTTAATGGAGGTTCTTTCTCTGCTTTTATTATTACTGCGAGCGCTTCTTGTTTTCTGCTAATGAAACATTGTTACGAAACACTGCAAAGCCAAGCTGAAGGTGGCTCACAGAAGGAGCAAAAAGGAAAGCAGCGACTTATTACAGAGAATTTCAGACAAAGATGACAGCTCAGTGAAATAGAAAAAAATCTAATGCTACTTCTAAAGCTTTTTTTATCTTATTTTTTGGAGTTTGGAAGATTATTAACAATTTTTTTTCCCAGATTTATCAACAGTCTTGTGATACATCTTTGTAACAGGGAATATAAGTCCAGTTTTCTACTGGACAAACAGAAGCTACATAAATCTGCATCAACTCAGACATCACCAATAGAAACACTATTTGCAAAACATAACATAAACACAAAACATTTTTTTCCCATTTATATTTCCAATGTAGTAAAAGCACAAAAGAATAACGATTTTAGTCAAATGATAAAACAAAAGTATATTATTTTGCTTAATCTTTTTTTTTTTTTTATGTTCATGTTAATGACCATTATTACCTGCACACTTTCCAGTTTCCTTATACAATAGATATTTTTGGCAACAAAAACTTACATTATCTCATTTTGTGTGCAGGTGATAAAGCAGGTCTAAATGTTTTTGGAAACATGACAGATTTAACCGTACAGAAAATGGCTCTTATTACATGTGATACTCAACACTAATGCAACAATAAGAAGCCAGCAGATTTGACGATCCCACTATTGACTGAAGCGAATCAGTTGGCGCCATTCGCACTCACTCCAGGTCATCTGCCTTTTTTTAGAAACTATGACCTTTTTTTTTTTTTTTTCAGATGTGAATTCTGCTCGTCTCACGCCGGGCCGTTAATCAGCAGCATGGAGAAGCTCCAGAAAAGACAACAAAAAAGACACAATCTCACCCATAACATATTTCAAAGCACATTATGTACAGTGTGTAAGAACCAGACAGGAGGGCGCATTATGATTCTGCCCACTTAGAAACAATCATTACAAATTATTCCACCCACTTAAAAAGCCAAAATAGGTCGTCAGCTGGAAAATGCCAAACACACCGTGTGCCCTGGAGTATTTTACCTTCCATATCTTAAGTCTAGTTGCCCATGGTTCGGTGTGATGACACAACCAGAAGAATCAATAAAAATCTCATTTAGATAAACTGACAGGTAAGCCTTCCCTTCCAGCCAGCATTGTAGAGAGCATATTGTGCATTACTGCATGTCAATGCAGCTTTGCACTCAATATCTGATGAGTGATGATGCACAAGGCAGTCTGGGCCAACTGGAGGCAGAGGGGTGTGATGAAAAACTCTCTGATATTATATCCTTCATAGTAGTCCCTAATAAATCATCTCACAGTATTGCTTTTTAGTGCACATTTAGTAAGAACGCTATAAATGACTAACAGTGAGTTTCAATAGTTGATTTTATGTTTAGAATTAGAATTCGTCTTTTTATGATGATCCAGGTAAACATGTAATTTGAATCATATATATATGTGTATATATGTATATGCTAAAGTTTGTTTCAGAGCGTGTACATTCAATTTCACAATTATTATTAAAAGACTGCATTTGGTCATCTCTATTCTCTATTCCTAAAACAAATAGTTTCAGATATTATATTAGAGAAAACCAGAAATGGGTTATTCTATAATTATATTGTTCACTAATTAGAAATTATATAAAACCCAGTTTGTGAGCTGTAAAAGATTGCTTAATCATATGAATCACATGTCATCAACTTTAGAGCTAATTGTAACAACTATCCTTATTTGAAACATTTTCTGACTGCATTGTTCTTGATGATCAAGTATAATTAGATACTAAATAATTTGCAAAACCATTTTGTTGCCAAATCAGTTTTTCCAAAGAAGCTGTACGCTGGTTTTCCTCTTGATCAAACAAAGGAGTCCATTAACTTACCCTTTGTTTCGGAGATCTGTCACAAATAAGCAGCTTCTTATATGCCACCCCACAAACACTACTGCTTGTTTTTTCTTTTGTATTTACCCATCAACTAGATAAATCGTCCCCGCTCGCTTGTCAAACTGATGAAATGCTCAGAATTCAGCTGCTGAAAAGGGAGGGTAGATAATTAGACACCTTAGGTTTCTTTAGAAGTCTTCCCTGTTTTGTTGTACCTCATAAAACCTCTAGTGACAGAACAATTTAGTCGGAAACATTGAACACTGCCTTGACTAAATTACAGCCACAGTGCTGGGAACCAATAACCAATTTTCAACTTGTAACATGGCGGCTTTGCTCTGAAACTCATCGAACGGTAATTAAACCATCCCCACCGGGGTCCACCATTCAGCCTGAGCAGAACCAACACAAGACATGTCAAATGCAAAGACCTGCTTTTGATGGAGATGAAACGTACCAGACTAAAAGCACTGCCTTTGAACTGGCAGATTTACATTCACCTTCACTGGGATCTCTGTTTCCCCCATCTTGATCCTCTCCCCGGACGAGGAGGGTTCACTCAGCTGTAACATTAAGTTTCCCAAGTTTCTATTACTCTACTTTAGAAGCAGTATAAGTAAAGATTGGTGATGCGACTCAGTGACAGAAACTGTCAGAGATCCACAAAGACCCACAATCTCCGGATATCAGCCTCTGACAGGGAGCGAGACTTGATAAATGAAAAGAAGAAGAACAAAAGTGCGAAAAGTGCGAAAAGCACTTCAGCGAGGGGTTCCTCCTCTGAGTCCTTTTGACATGTCGACAGCTGATACTCAGACACTAATGGGGGTTTGACATAGGGCTGATGGGCACCCGGCCTTGCAAGACGGAGGTAAAAGGCTTGTCCCATATGGCTTGCTGTAGATGTGGCAGGCGCCAGCTGCTGACAGGAAGCAGATTAGGTGTAAAAACTCACTGTGTGGAGGGAAATTAAACAAACAACTGCTTGAATTTGTGGAACATTAAAAAGAGTTCAGAATTTTCCAAGTGATGCTCTGGTAATGTCTTATAAGTTGTAGATAACGCACTTGGTATTGTCTTATAGCATAAATCCAGGTTGGTTGGTCCCTGAGGCTAAAGCTAGCTAAAGTTAAAGTCAGGGTCGTTCTTAACTGGTGAAGTTCCTAATTGGGTCCATTTTGCATTGCCACAATCCAAAGACCTATCATAAGTAAAAACAACCCCATCTGTATGAAATATTGTACTGATCCTTTTAAAAAACATCAAACAGACTGATGTTATACTGAGATAGTCTGTCTAATTCCCCTCGGCTCAAACAATCCTGATGAAAAGCCTAGAAACTGACAAAGGCTGCTGTTGACATGACACAGTTTTTAACCCACAGAAGGTTTTACTCCCTATAATCTGGACTGTATCCGACATTGCATAATGTAACAAAGCTCTCAAAAGGCACCAGAAGAGACTTACCATCCAACTTTGCTTTCAACTTGCGGCTTCTTGTCCTCAGGGGCACATCATCTTTAGCCCAGTGTTTAAAACTTTGAACTATTTCTGGGATCGCTTCTTTCATCTCCCTGCGTTTCCACAATATGCTTCAGCACAATTAGCGAGATGGAATCTAATTTACACTCCGTGGTGACAAATGGTCAGCGAAACGTGAAATGATATAATTACCTTTCAAAAAGTATGGTGGACCTCATTTAACTGACGTTAATTAGTATAACTGTTTGAAACTACAGCTGAAAACCGTCCAACTGTGAATGGCCGTACAAGTTTTACTTATAATTAGTCTCTCCGCTTTAGGAGGTATTATCTTCAGGACTTGATGCATTTATAGGACTGTTATCTTGGGAATTGCTTCAAGTTTCAATGAAAGCGTAGATCTTTGCAAATATGTGAATGGAAAATTTGACTTAACTGCTCAAAAAGGTTTCCTTTGTTTCTTGTTGCTAATCACGATCATTTTTGATAGGCTTGGCAATGTTGGAAATATTTTACTTACACTGTTGGCAACAGTTACTGCTACCATCTGTAAAAATGTGTAAAGAGCTTGAAATTATAGATTTTATTTCAGTGAGGTAGGTCAGACTCAAAAATTGAGAAAATGTACATTATATTGTCCTCAGCTAATAAAACGGCCTTCAGTCTTCTGCAATGTGAGGATTTTTAACTACACCTCCACTTAGTGAAGAGATTCAAGATTTTCAATTAGACTTAGATCTGAACTGTGACTATACCATCAGTATGTGGATCACGAGTTTGAAAGGAAATGTTTTTTGTTTTTTTTAATTACCAATGCTGCGTCAGTCGCCGCAGTAACACAGATGGTGTCGTAAGTTGAGAGACTTTCATTTCCAATGTTCTTCCTCATCTTAATCTTACAAATAACCTCATCTGGTTCTTCCTGCCAATTTACAGACACTCACACCCAGAGCAACACTGGATGCTCAGAGTCTTCATAATTCTTCAGATTCTGATCAAACCACATCACTTAAACTGCTTGCCGTCAGTTTCATTTCCTTTTTCATTCCTGATATATTTAAAATGGCTGTCGGTATGCAAGCAGCCATGTTACAATACAAGTTGCTCCAACTTCTTAATTTTTCCAACCATTAATCTTCATAACTCACCTGGAAAAAGAGAAATAATGGCATTTTTTTTTATTTCTTCAGTTCATCAAAGAATTAAACCCCACCATAACTGTTTGATGCTCACTGGAGCAGCAGCCACTTCCTTCAAGGAAAAACTTCACCGACTTCGCCCGTGGACAAAACATGGAGACTACTATTAGCTCAAGTGAGGTGTCAATTAAAAATTAAGGACGTCGGCTCAGTTTTGAAATGTCTGCTTTGAAGATCGGGCAGAGCTGCTGGCTAATTTTAAATTATGCAACAGCAGTCTTGAGGAGTTTTACCACTGTCATTTTTTTCTCTTTTGGGGAACATATTATTGGATAGCAGTTTCTGCAACATTGCCATGGTTTTTGTCTTCTTATTGATATTTTCACCAAATGGTCCCTTCATTGCTTCACTTCTTTCACTTTTATTTTAGAATCATGAGCTATCACTTTGAAATATGGCTAATTCTGTTAACATTAACAGTATTTAAGGTTTAATATTGCAACATGTCATTACTTTTGAAAACATTGAGGTCAATAATAATAGATTTTCCTGCTACAGTAAGTTCCTATGGTTTCCAACTGGCTTGCAAGCTAAACAAAATAAGTCAAACTGCAGTTACTAAGGGATAATTTCCTCCATTTTACCTCAAAGACATTAAATTGTGACCTTAGATTGCAAAAAAAGAGAAATAGCTGCACATTTTTGGCTCACTGTGCAGCCATTTTCATAGATGACAGTCCCCGTGGTACTGATGGGACTAATTTTGGTGTCTGCGATGATTACCCCCTCAGTTGGCATCCATTACCCAGAGCACAACTCTCATCCTGAGCCAAGTTATCCCCAGCTTCCACATTAGGAGACAACCAAAATCCATTCCCAGCACACTGCTAAATCAAACACTGCAGGATTATGAGCACAAAGGACCCTTCATGGGAGGGGATAGACCACCATCCGTCAGTCTGCACCTGCACCATTTTTGCTTGCAATGAACACAGATGACCCGTGTAAATCTAGCTAGGAGAGTTATTGGACAAATGTTGTTTGGTATTTAAATCCAAACGACAAAGAACAAACGTTCCACTGGCCTATATTTCGATATATCAAAGTTGGGATTAGTCATCTTTAAGCACTGGTATTTCACTAAAAGCCTTGAAAGAACTGGATTCATTTGGCATAAAGTAAAGGGAAGATTACAGAGAAATCTGCTCAGAACTACCTTGAGCAATACAGTCTGAAGAAATACCCCAAAATCCTGGTTATGTCAATTTAAATTGAGAGAAGGGAAATGAAAAGACATACTTTGCATTCTGATTAAGGTACAACAAACAAAGAAACATATTCATACCTTATAAACTGTCCTATCCTTCTAGCTAACTTCATCTCAGTTAGTCATGAACTCATTCAGAGTGAAATGGTTGAGATTTGCACAAATCAATGCCATGTCTCAGAAAAATCTCGAGGAGTCACACAGAGACAAATTTCCCTTTGTGTTTTGCATAAACACCACAGCTTTTTAGCGGAGGCAGTCGGAGACCTTGAAACAGTTTAGGCTCCTTCTGTTTCTTGGAATTGTAAGCGTGTCTGCTTAAAGCTCCAAATGGACACAAAAAATGGACACAAAGAAAGAGAGACACAGTTTAAAATTTGACATTATGGCCTCCTTTGCTATTTGTTATTTGAACAAACTGCTGCAGAAAAATGGATGGGAGGAGGGAGAGGCTAGAATTTGCTCACATTTAGCAAAATGTGATTTTTATTTATTTATTTATTTTTTTCTGTTAGTACAATTTTCTAGACATAACTAAAATTACAGAATGCTACATTTCACAAAATCATGCCACTGACAAAGGCATGCCACTGCTCTCTCATAACAAGCATCACCCAAGCTGGAGGATGAAACTTTTATTGGCAACCACACTAGCAAGACATTTCCTGTAGTTGGTCACCAGTGTGTACGCCTCTCACAATGGATGGAAAACTCTCCAAATCATTTAGGCTTCTAAGCTGTTGCTTGGCAACGCAAAAAGTTTAACTCCCTTGTGCTGGGTTTCTGTAGGATGAAGGTGTGGAGATTAACATGGCCACTCCATCAACATAATTGGGTTTGTCTTTAATCAAATTTGGATTGCCTCAGTGGTACTCTGTTTACTTTCTAGAGTTACATTTTACCCTATTTACAATGTAATAGTACTTTAATTATATTTGTTACTTGTAACCAATGATAACTTTTCATTAAGATTTTTAACAGGTGGGCGGTATTGACAGCTCTTTGTAAAAATGTGTTTAAAATGGCCCACATTCCTGTAAGCAATTTGGACAGCACTTAGCATTCCTGTTTTTGGACTTTGTAGGAAGCCTGAGTATTCTGAACGAACCCAAATGTGCACAGGCTGCTGGGAAGAGTACTCAAAACTGACCTTGAATAAGATATTTAACTAGAAAACATTACTTTTTGCTTTGTGTTTGTCAAAATGATAATACTTTCAGCTAAAGATGTTCTAAATATTGCCTAAAACAAGTATTGCCATGTTATACACAGTATTTTTCCTCCAAACAACACTCGTTGAATTTATTCCCAAAGACCTTGCCTGAATTTGATCTCATCAGACTCTCTACGAATCCATATTTGACTCATTTAGGTCTTCACTGACCAATTTAAGCCATATAACACATTTACACAAGGCAATGACCATCACAGACACAGGATATGGACTAAAACTGTAACATTCCTTGTGGTAAGCTACTCCTGAACCAGTTTTCTACCCAATTTGTTGGCTAAAGACTGAATGCTTGATAAAAAAAATAATAATAAAAATAACTGCTTCAGCTCAGTGCAAAAAAGTGTTAAAATCACTTAGCTTCATGCTAAGTACTTGGACAAGAAACTACAACACTACCCAAGACTATCCAAATCAATAAGCATGCAACGGTATCAAAGCAAAGACCTTCCAGCTGGTTGGTAGGTACAACAGAGTTGAGAATCAAAAGACAATCTGCTCATCAGCTCGTTCATTAGTGGGCGATAATTATAACAGAAACCATTGGTGAACAGGCTGCAGAACAGATTTGTATTGTAATTACTTAAATAAAAAAATAAAAAAAAACAGACCAATGAGCACACCTTTGTGGTTGCAAGATAGGATTCCTATACAAGTATATTTTCGTTTTAGGAAATTGCCTAAACTGATTTGAGTTATCCTAATTTCCCTAAAAGGGAAGCAAATTTATCATTTGCTAAGAGGATGTAATTATTGTAGCAATCAGGCAGCTGCATGAAAACAATTGAGACAGCACAAACACAAAGCTCTCAAACTGGGTTTAGTAGCTTTTCTACTAAGTACTACGGAGGCGACCCGTCAGTTTGATCCAATGCACATGGTGATTGTTCAGCAGCCCGTGAAGGAAATTAGAGTAGGTAGAACGGAACAAAGGAGAACGATGTTTACCGCATTACTTTTTGTTTGTTTGGGGAAATCCATGCTCACTTCCGTACATTTCCAAAACACGAACAATGACCTTTGCATTTCACCTAGCTGGACTAATGCAGAAATGCAACATCAAATCTTTAGGTCACACCTGAGGGATTTTAAAGAGAGATTCCTCTGCAGACTGTTGATGTAGAACCTTAACTAAAATAATGACAAAATGTAATTTGTTTTCAAGCTGGATGTTACTGGGATGTTGATCGTTTTTTTCAGATAATCTAATATTTAGTCACTAGGGCATCGTACACAATCACTAATTAGCCAGTAATCCTGGTGAATTGCTATTCACTGCAAAAGTCTTTTAGAGGTAAAATTAAATAATCTATATTCAGTGAGGAGAACTCTTTAAAAACCTGTCAAAACCTTACATTTTTAAGGTTTTGATGAGGGAAAACAGTGCATGAAAAATATACTTCAAGCTTTCTGTTTAACAATATTCTCAGGTTTGTCCATATCTCCTTTCTTTGTGGGGTTTTTTTTCACTCATCATATGCTTTCATCTTTAGGTCCAACTTCCTTTGTATTTGTTCATTGATAACTTTTATAATTGTGTCCGTCTTTGTATCATCTGAATATGCAACAAGTTGAAAAACATGTATGCATTGATCTCGATGACGTATGTGAAAACCTTTGAAAAGTCATAAACAGTAAGGCGTATTTCACTGATTTTCAGAAAACCCATCCCTTTTCTGTGATGAAAGACATTTTTCCAAAAGGCTAAAGGCTTGAAAAGTAGGAATCTGAAAGTACTTGCAGACAGGAGATGTTGCAAATTCCTCTTCACCCCAAGTGTTTTTGCTCAACAACCAAATTATTCAATTTACCCGCACTGGCAACTTCGGCTCACTGATATGAGTGGGCTGTGAAGATGTCCAAGTTGCCAGCGTGACTATTTTATTTTATTTTTAAGTCAGGAAAGACTTTGATGGAATGAAAAAGCTTTCAGAGGGTTGAAATCCTCCCAAGTTTCCCCATCAAAGTGTCCTACAGTAAAACATTTTTTTTTTAGTCCATAACATTCAATTTGTTCTTGGCACAAGCGCCTTTCCTTTCTGGAGGCAACACAAAGACCTGCAGCACAAAGCAAATTCAAATTAGCACCAAACATAACCCACACGCATAAATAGGAGCTTAATGAAAGCGTACATGTTTACAATGGTTGCTCCAGGGTTATTCCGTTCCTTTTTTTAGATTTTTTTTATACATTTATTGGCTCATTTTGTGTCAACAAATTCCTATCCAAGTCGTAAACTCCATGAGAAAGTTAACTAATATTTTCTAAGCAGCTAATTTCCTGTCTCGCTTGCTTCAGAGAATGTGAAATCCAGTATTAAATTTATTTTATAAGAAAAAAACAGAGAAAGAATGAAAGGTCTGCATTTGTGGAAAACGAAGTGCATATTAGATTAATCCTGGCTTTGGCTCATCCTCTCTCTTATTAAACAAATAGCATTAGACAATATCCAGCACTGTGTCTTTCAAAAGTAAAGAATGTTACTTTTTTTTTCTTTAGCTTTAACCAAGATAAAAGCCATCTTTCAAACAGTTAAGAAAAAAATCACTTTTCCTCTGAAAATACCGATGCAACAGCCACCTGCTTTCTCCAGAAGCGTTAACATTCAGCTTGAACAAAGGGACCTTTCTAAATCTTCTGAACTTTACAGCAAAGTCTAACAATTTTCTCAGTGCTTTGCCTCAGTGCACAGGACTGCACTTTGTCTAACATTTTCTGCTTTTACTATGAATACCGCTTTTAGCTTATCTGAGCAACAAAATAAGTTAAAGTCTGGTTCTAAATTATCAATTGAGACAGAATGAAATCTTGTTTCATCACCGTCTCCAAGACGTAGCACTGTCACTCCATGGGTATCAAGCTCAATAAGCTGATTTTACTAAACAATCACAGAAGGAAGATCTTGCAAATTAGTGATGAAGTGTCTCCACTTGTAAAAATTGAGCCTGATTAGTGGTGTTGGATGGAATATTTATGCTGCCCTGTTGGACAAAAGATGGCAAAGCCAGATAACATTGGCTAGTGGTAATCTTAGTTTTAAGGTTATTTTAACTGATATACTGCAAAAGAACCAGTTTGTTTTCGTGTAGGATTAATTTAAAACAAGAAATGTTTAATCTATTTGTGTGTGTGGTCAGTCTAACACAACTAACTTCAACTACAGACCCCTCAGACTCTTTCGTAGTTAGCAATGTCAAGTCTTTTGCTATCCTTGAGGATCATTTGCAAGCCAGCAGTCATGTATCTTGTCTTTTTATGATTGTGCAGGACACAGAGTATTTTTTTTTTAAATAAAGATTATTTTTATGAGCCTTATCCAGTAGTTGAGAGTAAGGGATTCAATAGCTTTAAGTCATAATCGTAATAATCAATAAAACCAAATTTCTGAAACATATTAATTGGTTGATCACTGCAAAGATGGTATCTAATTACATAAAAGGAAGATACAACTGAATACACATTGATTTGTTCAACAGTTGTACCATTTCACGGTGGAATTTTATAATTACGACCATTTTGCTAATCTGATTGTATTTTTTTCCTGCTAAATTTTATTACAACCGAATATCCATTTACCTTAAACTCTTTACGCTTTATTACAGTAAGTGTGCATTTGGCCTTAAGTCTCCTGCAGGCCTGCATCAGCTTTAATTCTTCACTTGACTTCATTGGCTGAATTAGAGGAATGAGGAAGTGGCTAAGCAAAATGGCCCTTGTTAGGAAGGAAGAGAAAGAGAGAGAAAGACGAAAGGGGAAGGAGGCGGCTCCCGTGACATGGCAGCAGGCCAGGGTCGGTGACGGCTGACTAATGACTTTCACTGAGGGTGTCAGCCTCAGATTTATGTTCCCCCTTTGCGCGAAACCACTCTCAGTATCTTAAAGCAAGAGTTATTCATGAACTATGGGAGTGTGCACACACTGAGATTTGGGGCCCGAGCTGTTTTCTGAATCAAGTATGAACAGTCAAGCAAGCAAATAAAATGCACAGCAAAACTACAAGCACCAGACGGCTATCATTGCAACACATCAAGACCACGAATATGAAGAGATGTCATTTACTCACTCAAGAAAGCAGACATGGACGCCCTCCCCACCCTGAAAGAACCAAAGGAGTGTAGAGATTGCATTGACCTTTGAATCATTAGAACCTGAACACACTGCCATCTTGGGACTGCTTTTCTGTAAAAGT
Source organism: Gambusia affinis (assembly GCF_019740435.1). Lineage (NCBI taxonomy): Eukaryota > Metazoa > Chordata > Actinopteri > Cyprinodontiformes > Poeciliidae > Gambusia > Gambusia affinis. Next base: position 6,095,084 of record NC_057891.1, on the reverse strand, counting down.
GTTCAGGAAAGAAACTATTAAAGTGTTATATCAGGTACTTGGGTTTAAAGTTTTCAAAATGATAATGTTTTCTAGTTCATGACTAAAGCAGTTTACTTTCAACTTCAACCACAAACTAGTAAAGGAAGATAATCTTATAGGCAGGACTACAGTGGTTCTGAGAGGAGAGTAGTACCAAAGATGACCTACTCTCCTCTCTCTCTCTTTCTTTTTAATTCATCTTTTCTCAAAAAACATAGTTTGAAACTGATGCTGAGATCTTTAAGGTAAAATTGGGACTAAAAGAATTACATGAAGACATTACCACTAATGTAGCCAAGTCCCGGTAGCAAGAAATGATCTACTCAACATACTAGTGGCCAACGTCCCATTGACTGAATATGCATAGCAAACTTCTTCAAAGTAGAAGATAAAGTATATTTTATTATCAGATGCTCAGGTCGTCCTAATGTGGATCCCAGCAACACAACAGCGATCGCAAACAGCCATTGAGTGTCACTATAGTACAAACTGTTTGCAAGATACTCACAAATTGGAAAGGAAGTTGCTTTACAATGTCTCATTCGAAGCTTACATACAGTTTGAAGGAAGGGTTGCTTGTTGTAGATTATACCAAGACTAGCAACAAAAGTAAGTTCACTAGATGTTTAAAGGAACTGAGCAATACATCTTGATTCTAGTGAGGAACTGACATTTTGACCTTTTAGGTCAAAATAAGACCAATAAATCAAAGGAAGCTATAGGTCACGTAATGTAAAAGCCAAATAACCCAGGCACCTTACCACTGGATGTACAGTGCATTGAAAAACTACTGTGTCATCACACATTACTTTAGTATTTACTTTCCCTTCAGACTTTAATGAAAAAGCAGCTTTCAAAATGAGATTATAAATGAACAGTGATTAATTACATCTTTTTGTCTCTTTCTGGCTGTTCACAGTAATGCTGAGTAACTGCCAGACCTGCAGGAGAAAAGTAGCCATTTCTAAGGCTCTTATCAATACATTTCACAAGTCGGTTTGATCTCTGGAAGATCCACTGTTAGCTAATCATGTCAGCAACTTAAGGCTGACAAAACAGAAAGTACATGTAGAAATGGTACTTATTAATGTACAACTTACTGAAATACAACATTCCTTGTATCTCTAGATCAATAAATAAATTATCACTATGCATAAAATTTACAAATCTACATATTTTGACTATGCTTATGCAATGTATCACAGGAATCAATGCATGAATGTCTGACAATTTAGCAAATATAGACAAATAGAAAAATCACTGGTGCAAAACTTTTGACAGCAAATTGAAGCCAAACTCCGTAGACTGTTAAATGCAAAATGCAGATGTAATTGATATCAATTTCATAAACCACATTACCGCTTTTGCTACATCTGTCTTTTTTACACTTGCAAGAAATAAAAGTGAAAAATATTCTTATTAAATAATTACAAATAAAACAAATGGTTATATTTGACAAGCATGTTTTTAACATCTTTTTTTCACTTGATTCTAATTTTGTTTGTAATGTATTAATATCTTGTTTTATGTACTGTATTGTAGTGTAGGTGTGAGGGCGTGTGTGCACATTTGCATCACCTTTTTATGAAAGCAACAAATGTTTTTTTTTGTATTTGCCTTTTCATTTATGTTCTCATCTTTTCGTATTTTTTAACACATGAAACATGTTACATAAATAACATACCTTTACCGAATATGTCACAAATAAACGTTTCATTGCAATATTTTGGGGTAAAGAAAGACTTTTTGTCATTCTATCTGCAACTGTGAATCACTCTTTTGCTTACCGTACACACTTGATAAAGCTCAGTGGTATGTGTAAATGAGAGCTCTCTGTGTAAGGGAGATAATCACTTGATTTGCATATAGTGTCAGAGTCAAGCATCATGTTTTATGGTACTTGGTGCAGGAGTACCTCGGAGCATAGATCGGAAAAAAAAAAAGGAAAAAAAAGAGACCTTCACATGTCACACTTGGCATGTGCTTTTAATCCAAATAGCCTCCTGGTGCTGTGAACATACAGCAGAAAAAAAAGGGGGGATTAGCGAGGAGGTACGCACTGAGAAGCAAAGTAGGGAGGTGGTTGCTGGCAAAGACATGATGACTCAATTATCCGAGAAGCGTGTGTGTCTGCATGTTACTAACTGTCTGGTCCACCAAGCCTTCCCTCACTGACGGGCCCCTGTTATCGGCGCAGGTTAAACGCCAACATGGTAATCAAAGTGGAAAAGTCTCATCGCCAACCTAATCTAGACTGGCACCCAGAAGAAGGCAATCTAAATGTTTTCACTTGGGGATCATCAATCACACGCAGGGTCTCGCAACGAGACAAAACCAACACACATATTTGCGCTTGATAGAGTCGTTCGTACTAGGAGATTAAATCTGATGGACGCGCACATGCAAACACACACCCACACAGATTTGTGAACATTTCCACAGAGTGATTATGAAGCACATAAGGACATTTGAGAGTGGAGGACTGGAGGGCCCAGACGGTTAGTGAGAGTTTGGCACGCAAGGTAGGGGAACTATGATTACAGTCTGAGAGCTGTTTCACCATCGACCCCCAGATGGCTAATTGAGAATGGTTTAATGACACCATCATTTGCAAAAGACAGAAAAAACAAAACGGATAACATGTGCTGTTTTAGAGTTCAGTCGCATGTATTTGAGTAATGAAGAATCATTGAAATTATATCCTTTGGAGTCACGGAAAAATTAGGAAGTCAGTACTAATAAAGGAGATTCTTCCAAAATTTCTATTTAAAAAACGCCTTCTTTGCAAAAGCATAAAATAGTTATCAAAAATGGAAGTCTGACTGTAAATGGAAGCAATAAACTAAAAGTCTCATCTAACCAAATCACGTTTTTTGTTTTTTTTCCAGTAATAGAGTGCTTGAGGCATGTTCAGCTCTTTTATTTATACATTATTAACATACAGATGCATCCAATAAGTAGACATAAACTGCTCTTGAGTCTCATCTCACTAAAATACCTGACTTACAATTGTTAAAATGGGTAGCAATTATTTTCAAGCCTCTATTTAGCCTACATTTTTATTAAACATAAACATCCACAACACTGAAACAAGTTCTCGTAAAATCCAATGACTTCAATGAAAAGAAACCTCCTGGTGCTAATGACGACACTTAACAAATCTGAGCTACAAGCTGTTAACATCCGTCATTCCTCCACACCTCTCAAAAGCATTTGGGGCAATAAATAATTTCTATTTGAGCAGAAATCTTGTATCAGCCTGTTAGAAAAGCACATCTTCATTTATCTCCCTTCATGTAGCCACAGGCGTGACCCAGGGATGAGTTCCAGGAGCCTTATTGATTCACTTGGCGAAGATCGTGCCAAACGTTTATTTAAAGGTAAATGTCCGCCCTAGCCCTACTTCAGACATCCAGCATAGATTTGATTCTGCTCTCACTATGTTGGGGTGAAAAAAAATTATTAATAGATTATGTCTTGTCTTCCAAATCCCTTCAAAAGTCCAAACGAGACACAGAACTGCGAACACGGAACTAAATGTGGATCAAAACAAGCCTGTTCCACATGCCATTTTCTTCTGGGATAAGAAAGAAAAGAAAGAAAAAAAACTATTTGTTTTGTTTGCAACAAAGATTTTTGTGAATAGGTTCTTTTGTTTCCTGCAAAAAAATAACAAAGAAGCTTTTTTTCTTTCAGACCTTCAAGGATTCAAACGTGATCACTAGAGCACAAGATCAAGTGAAAGACCAAAGCAAGGAATTCAAGTGCTTTGCTTCTATTTTGTACCAGTAAACATCACTTTTTTTTTTTCTTTTTTGCTATTTTGTTGACTCCAGAGGGTGGTATATAGCAACCGGCATCTCACACCCGTGACTAACAAGACCTCCAGCTGATTGTGTATGAAAAGATTTTCAGGGGATTCAATAATAAAGCAAAAATTATGGGCTTAGTCATACATGCATACTGTATCTTGGAAAAATTATAAATCAAATTGGAGTCCAGAATCTGCATGTATTTGTCTTTGCCAGGAAACACATTATGGCTCTGGTGATGATGCAAGAAGGAATTAAATGGTTTTAACAAGCAGATATTTCATCCAAGTTGCAAAACAAATCCAGTAGAAGCTAAGGTTAAGCGCCCAAAAAAGGTTTTATTAATAGAAAATGCTTTTCTTCAGTCCAACCATCCATATAGCCAAATTTTCACAAACAACAATGGAACGCCATCCTTAATTATGCTAAAAAATAGAAGAAAATCCATTACTATAGTAACAAAGAGAGCTAAACCAAAACTATAATTATAAAAAAATGTGCAATTTTAAAATTACAAGTCAGTACTTTAGCATACACCACTAGAGTACTAAAAGAACAGTTATTAATCCTGTGCATCAAAAACAAGGTGAAGCATGTGTTTTAAAGACTCCATATATATGGTGGAGTTCTCTCTTAAAGTTGTAGGAGTATCAGATGTTTGTTTAAAACATAAAAGTTACGCAATGCAAAACAACACAGCATCCATTCTAAATGATTTTCTCACTCATCAGAATCAAACATCATCAACAATAATGTCCAACCTCAGGTTTAATTGGACTGTCTGGCTTTTTATGATGACCGTTGTAACCATTTGGTGTAACTGGTGCTCAGTGTTGACTTAAGACTTTATAACCTTTACCTTCAACAATTTGAACACAAATAAGCAGCATTGTATCTATATATTTGAGCACTGTGTTATGTGCTCACAAATATGACGTGAACAAAAAAAGTTTAAGGCGTATACGTATTTAGCCACTCTTTACTGTAGATGTTGCATGACAGTAGGTTATTAATTCATATCTGGTGGTCAATCCCTGAAGATATATTTACTCCGCGCAAGATAAAAAGTTCAGATGAAGCCACAGGGACCATAGGAGGGGTCTATCATGACCTTAATTTGACAACTAGACATGGTAGATTCAGTTAGGTCAAGAGTAGAACCAAAGTTCTCTTCCCTTGACAGCTTTGTCTTAACTTAGTGCACAAACAAAAAGATTTACCCTCTTGCATTTGTGCAAAAAACACCCTGGAATACATGCACGACAAGCGCAGGCGCCGCTGTTACCCTTCATGGTCTACATTTTCGAGTGAGTTCTGTCACTTGGGCTTGTTCAAGTGTTGCTGCGAGAAGCACGCAAGAGGAGTCGGCAGTCATCTCACAGTAAATGTGACAGAGCCATGTGCAGACACATGAACACAGCTAGATCGTAACCCTGCCTGCCAGCTGTAAGAGAGAGACACATTATTAAATCCTTGTGGTGATGTTCCGACCCCCCACTTGTCATCCAAAGCTTGTATTGTTCCAGCTCACTCTCTGTGGATCAGAGTGCTGGGTTGTTGTGAGCCTTACACATCCCCTCCAAAAAAACAAAACAAAAAAAAAAAAAACAAAAAAAACGATCCAGCTTTATCATCTTCAAGGCTAAATAATAATAAAAAAATACTTTCTGTTTTAGAAATGAAGACAATTTTAAGTTCAATCAATGGCATTGAACTGCAAACTTACACTTAATTGTTATATTTAGTTTAAGGTTGAATTTTTCAGATTGAATTGATTTGGGGCTTCTGAACCGGGTGCCTCTTGTTTACAAGTCTTTGGAGGATTGGTAGGTGACCCTGTGGCAAACACAGAACAAGCTTCAGTGACTAGATATTTCTTTGGAGATTTGGTGTGTGTCCCTGGGGAAGCAGATGTCAAGCTTTTCCCTCCAAGATCTGCTCCTCGCAGCTAACATGAAAAGACTGGATAGAAGCATATCCAATCCACATGCAAAACACTTATTATGAGGTTTTGACTTTACCTTGCATGCATCATTCTTTCAGGTCTTTATATAAACTGTCAAAAGATTAGATTGTATATTTGCTGACTCCATTGGTGTTATTTCTCTGGAAGCTGCTCTATTTATTGTATTTTGAACAGGCCATGATGTTTTCCTAAAGCGCCTAATTGCTAAAGTGGCGTATTACTTTTAATCAGTATACTGTGTTGCTCAAAACACAATCACCATTACCTCCCTAAAGCATTCACTTGCTTTGTTTGTGTATATATTAATGATTCTGTTATACCAGGTTGCTTGTCGTGAAGATGTTGAGGGCTGTTAACTGTTTGGAATAGGCTGGGTGTTTATGAATCCAGGTGATTTCCACCATCTAACCTTCCCCGATGACCATAATGAACACGTCTAGTCAAAGGTGTTTATTGAGGTCTGAAGCAATAAAGAAAAGTTATCAAAAAGCTTAAAGCTCTCACAGTGCCTTAGTGCTCCAAGTCCGAATATGAAGTTGCAAGCCAAGTTACAATGTCTCAGCCTTCATATGACATAATCTCACATGATTGCAAGTTCTTTGTGCATGTCCTCCTCTGTCTTTCCCTTCACAAAGTAGTTCCACAGTTTCCTCTGGCTCTGCAAGTACTGACAAAGATTAATCTGTGTTTGCATGCGTGTGCGTGTGTGTGTGTGTGTTTGCTGATCTCCATCTGTCTCTAAAAGAACCTCTGGTCCCATGAGTAAGTGCGCTGACACACAAAAAGAAACTCCCACAAACATTGAAAACACAATGATACGCACACACAAAATATACTTGAGGCATGAGTAACCCGGGCTGGGGGCATCAGAGGATGACCTTGCATCTAGACCTCAATGCTCTTCTTCACAAACGATTTGTGTCCAAAAGCCACAGCCGTCCTTCGTTACACCCACAATGATTCTCCGGGCTTCTTTAAACGAAATCAACTTTGACCCGTATCCATTTTCTTTGAGTACTTCTTCACAGAGATTATTTTGTATAACACTTTGTTCCCCGAGCCGTGGAAATGTCTTCAGGGATAAGTTGAGCTCCGAACAAAATGTACCTCAAAACTGTTGTGATGTGACTTGCCAAGTTTCAGAGAAACTCATCATAAAGTTGTTTGGCTTCAGACAAATATAAAGGCCATACGGCAAAGCATGTGAAGGTAATAGCACCAAAATACACACTGTTGTGATAAACCATATGATCTGACTTGCGGTAGAGTGGATGTTAATGGACTGAGACCAACCTTTCAGATGTAAAGTATAAGTCTGACAAGTATAAGTCACGATGATGCAAAGAATGTACAAACACTAAAGGTTAACATTCGTTCCACAGATCTGGATGCACAAAAACAGTCTCACACTGAATAATCTGTGTAATTGAGTATATTTGTAATGTTTTTAAGCCTGCCTTACCCGAAAAGTGTTGGGATACCACAGTTTCATGTTATGAAGTGGTTTGGACCTCACGGCTAAGCATGTGCTCCTATTCACGGCACTTTTAGCTGAGCTGACTGGCCACATTCCACTCAGAGTTGCAGTTCTCACTACAGCCTCTTAAGGGTGACAGTGTGTTTGTTTATACACCGTCTTCTCGAGGTGAAGAAAGGGAGAAAAAGTGAATAGAAAAAAGATAATTGATGCGGTTTTTCTATCCTTGTTCCAGGAAGATGAATTATCTACACTGGGAAGACAGCACATCTTTCCTTAGAGTTCCCTTTAAGAAAAAAAAAATTAAAAAATGCATTTTTATCCCACTTTTTCTTCCTTTTGCTCATAATCTGACCTGCAGTTTTTATTCTCTACTGTGTGTCTGGCACTATTAACTGGAAGCAGAAGTTTCCCTGGGGGCAAGTGAGGTAACACAAATCGGAGGTGTAAGCAGAAGTCCACAAAGACCCATTTATGACCCAAGTGGGCAGATACAGATGAAAACACAGTTATGTCAAACAGGTTTTTGTGGTCAAGCGGAATATAGGGCACGCCAATTTTTAGTTGTTGTTGTTTTTAAGAGAATTTAGGCAACACTCTATCCCAGTCTGGCAAAAATGATTAGTCTGAAGTGTGACCGTATCTTGTTTTCTGTAACTAGATTCATTGTTATGGGCTTTGAGTTCCCATAGCAGAATTAGAATTTACAAGTAGGGCCATGGTATCTCACTCTCAGCTGCAAGTTTATAAAATATATGTGGCGTCATAAAGCATCGATGCAAGCACTTCAAATACAAATTTGCATAGGACGAACTCAGAATAGTTATTCTCTCGTTAGCTGAGCAAATGTTTAAATTTAAAGGACTTATCTCCACTTCCTGCCAGAAATGTCTTCTTGGTCCTGTTTAGGCATGAACGTGCGTCTGCTGGTTGCGTACACAAACCACCAACTCACAAAATGACAAGTTGCCATTGCACAAGTCAGCTGATGCTGGTCTTTGTACGACATCGCTTGGGAAGTCATGGGCACACCAGAGGTTGTCTTATGTGTTGCATTTGTGTTTGCACAAATGATATGGAGATAGCAAATGTGTCCTAATCTTTTCTGAAAGTGCTTTGTGAAAAGTACAACTTGCAGATTGATTTCTTTGAATTTTCACTTGTGAAAGTTGCAGTAGTTGCCTTTAGGAAAAGAGCACAAATCTGGGCTAAATCCACATGTCAGCTGAGGGACACAAAGGACTGACAATCTGAGCTGAAAACAATTTGGCATTTAGTGTCTTGTCCAAATACCCTGATATGTGGACGAGACGAAATACAACTCACAATCTTCCAGCTGCAAGACTGAGCCACAGCTGTCCATTTAGACAGGTACTAGCAGTGATAATCCACCTTAGGAGCAGCAGCATAGCAGCAGTTTTTATTTTTGGGTGTCGAAATGATTTCTTGATAGAGGAGCAGACAGAGTATCAATAATAAATGCATCCACTGTGAGACTAGGACAGAGGAAAAGCTTAAAATATAAGTTGAGACATGAGAACAACATATTGCTCATGTTGGAGTGAGTGGTAAGGAACAGAGACATGTTTGCTTAACATTTGACATTTCAAAACAGGACGATTTTATAAGACATTTTTAAGCCCTACTCCTTATGAAAGCCAAAGAGAAGTCAAACTCTACTTGTAGCACAGAAATGGCTTTATAAAACACACCTCAGAGAGAATGAAGAAATGAGAAGCCAACGAGTGAAAGGATATTCTTATTAGAGGACTAATTATTAAATAGCATAACCTTTGCTTCCACATAGCAAGTATAAATGTTAAACAATTAATTTTTTATATAATGAAAATGAGTAAGTATAATATTTAAAAATGTTTTTACATTTTGAATACGGAAGACGCCGACTCTGGTGTGGTAAGTTAATGAAACATGGCTAATGGGCTACCTCAGCTTATGCAAAGCAGTCAACATTTGGCAAAAACTTAAAAACACAAGGTAATTTTAAAATGCATAGTGGGTTTCCAACTAATGACACTCAAGTATTTGCAAAATCAGATCTCAAAACTTGGATGGGGATCACTGGAGGGACCTCAAAACCACTGCAGGCATAAAAAGCAATCTACCAAATAATATTTTCAAGAAAAAACCTTTTTATCCTGATTTATTTCTTAAATTCTCAGTAGGACAGAGCATAATCAGTTTAACCCAACTTCTTGTTTTCAATAGGTGTTTTTTTAACCACTTCTTCCAGATGTCAATTGCCTTTTGTCTTAGATTTGTTTTATTCACTCTGTACTAATGGTTTACCCAGCTGGTGTCGTGCCTCTCTGCTCTCAGCGGGTCAAATAAATCCTTGCTTTCCTGACATGCTCAAGCATCTGAGCAGACTGCTCATAGACAACACTCAGTAGATATCATTGATCAAGTGCTGGAGAGGCGCTGATCTGAATAACTTCACCGCCGGTCGTGCTGGGTTGCTTTGTCTCTGCGCTTCTCTTAGATTTCTCAGTCCAAGCCATCAGCTAATCTTTCGCTGCCGTTACGCAGCGCCGTTTATACATCACGAGGTTTCCCCCAACGGAGCTTTAATCACATTCCTAACTGCAGAGACACTCACTGTAATTCACATTTTCAATCATATTATCAGCTTAGATCGAAAAGCTGGTAGGAGGAGGAGGAAAGGGGGGCAGCAGTCTCACTCAGAAAAACATATCCATCTCCTTTAAAACGATGTAAAACAGCTGAGGACTGCAGTAGGTGGATTACTTATTGCAAATATTGCTCTGAGGTTTAAAGTCCAAACGAAAACGTGTCTCCGCCTTCCTAGCCTCATTTGAAAAAAAACAAAAAAAAAAAAACACATCTCTACCTTGAGGCCTTGGATTTGTTTATGTTTTCCAGCATGTGAAAATCAAAAAAAAAAGTTGCAGGTTGAATACAGAGATCTGACTGGAGGCTGTTATCCAGCTGTGAGATATCTGGCTAGTTACTCGTCTTGGGCGCTCTTCATCAAAGCGACTGCCTTTAATAAAGGCGACAAACTCTAACTTAGGGTTTGAAAAACATTTTATTTTTGGAAACCTATTCAAATTAAGATTATTTTTAGTATTACTTTATCCTGTTCTCAAAAAAACAAAACAAAACAAAAAAAAAACAAAAAAACATACCTGGACCTCCATGCTAGAAATAGTTAGGATTGTGCTTTCAAAGTTTGGGATTTTGCAAATATCATCACTTGCATTTATTTTATATTAAACAAATTACATTTTCTCCGATACAGTTTAATAAAAAGCGAGCAAAACATGTTTACTTTCACATTTGAAGGTTATTTGCTGAAATGTGTTTCAACCATACATGGTATAAAACTAATAAACCTAGAAAATACACAGAAACAAGATTTTACCAGTACAATATGTTTGTTTTATAGGGCAATAGTTCATTAATATCGATTTAAATTAGTGCTAGTTCCACTGACAAATTATTTCACTTATAACTGGACATTTTTCCCATGTTCTAAGTGAAATAATTTCCCAACGGTACTAATACGTTTTCATCAATATTTAGGAATTATTGACTCAAACAAATTACTATTTCCTGCTGAAAAGTTACTTTTATATTAGTTTTCTCTTATTTAAAGGGTATTTATATTTAAACTAGACTAAAAATACTTTAAGATTTTGTCTTTATGCGATGTAGAAATATTTCAAATGACATGAGCAACACAAACGTGGGTCGTAACGAAAGATTTTAAGCGGCAAACAGTAACTTTCCCTGCTTTTTGTTTCCCTAAACTGAGACCAGCAAGTGGCATCAGCAGGCAGTAAAATACCGACTTTTCATGGCAACTCTACAAAACAAGTTTTTAAAAATATACACCTTAACTACCCCTTTAAATCACATAGAACAGAGTCAAGTGAGGACAATGAAACTGCTTGCGGTGCTAGGTGTTCACTTCTGGTGGCCAGACATTAAAAAACAAGCAGTCTGGATTCTATTAAGCCAGATTAAATGGGTTGTAATAAAGTTTTGTGAAGTATGATTTCATATTGATTAAACAAAGTCATGCTGAATGGCCACCATAGCGGCCTACTCACTGGGGATTTGATGGCACCCGGAAATATCTCAGATTCCAAAAGGTATCAACCGTTTCCAAATTGGCACAACAACAACAATGAAAAAAAAAAAAAAAACAGAGCTGCCTAAAAGCAGACAGATGTGCATTCACAATCATAATTAATTTGAAATTGAATCTGAAACGGAATTCAAAACGGGTTTGATCCGGCGACAGAAAACACGCTGCGGCACACGCAGAGGTATTTTTATCCACGCTGGTGAAACAAGCGGCGCTTGGAAACAGGATGCTTTATTCAGAGAAGCTCTCTGTGCTCTTGTCAGGCTTAATTTGCGCTTCTGCAATGGAGCCACACACAGCAGAGTGACACTGCAACCTCTGCCAGCCACAGATAAACCCGTAATGGAGACCTCAAATCAGAGCATTCACAAGATCGAGCAGGTGGGAGGGATCACCTCAAGTGCTGGACTGAGTGTGTACGTTTGCGATGCATCTTTTGGCGTGACATATTTAATTAACTCATAAAGACACAAAAAAGCAGAGCTTTTTGTGTTTAGTGCAAGAGGTTCAGCACATCACAGTAATTCCACTTGCAGGTGAAATTTTAAAAGTTGAATAAATTATGCTTGATTGATTGCTCCAAAGTTTTCAATATGCATCATTTTTAAAAGATTTGAGAAGACAGGAGCAGTAAAACAAGAAGAAGAAAAAACAGGACAAGAGGGTTAATAAAAAGAGCTGCCCTCATTGATTTGCAGAGTATTTCCTCAAGCATGATGCCTGTTGTTCTAAAGGTCAGATGAGAAAAAAGATGAAAGTGTAATGTCTCCTCCCAACTCAAAACGAGACAGGGAATTATTGATTTCAGACCTACAGAGTTGAAAACACAGGAGGGTATGAAGCAAGATCATAATCTTGTCATGACCTTGCACATTTTTCGTGCAAGTGGGCCACAGTCTGGTGTCATATAGTGAAATCCCTCAAAAAAAGAGTAGCAATTTCAAATACACCAGAGATTCTTAAAGTATGGTTAAAAAAAAAAAAAAACAACCTTCTCTTTCAATACTGACTACATTTTCTGCAGATTATTTTGTTGAACTTATCTAGGTTTTCCACATGTAAAGATTTTCAACCTCTTCTTCTATGGTATTTATGAGAGAATTAGAGAAGCTGAAGGAGCTTCCTGTCTATTCATGTTATGTGTTAGTTCAAATTTTGCAAATTTAAAAGAAAAACTCTGCAGCACAGAACAGCTTTTTTCTAAAAATCTTTCTTTGCTCACAATTAACTAGAACTACACTGAAAAATACTAAGAGGCTCCATGTCAGCTTAGTGCCAGTTTAGCAAAAATATTTGAGCTGGATATGGATGCGGTTGAATTATGTGTATCCATAACTTAATCATGATCAAAATCAGATACATTGGGGATAATTGGGCATAAAGTTTCCAGGTTCTGCTTTTCAAGCTGTTTTCTTAATACAACTTGTGCTGAAACAGGACATGTTAATGTGCCGTTTCTGCTTCTACATCATCACAGAATTGCAAATGAGGCTTGATGCTACCGATATGCTACCAGATGTGGTTCATCCAGCATTAGGACCAGGAGTAATCTAAGATGGATTTGCATCCATAATCTAAAACGGTTAAAGGAAGTAATAGTCCATGTCCTGAATATGTCTGAGGCTCTGCTGCCTTCCCTGTTGGTTGTGTACATTTTACGATCACACATTTCTTCCCATGAACTTTCCCTCAACATGCTTGGAGATAATTGGACTCAGCTTCAAAATCAATTACTTTTTTTGTGGCTTACCTTAATGGAGGGTATAAGCAAATTTCTACTAGACAGTAGAGCCTAAAAACGTCCTGTACTCAAAAAGATTTTTTATGGCGTTACATAATATTTAACCCCTTAACTGTCATAATGTCTCATAGATTACATATAAGCAGTTTGAATGTCCAGGGTTACTTTTATTCTCTTGAGCCTGATTATGTTTTCGTTGTTCAGCAAATAACTTGTCAGTTATCCACCTCACTCCAAATTAAAATAAGCTGATATATATGTATATATGTTGTTGCTTTTTTTAAAGAAACATAAAATGTTATAAAACTTAAGACTGTTGTTGTTAATGTTATTGTAAATAAACTCTTCCCGTTGATTTCTGTGCAATCACATGTACAGGAGCCGGTTGCGAGTTCTACCATTGTTGGCTTGGTGATGTAGCCAAAACCTTTAATTCTGGCTCATAGTATTGGAAGCCTTTGGATTTTGTTATGTTTTGTTGAAATTATCATTCTGTCTCATATTTGCTGTGTTTTTAAAGGTCTAACATCTCACTTTAATTCCATTCACTCTCTGTAAATCCTCATTGATTTGCAGATTAGTGAGAGTCTGGTGCCTATTTCCAAATGTCATTTGGCCAAAGATGGAGTAGTCTATCACATTTAAAAGTTCATTTTGATAAATTAATATATTAGCATCTCAACTTTATTTTCCCTAATTAACCACCAGAAAACTAAGCTCATAAAACTGACTTAGGAATGAAAAGACCATATAACGTACAAGAAACCATCGTTGACAATCTAACATGCTGCAGCTGCACTATCCTTCCGCTACTACAGGAAGAAATGAAGAATATATTTGACATAAAATAACTACCAGGCATTTTAGATTAAAATGCAACATGTCAGCAGGTCTTAAATGAGCTGGCTACAGGCAAAGGTCTTGAATACTTCAACAACAAAACAATCCAACGCCTACATCCAGGCAGCAAACTACTTATGTTTGAATCATAACCTAAAACCTCCTAAGAGCAAAAAAAAAGAAATGTCTGCAATGGCTGGTTTTATTCAAGACAATTCTAAGTTCAGCTAAGAGTATATTTTAGTGCAAAATCATTTGGTAACATTTGGTAACATAGTCAGCCATCAACTGTTTGAGATCACAATTTTAGATTACTCTGGAGGAAATTTGACCCATTCAGAGGTTGACTTTCTGTTTTGTTAGTCATTTTTACTCTTAAACTCTCAAAAAAATGTTTAATCACAGCAAATCCACGACATAAGTTGATTATTGTTTATGTTTTTTGCTTTAAAACTTATTTAAAATTTATATTTGATGGGAGACAACTCAAAATCAATTCAAAGACACCAATAACTATGCATCCAAGGTAAAGTTAAGTCCTACTGCTTGATCGGTTTAAATATTCAGATTGCTCTACAATTTGACAGCAACTTGGAAGCTTCCCTTCGCCACCAGAAGTAAAAGTACCTTTTGATGCTGCCTGAGTAGCTCACAGCAGGTTTTGCAGTGAGAAACAGGGATGCTTTACTGATCCCTCCAGTGTTACCACCCTAAATGCTTGCCCTGAAACTCATTTACGGTCTTCTGCTGTCACATTAAGTCACTCGAGAAAACCCAGTGTGAGCTATGTGGCATATTTAAATTTAGCTTCCATTAGATCTCCATTAAAAAGGCACACTACATGTTACAGAAGAGTTTAAAAATAATTTACTTTGAATCAGTTAATTTAATATTACTCACTGTCCACTATTCTGTCAAGAGATCAACTGGCTAATGAGTCCCATATGAGCTGTCAATCTATAATTACCCTGCCATTTTTGAACGGTTGTTTTATGCTCTTCTTGGCTCTTCTAACCTCCCAAATGTATCACCGTAGCAAGGCAAATGTCACTAAATGCCAGACCAGGCCAGCCCACCCAAAAGCCAAATGTTAGTTCATCTGTGATGTCAATTTCCACTTAGCCTTACCAGCTGTTCTTCTAGACTGACTCTTTTTAACCTCAGTGGCTGAAAACGAGATTGACCCCTTCGCCTCTATTGGCTTTCAGTATATCAACAGAGGCTCTGGACAACAGAGTATTAAGGATGTTCTTACTCTATTTTCTCTCATGTTCAGAACAAGTACAAACATAACAGAAAGCATCCATGAAAATAAAAGATATCCAAGCATCCAGACAGAAAATAATGTTTGATTAAGGTGTGACAGTACTTGGGATTTTCAAGATTGCGTTGCCTTTACAATGCCAGGTTTTTAACGACGCCCATCATTTCAGAATCATCCCCTTTTCTACAAGGAGGTCCTCGAGTTTTACGCCAGAAAATAGAAAAACTGTGATTCGGTTATTCACCTCAACGCCGTATACATATATCACAAGGAATACCACAGGCATGCCAACAGAGCACAAAGATCAAGTGAAGTTCCAAACAGTTGCTCTGCCAGTTCTCACATACTTGGCCAACATAATAGCCCTGCCAGAAGGGGAGATGAAAGCCACTGATACCAAGAAAGGAACACTCTTTACAATGCATGGAGGATTTCACCCCAAGTCCATCACCCTTAGACTCCACATTACGCTTGAAAGAGAGAAGCAAGGGAGTGTGAAAACTACCATCAAGGATGAACAAGATAGCTCTAAGCGATGAACTGCCAAGTGAATGTCTGGGGCAGCAGTCAGGGTATGAAAAAAAAGGGTAACTTTTATGAAAGGATAGGCAGTTGCAAACAACATATACCGTCCACATATTAAGGGAGTGGTGAGTATTTATAAAACCTTCGGAGTATACTGGTGCCTGGAGAAGGCTAGACGGAAACCTTTGATCAGACAGTCTCACTTTTTGAAAACCCTTTTTCAAACAATTGCCTCAACTTCAACAGTTGAAGGACAAATTGGACCTGCCAACAAATTCTCTTACCTGTTTCTCCAATGGTTCCTTGACTGCTTCTCTCATCACTGTTTCACCTACCTTAGGTGGAAGGCCGTGTCTCAGTGACGTACTCGTGTGACATGCTCCTTCCATATTTGGTCTCTGAAAGCAAAGAGTTGGATTAATAAAAGGGGTTGATGACAAATGGACAGCATAGTTTTCAAAACTGTCTTGAAAAATTTCTAAACTACACCAGAATCCATTGACATTTCCTGGTGAATAGGAAATTCTAGTAACATTATGTTTATTTCATAATTGTAAACCAACAAATTACAAAAAAAGGCCAAGTGGAAGACTTTTTGAAAGGCACTCCATCATATTTAAGGCTGAATGAAAACTATTCCACATTATGAGAGAAATGAGGCGACTCCTGCCAAAATGACTGCCTTGAGAGCAGCTGTATCTGGCTAGATCGCATGCCCTGTTTGCTAGCTGTGAAGAAAAGATGAGCCTCCCACTCTGCGCCTTTCAGTCTGACAAGTATCTGCAAATGGAGTGAATCGCTTCAAGTGTACCCTGGGTAAAAGTTCCCTCTCTTCCACTTCCTCTCTCCTTTCCCACAGTGACACTCAACATCTGTGGCTGGGGTGACAGACTCCACAAGTAATCCATAACCATAAATCTGATGACATCTCATCTGAGTGCAAAGGGAGGGGGACATACATGGTCACAACGCAGGGTCTAATATCACCGTCCACTAGTCAAGCATCCCCTGAACATCCAGGAACTGAAATGTAGAAAAACTTGGCGGTGGATACCATCTGCAGACACTTTTTAGTTGACTGGAAATACTGTTTTACCTCCCAATAAATCATATGAATTTTATATTTTGTTTAAAGTCAGATCTTATGTAATCAATGGTATTGGATACAATATGAAGGCCCTTTCCTTTCCTTTCCACACCCTTTTCATCTTTTTCCACTGAAATTGATTTGCAAATAATGATGCTTTATATTATTTCTCAGCCGCTTTAATGGAATCTGTCTTTAAATCTCTACCAAATCGTGCTTCATCCAACCATTCAGTCAATAGATTTACTTTATTCATTAGGAGGAAGCCCAAACTGTCTCTAAATAAAATGTATAAGTAACTGTATAAGTAACTTTGGCTATGGTGATTGCTAGGAGATGGTTTTCAGAATCAGGTTTAAACACAAAATCTGTAAACGCTAATAGAAGCATAGCGCCAGCTTCAATTAAAAGCAGTGAATAAAAAGGTAAACAAGGGTATAACTTTATAATAGTCTTGTGAACAACCCATACGTTCGCTTCAGGGTTCTGATGCTGGATGTGATTGGTTTGATCCAGCCACGTTCAAACAGCGGCGGTTTAGGAGATCGATAGGGAGGATTAATTCTGGTGTAAATGGGGCCTAACAGAGGGAGTTACACATCATTGCTTTTTAAAGGAAGCCAATCTACATAGAAGGCAATGACAGGGGAAAAATATAATGCTAGAATTTATCATTTGAATAAGGTATACAGGTTCCTTCGGTACATAAGCCTCCACTCATCCTTTCAATTGACCAGTATCATTTTAAGTTACAATGATTGCATCTATTGTACTCTGTACCAAGCTCCAAGGCCACCTCAGTGGTCAATAGCCTGTGATAAGAAACCTTATTATATCTGATCCTGCCAAGTTGTCACCACCTGTGATGTACCACCACTATTAGCAGCTAATAGTGGCCTCAACAGAAGACAG
Organism: Gambusia affinis; assembly: GCF_019740435.1. Lineage (NCBI taxonomy): Eukaryota > Metazoa > Chordata > Actinopteri > Cyprinodontiformes > Poeciliidae > Gambusia > Gambusia affinis. The sequence goes on along the minus strand of NC_057891.1, from coordinate 6,077,307 downwards.
ATTTCAAGCTAATGCTATTAAGTCTTGGGGTCATATACAATGAGTGTGTCTCTCTGTATGTGGCCGTATTGTATGAGTTACCATTTCATCACAACTGGTGTCAATTTAGCGAGTCTTTACCTCAATAAGTGACATAATAAAACCATCATTTTTTTTAATATAAAGAATAATATTACCTCAGATAGATGGGATCGGACTTGGACACAATTAGAAATGCCTATGCTAGTTTATAGCAGGATAACAAATGCGTTTGGGATGTAAGATGGTTAATATGCCATTGGAAAAACACAGTCATATTCAGTATATTAAAATGTTATTCAAAACTCAACTGGTTTCAGTAACTCAAATCATAAAATGAAACATATTGCAGAGTATAGTAGCAGACTGAAGGTTACGTTTCTATGTCTATTATGAAGGTTATTTATTTAAATTTGACTGTACACATTAGTACATTCTTTCCAGGTGAACTTTATGATATTCTCTAAATATGTGTCAATATGTCCATAGTTCTTGAAGAACTGGGTTGCAACAGAGGTCCAGACAGACTGGAAGAGTGTGTTCAATCTTTATTTATAAAGATAAAAAAGGGAATTTCTTTAGTTTTTTCCAAAAAGTACTGTCTAATGTGAACCAGATATGTATCATTTCATTTTGTGAGCTGATGGTGTTAAATCCCTAATAGCATCAGCATTTATAATAAAATGAAATCACTATGATGGAAAATAAAAAAATAAAAAACAGTTAGTGAAAAAATATACAAATGAGTTATTGTCAGCATATGATTTTGCAAGTTTTCGTATAATTTCCATTTTTAAGATTACGGCAATGTTTTAGCTAGCAACATCATTTTACTAACCAACCAAAGCAAGCAAAGTTTACTTCTCATTCATTTATGTCTTTGAGTTTTTTAAAGTTGAACAACAGCCACCGTCAGAAAGATAATGGCTCTAAATTGACCAGGGCTGTGAGTTTGTGGATGTGTGACTCAACTAGACAGTGTTTTGAAACCGAATAAAGGAATTTTCCGCTTGGCTAAATCATGAAGTCTGAACAAAAAAAGAGCAATTAACCAGTCTGCATCCATAAAATTGACTTTTCTTCTTCTTTCTTTCGTCCATTTTTTCTTTTCTTCATAAAATGTTCAGACTAATCGTATGATTCCTCTGATGGTGCTAAGAGGCCTTCGTCTGTTCTATGTGACAACAATGAATTTTCAATTTATGTATTCAGTCCCAACTCACATCTTGGATGACCTGTGGCACTGGCTACAGCAGAGGCTTGTCTAGTAATAATAGACCGTATACTATGGAAAAGTGGGAACCAAGGTCTGAAATTACAAGCAGCCTGGAGAACGACTTTACGTTTAAATTTATAATATTGACTAGATCCAAGGCTTAAAACAGGGATGTCGTAATGCACTTGTTTAGGTTTCATCCTTGAAGTCCCTATGCAGTTGTGGATTGAATATAATTGAGCCATTCATATGATTCAGGTGTTTTGGAGAAGGATGCATCTAAATGCTGAAGGAAGGTAGAAATCAAGGACTGGACATGCCCTAAATGCTGATATAGTTGTTTTGCAAATCTACATAAAGTGTCATATCCCTCTCTTTCCGTAATCCGTAATACAAACCCTCTTCAAAAACAATTACTCATTCAGCATCGCAGAGCATCACATTTGCAGCACAACACAACTTTCATAACAGAATGAATCAGCATTTTGCTGCAGGACATCAGGCTTTAAGAGACTGAATGAATCTTTCGGAGAAAACAGCCCTCTTGTTTGGTGTCACGGCAGAGCAACGGAACAGAGCCAGGATTTGGTTTTTGTTTTTTTGTTTTTTTTATTGATTGTGCGTCCTCAACAATTTATGACCAGGGTCAGTTAAGGTAAAGTTGAGAATGTTATCCTCTCCTGTGATTTCCAGGAATGATCAGTCTCTGTAGGGGGTGCTGTTTTCCTAATCTGGCTAATCACAGCCCATTCTCTTTTTGTGTACCTGAGGGGAATGAAAACCAACCTTAGACAAAGTAGAAAACGACCAAAAAAAAACAGGTACTTAGGATTGGTTCCCCTATATTTTTTTATTTTCTCGACTGTAAGTTTCAACTGTCTGAAATCCCATGAGTTTCCTTTTGCTTTAAATGAGAGAAAATACTAATAAGAAACCGTGTTTTGTTTTTTTTTAGGTCTCTGTGGTATACTTGTTTCACTGTTGCTAATCCATTTCCATTACCCTTTTGTAAATTTGCAGCTTGCTTTTGTGGGAACTTCTTTAATTGATCAACAGGCAAGCTTTTGGCAATGTTATTAGCGCTGACCTATTGTTTATTTTGTTAATGAAAGCTGCAGCCATAATCCTCACATGATAAAAGGGGTGAAGGCTATCTTGTTAAGTTACCAGAGCAGCTAAGAAGCTTAAGCAATTTGCACATGTGACCAAATTAGATGACTGCATAACTTAATCTCCTGCAAATGAATTATTTGTCACCTCATAGCACCTGGGCAGAGAAAGCAGCAAGCCTAAGATTTTAAATGGTAGGCAGAGAATGTTGTAATGTGAAGATTTACTTGACATATGGGGGAAGCTACTGTATCAACCACATTAGGTCAGTATCAACTCAGTTGAAATGTCATCAAACTGCAATGGACGTTTGCTGTGTGGGCGTCCTTTGGATTTTAATTTATTCTGGCATTGGCTTGGTTTAAGGGGGTGTCTCTTTTTCAACTGTACAGTTCAGGAAAACTTAACCAACACAGTAACTTCTCTATAAGCTCCACTAACAGAGTTAAGAATCCCACAACCTGTAAGGCCCATGTAACCAATGTAGAATCAGATCTTTGACCACAAGCTAAAATCACAGTGCTATATTGTGGCCTCTACTGCTGACTCAAGTTGTAATTGTCAACATGGAAGTTTTCCCCAATCAGCATCTGAAAATACCGCCATTTTCCAGGTAGGGGTTTGATGCAAGCGAAGCCACAACCACACACACTTGATTCACAACACTCTCAAGAAGGAAATATCAAAACACATCAACTGGAGGGTGAAATTGCCTCCACAGACTTACTATTTTGCTAAAAAACATTGCAGTGTGTTTTTTTCAAAAAAAAGCTTCCAAGTTTCTTTCTGCAAATTCATAAGCACATGGCTATTTATAGTCAAACACCACACATCATCTACTGGAAGAAGCTCCAGATTGAGCTGGCCACTCCACAGCATCAATCTTCTTGGTCTGGAACCAATGTGCTACTTGCTGACAGACATATTTAAAGTTGCAATTCTTGCTGAAATGACCACTTCCAGATTGTTTCCTGTTTCATATAATGGAACCTGACCTCCTTATGTATAGCAAAGGATAGTTTAAAAAATAAAAAAGTAATTGTGGCATAATGTCTAAGCCCTCATGTGTTATGTTCTCAGTGCATTATGGCTTCAATTCAAGTTGGGCACACTAGGTTGACCAAAACCATTCAGGATAAATGTCTTATTCATCTTTAAGATGTTGGGTCATTTTGTGCAAGTCTTTTTGAAGCATCTTTTGCAATGAACTATGGCTATGGGAGCCAAAATACATCACTGTGCATGTTTTTCATTCCACTAATTATACTTTTCACCGTCCTCTCTCATCTGCCCTCCAGACTGTGACCCACAAAATGATGAGTTTGGTACAATCAAAGGTGTTCGCTTATCCTCGGAGGAACTGGTAAGAATGAAGACGTCTTAAAGATAGAACAGCAAGAGCATACAAAGAATACATAAGAGACACCTCTACAAGTTATTTCTCAGGCGGCATTTATTTTCCTGTCTGCAAAAATAAAATGCCCCAATAGACCAACCCAGCTACGTGGATGTATATTTAACTGTCCTAAATTGTCTTAATGGGGACTGAAAAGTTATTAGTCTGAAGCAATTACACAACAGTTAAAACTTTTTTTATACAAATAATTTTCATTGCTAGAAAACTTAACTTCTAAATTATAACTCCTACTGTGGTTGAGCAAGCCACAGAATATTATTTGAAAACTTCTTCATTTCTCTAGGTTATCTTTGCCTGACAACATTTTCTGTTTGATGATCAGAAACTTTAAATGTGGTTAAAGGAAGAGGAAATTTGAAAGGGACAGATACATCTTAACCACATTCTACTTTCAAGCCTAAATGTGTTAAAACAGATATTCGGGTTTCCAATACTTTATTCGACAGAGAGGTTTGTGAAAGGACACCAATAGGACCATACTTATATATATATCTGGGAGTTAAAAACAATGTTTAAGAAAAAAAAAAAAACTTACCTAAACCTAATGTGTTTTCTTGCTATCCAATATTGTTGACAGACTTAAATTTGCTTTTGAGCAATACTTAAATTAACAGTCATTCAAATTGTTTAACTTTAATTAGCACTATACATGCTTCACACATCTTTTTGTGCATGTCTCTAATTTCTCTCCACTCTATCATTTACTGTATTTGCCAGCATCTTCTTAAGCTACTCCCACAACAAACACATAACATTCAAAATAATAATTCTGCCATGATGCTCAATTGAGGCTTTACAATTATTCCAGATAGCCTTGAGAATCCAAAGACCTTAGAAAAGCACCTCTATGTCTATGTTGGTCATTATTAGGCATCATCAACATGGATTAAAAGAAAACTACTCAGCGGGGGACCAGAGACGTCATCTTGATGATTAAAGGCGGACGGGCAGTGACTTGTCAGTGATGGGGAGTGTCACTTCCTGCCCCCAGACTTCATTAAAAGGAGATTCATGAGGCTTAGCCTGGAAGACCACTCGCTGACAGGAAAAGGGCGATTGGGCAAGTGCTCAGCGGAGCATGTGCAGCCACATGTGGACATCATACAGCCTGTAAAGCGTAATTTAGGGAGATTTATCTCAATGCATATTCTTGCAGAGCTTTAGCTCAACAGCTAAATAGAATTGTATTACTTTCTGTCTCCATAGCTTTGTTATGAAGGTCTAAAACGAAACACTCGGCCTTATTAAAACAGCAAAACATATTTCTAACCAGTTATTTTGCCTCGCCTTGGATTGATGTCAATTAGTTGAAGAGATAACATTTGAAAAGAAAAAAAAAAAAAAAAAAAACATCTTGCAACACCGAACAAGGTTAGTCAAGGTAACCCTGAAAACCGGTAAAAGCTTGTCTGCTGAGAACAGACATTCCTCTGAGGAGCGACAGCAGCATCCGTCACAGCAACCGACTACATTTATTAATGGAACTTTTCTGGCTCCTTCAATTCCATGGTTGTCTTCCAGATGCATGTACGTTCCGATCTCACTGTCCCCCCCAGCCCACCCCTGATGTGAGCTCACACCTACAATCCCACCTGCTACCCGTTTCTGCACCGACGCGCACCGTTCCACGGCGAACTCGTGCTGCATCTTTGTCACCAGGGGACTTTGAGTCCCCACTGGTCCATTAACTTTGGATGTGATCCAGCTGCCTCTGGAACGCTCATTTTATAGGTTGAGTAGTCGCCGAACTGATTTGCACGCTAAAAGAAGTATTACCAGCCGATATTATCGATGAAGCCAGACGGACCAGTTTGAACACTGAATATTTAACATCACATTTGGCTTTGGGAAAAGTTTGAAAACCACAAACTTTTATTTTAGATTAAAAAATACATGGATTAATTGTGATAATGGTCAGATGAGCATTAAAAGTAAACACTAATACAGTCCAGAAACAGAAAATATTGGTTAAAGCCTGGAGGCTCTCACCAGGAAGAGAGTCTTAAAGAAGAAATGATGGAAGGAAGGTAATAATGCAAAGCGAGTCTAAATTGCTTAACCTTCAAAAGCTCCACTTAGTCCACCCGTTGCAAAGTTCATTCAAGGGTTGCTGGCAAGCTCTCAGAGGTAGTTGACATTTGATGAAGATGTGGAGTATTTCCAGCTCTTGGTTCCACATTAGCATGAAGTTAGTTAATCTTTCAGAGCTCTGGATGCAAAGAGGCAGCAGCTTTTTGGGGCTACACTAGAGAGTAATATAGACCACCTTATGCCAAATTTTAATCGAGAGTGATTTATGACCCTAATCATTTTAATTTCCGGTGTATTACCGCCCCTCCCCCCTTCCGGTGTCAAGTTACCCATCCCCTATCCACCCCATCTGTTATGACATCTATGAGTTTTAAGATTAATACAATTAAAGAATGAAAAACATGAGTTTTAAATAATCTAGATTAATATACAATATAATATATTTAAATAGATTTGGGATGTTGTATTTACCTCGGGTTTCAATTGAATATCTTCCTGAGACATGAAGCTGGAGATACGGTCCTGCCATCTGCGTGAGGTGGGACAGAAATCCCTCAGGATAGTTCTCCTGACCTCTGGGTCAACACACATGGCGGACAAGGAAACTCTATGTCTCAGAAAAACACATTTTTCAAAAAGTTGGCATTTTCTGTAGGTCCCAGAATTTGGGCGGGAGAGGGTATAAGACTAGACAGGGGCTGACATGGCCCCCTCCTTTCTGCTGTGTGTGCCCCTGCCATGGCTGCATGTGGCAGGGCTGACCCCTAGGCTCTGAAAGAAAGGGTTTGACCCCCAGTCCCTGCCATCGCTGTGTGTGCGTGCGGGCGTGTGCGTGTGTGTGAGTGTGTGTGTGCGCATGGGTGTCCCTGCGTAAGAGTAAACGTATACCTCTAAAGAAAACCTAGAGTTTAACTGTTTTACTGCATTATTTATGGTAGCACGATTAGTCAGTGCTGACTGAGTTTGTGATTTCCTTCATCACTTAAATTTGGAACTCTTATAGATTTTTTATTTATTTTTTCTGTCACACTTGCTAGTGTGATACATGTCCGTAAAAGTTCCTCATCTGTAATTTTATTTCTGGGGAATATGTGACGGGGACTAAACAGGCCTTGGTGAAGCTACTCATATGTATCTTTCAGCTTTCCCTAAAGTTGAAAATTTTTTACATTGCACAACCACGCTCCAAGAGTTGCTCCAACATGGGAATTATTTTTATTTCTTTCTTTTTTTTTTTTTTTTTTTACCTTTATCATTATTCACTACTTTTGTCTCTGAGTTATATGCTGTATGTTTCTTGGCCCTAATGATGCTTTCCCTTCATCCATTATCTTACACACTTGAGTAATCCTGTGAATATAAGAACCTGTAGTATTTACTAGCAGTCATATCGCCTGAATTGTTCCACCTAAGTTTTCAGTCAGTTCACTCTTAACAACTACTTAATTCAGTTAAACCTGAATTGATTCGTGTTCACAGAACCAGTTTTGCAGCTACAATCTGAACTAGTTCTTGCTCGTTAAGCTAAAAATAAAGCAGAAAGCAAACTATAGGTCATGCTGTGATTAGTTATTTAGTTATTACTAGTTTATTGTAGTTAGGGCAGATATAATAAAGTTATCTATGTTGACAGTAATGAAAAAAGTACCCGGTCCGCCATAAAATGGCTTATTGTTACAAATAAAACGACTGTTTCACAAAGAAGTGCTTCGCAGCCATTATGTTGTTTTTGCTCAAATAAATTGCATTTTAAAATGTTTTATCTAAACTGCTGCTCTCATTCATGTATTTTAACTGTTTAATCTACAATAAACAAAACGTTTTAATGAAAAGCATTTTTGTAACTGCGCTTACCTTTTACCTTCTTATTACCATTAAGTCAGTCCTTATATCGAGTTGCTATATTGATATAGAACACAATAAGAATCCAATTACAATCCTTTGAGTCTGACAATCTCAAAGGGGAGTGAAGGCAAGAAAATATAACAATAAAAAGTTCAAATCTGTAATTTTTGAAGATATCGCAAATGCCTGCATAACTAAAATCCCTGTAGTACCTGGATTTCTATCGATTTATTGAATATGTAAATATTTATGAATGGCCATTCAGGTTTTATATAGTTTTTTTTCTTTCTTTTGGTGTTTGTTGCACAAATTTAAATATATGAAGGATATCAACCAACAATTCAATCAATGAATTTGTGTTTTTTTTCTTAAATACTCCCTCTCACGGTGAATTGCTTACATCTTCTGACAGCTAGTCCAACTTATGATAACATTGACTAGGTTTGCTATTGGTACACTTTACCTAAAAATAAAATTAATAAAATTAAATTAAACATACTCATTACACAACCACACTCCAAGAGCTGATCACAACATGGTGAATTGTTTTGTTACCGTTAAAATGTCTACAGCTTTTGTTCCTTGGTCCTAATGATGCGTCTGTTCACTAATGTTCACTAACAGACAGTGCGCCTCTTGTAATTGATAAGCTTATAAATGATCAATGCAAAGCATCAGTATGCGTTAAAGAAGATCTATCAGTCAGATTAAGTCAAATTTCATCAAACTCAAAGCAATCAAAATTCTATTTCTCTGAAAGGTAATCTTTCCTTTTCAGGGAGTTTAGACTGTATGAAAGGAATCATTGAAATATATTATGAAATATACTATGAAATATTTAATTTGCAGAATCCCCATAATAAAACTTCAATTGTGAAATGAATGATTACATTGCATCTAGACACAAAAGAATCAACTGTTAATTAGTAATCGTACTATGTAAATGACTAACAAGATCTTCTCAAACAAGAAACTTGTCCACCTAAAGTGATTTCTCACATTGAACCGTCTGACTTTCTGTAGCCGACTAAATTTCACCTTACCAAAGTTTTGGCCTTAGAGCAAACAGGTACTGAGTATGAAGCGTGGATCAGACGCCTTCAGCCATCTGCTAAAGCTAGACTCCGGCCTTCCTCACTGTAAAATAAAACATCAGACTTTAAACAAAAAAGTTCAAGTGAACATCCCTTAATTATTATCAACTTATTGTTTGTACTCATCTTAAACAAGTGGCAGGAACGTTTGGTTAAAAAATAAAGCTTTACAAGTCAATCTATTTAAGTTGAGTCCATGCAACAACTAAAATAAAAAGTGAACTATTTGAAAGTAGCGAGGATTTTGGGTGGTAAAAGTTTAACATCTTAACACATCCAGACACTACCTCATTTCTGCTCAAACAAACGGAAAAATTTTGAACAGTACAACTATGTCAAATAATGAGACCGTGTGTCTTTAATCTATGTAACAAATATATTGCTGCTGCTGCTGCTGTAGGCAGAAAATAAAAGAAGTTTTGCAGAGAATAACATTTTGGATGAGTTTAAAAACTCATTTTGGATGAGTTTAAGAATATTGTTTGCCAAAATCACACAGTGTAACTACGCTTGTCTTTTATATGATGCAGTAATTGAATCTTTTAAGGCAATTGGTCTGCATAAATTTAAGTAAATACAACCTATTTTCCTGCTCCACATACTTAGGTAGCAGTTTGCCAATTAACTTCCCAGTCTGAACTTCTGGGCAACGTCTTGATTCAGTCAAATCTTCTATCCTAGATCTCCTGAACTCCAACATTCTTCTACATATCGGTACATATGTGAATGTTTGGCTTGCTGGTCTTCAGCATGCTTTGAATGCAGTATCTGGTTTCTCTTACTTTAACCCGCCCAACTTGCACCTGATTGGCATGTTAGCCTTTTGATTCCCTCCCAGTGAGGCGGTGCTTCACAAAGCAAACTGTTTGTCAAACCGTTGATCTGCCTGGTGGCTGTTTCAGAAGATGAGGAAAGACGGTGACTGAGTTTTAGACAGTACTGGTCAGTTCAAGCAGCTGCTCATGTAGCTGCTCATGTAGCTTTTTTTTTTTTTTTTTTACTGGATGGCAGTCCTAAAAGTATATATCTTTAAAATATGAATAAATACGTACAATTCCATAGTTATTTGATCCAGCGGTTATAGAAGTTTGGTAATAATGCAATTCAGGCATTGTGCTTTCTTAATGTAAGTATTTCTGCTACTGGACAAGAAATAGTGTTAAAAGAGGATTTAGAAAGAAAATAGTTGATATTTGTATTTACTGAGAGCAAGGCTGTGACTAGTTATCAGGACAGAATGAGAACTGAAAAACTGTTGGGTCCACATGACCAAGGAGGGAACCGGTCATCTGCTCCAACAATTTATTAGTCTTTAGGAAATATTTTTGGACACAAGGAGCAGGAACATAACAACATCAGATGTATTTTTCATCCTTATATCAGTGATTTAAAACTATATTTAATTTTGCATCATCTTATTTTTCACCCATAGAAAAGTCTAATGTGTTTATTATGAGTAGGATTAACCAAGCTGAAGAAGAGAAAAGAGAAATAAATATTCATTGGTACAGAATCGAATCAACAGATATAAACTTATGAAACTATTGAAACTTTCAAGAATTTTATGTTGTGTAAGATATTTAAGAAAATAATACTGAATCTGTGCTCACAAATTTCTTTATCTGGTTGTTATCTCTAAACTACGTTTACTTTTTATGTTGAACCTCTTTTCCACAGTTTTTTCACTTAGTTCCACGACTGCAGTGGATTTTATAGTCAATGTTAAAATCCAACACAGAGTCTGAAGCGATGGAGGAAATTTACGTCAATATGGAACCTGTTGGACAAACTGCATCTAATCACACAGGTAAGAATGAAGTTACAGAGAAATCTAGTATGTATGTTATTCAATTTTTTCTAATGTTAAGGTTTTTGTTAAGGTTGGAGCAGCTCCAAAGAGAGGGTCGGCCTCTGTGTGGTCGTATGCTTGGGAATCCTGAATGTTTTAATTCTGGCTGAACTCATAGGCCTCAGTGTACACAGTGAGTCTTTTTCTAGTCATCTTACAGATGTAAACTGAGTAAATTTTATGTTTCTGTTTTTTCTACTGATCAAATAGCGAGGGTTTAAAAAAGAATAAAGCTTGGTGTCTCAAAGTGTTGCAGAGAGGTGAAACATTACACCATGTTACATGAGTTTGATTCATTTTCAGCAATGGTTGCATCTGCAGCCGTTTAGGTTAGCGTGTCTTTAATATCTCCTCTTTTTCAAACTATTTACCAAACAATTTATTTTTCAGTGTTACCTCAGTTTAAATTCTACAGGTGTAACCAAAATCATGAAACTATTTTATAAGTCTTAGGTGAAAATAGATGCCACTTCTTTTTTTTTTTTTTTTTGCAAACATGTTTGTTGATTTTTTTCCCAGCTCATAACATGACAGCAGATTTTTCTGACATCGGCAACATGCTGACCGAACAGAACAGCAAGTTTCTCTCCATGAACTCTAACTTCACTGAAACGGCGCCACGAGCTGAAGAGACTTTAAGGTTTGTCAAAACTTTAAAAAATTTGTATCTCTTTAAAAACTGAATTCTACTCTGAATTGTAGAGTATCACTAAAACCTTTCCTTTTTGGTTTAAATGAGTATAATGTAAGTGACCAACTTTTTTGAATTTATTAAGTGCTCTATCATTTTGTGTGCTAAAGAATAACGATGTAAAGCAAATTAAACTTTGAAACTTTGATTCTTTTTTTCTTACAGATCAGACAAACATCAGTTGTTCCTGTTAATCCAGGGTCTGCGGAAGAAGAGAAGAGCAGATCCAGTATTGATGGATGATTAGGATTTGTGTTCACTGTGATATTATTCATCAATAATAATGTAGCTTATTAGTATGCTGTTACATAAAACCGTAAAGATAAATTGTACGCTTCCAACTGTTGTGACTTATAAAGCAACAATTTTACCGGTTGTTCTCCGTGTTTCTCTTTCTTGTTAAAACTCTGACACGATAAACAAAGCGTTGGAGGATGGTTTCATATGAGGATCGCTTTTAGCACGATGCTCTGATTGTGTCTTAATGTGACTTTTACTAGACTTTATGGAACTCCAGTTGTGTCCGTAATAATGGACTAAGCTCTATCTTGGTAGATTTTTTTTATTTCCAATTATTTACTATCATTTGTAATAAAGTAACGTCAACACCACACATTCAGCTGTGAGGAGTTTGTTCTAGTCATCTTAAAGATGGCAAGAGTCAATGTCGTGTTGATTCTGAGAAGCTGAATGATTAACTGAATGACATTTTATTCATTTCAGAGTTCAACCAGCGAGGTTATTCATTTTGTGGCGGTCCTAGTCTTAGAAAGAAAGAACCAAAGATAGAAAGCAGTAAATGTTCATGTTGGTTCCAAAGGCTTCTCCTGAAAATATGGATCAAATCAGGGTAGGAAACATCATTTTTACATCATTGGGATATTAAAAGTCTTTTATCTAAACATCTTATGAGTAGGTTTTTATTGTTTCCTTAAAACTATTTAAGGAGTGTTGATTTCATCTAAAATTTTAAGGGATCATAGAGGTTTTAAAGCTAATAAAACAATGAAAATGTAATACATGGCTTGCATTTGAAGCTGTAACCCAACACAGGGTAGACTTTTCACTGTGATGGAGATATTTGTCTCTTTAAAGAAACCTTTGACCATTACAGCTGGTCCAGGCCACATCCAATTCTGAGAGAGGAGACACAAGGCAAACAAACCGTTTAATTATTCCCAGTAAGAAGAAGAAGATTTAAGGGTATTTATAATAGTCATTTATCCACAGTAGTTCCTACAAACAGGGGTATTGATATCCTATTGACACCATTTTGTAAGCAGTGAGATTTCATGTCTTCCAGTCTCTGTCTTAGGCTGACATACGTGGGTTTCTGGTTGCCTTTTTTCTTCGTGATCTGAGACACATAATAGGAACGATACAGTTAACAGATTGAATAACAAAACAACTCATGGTCCTCAGCAGTATAATTGACTGTGGTATGTTGACGTAGATGAAACGTTTATCGTGTTTCAGGACAGCACACTGCCCCGGCATCCTCTCTATTAGGACATACATTAAAAGTACAAAACAGGATATGATTTAGCTCTTGCTGTTGAAATCATAGATTTGAATGAATTGCAAAAACATAAAACATTTTTTCCTAAACAAAGACTTTTTAATAACTAGTTTGACTCACTCTGCTCCTTTAACTCTGAGACTCGACCAAATTTCTTCTTGAACATCACCGCTATGCCTGCTCCCATGCGACAGTGTTAGAGAATTTTTGGTATTATCATTTTGTTATTACTTTAGTTCACATTCAAAGTGTTCTCTTCCTTATGTGTGTATGGACTGACCTGGAGGTCAGGACTGTCTGTTTATCTTCTTGTGAAACCGTTAAATTCTGTGTTTCTCAGACCCTAAATTATTTTTGTTTTGTTAACAGCTTGACCGAGATTTGAACCGGGCTCAGATCGTAGATCAGTTATCACACCTGAAATTGGGTTGCTGGTTGTTTAGGTTACATGTTTTACGACCTCTTTTGTTTTTACTAACTACCCCCTTGGCTGTTTTTCTTAGGGTTTCTTATTGATAGAGTTTCTCAGTTTTGTACATGTTGATATTTTCTACAAGCGCGAATTGGAGAAAAATATATAATCATAAAGTACTGAGTTGGTATCAGCGCTTACTACAGCCTTGCTTAACCCCTCTACATCTGTCCCAACACTAAGCTGTGTCACTCTGTGCCTCCAAGCATCATTTTCTTTTTTAGCCTTAAAATTTTAGATGAAATCAACACTCCTTAAATAGTTTTAAGGAAACAATAAAAACCTACTCATAAGATGTTTAGATAAAAGACTTTTAATATCCCAATGATGTAAAAATGATGTTTCCTACCCTGATTTGATCCATATTTTCAGGAGAAGCCTTTGGAACCAACATGAACATTTACTGCTTTCTATCTTTGGTTCTTTCTTTCTAAGACTAGGACCGCCACAAAATGAATAACCTCGCTGGTTGAACTCTGAAATGAATAAAATGTCATTCAGTTAATCATTCAGCTTCTCAGAATCAACACGACATTGACTCTTGCCATCTTTAAGATGACTAGAACAAACTCCTCACAGCTGAATGTGTGGTGTTGACGTATTTTATTACAAATGATAGTAAATAATTGGAAATAAAAAAAATCTACCAAGATAGAGCTTAGTCCATTATTACCGGACACAACTGGAGTTCCATAAAGTCTCGTAGTAAAAGTCACATTAAGACACAATCAGAACGCATCGTGCTAAAACGATCCTCCGCATAAAACCATCCTCCAACGTTTGTTTATCGCGTCAGAGTTTTAACAAGAAAGAGAAACACGGAGAACAACCGGTAAAATTGTTGCTTTATAAGTCACAACAGTTGGAAGCGCATAATTTATCTTTACGGTTTTATGTAACAGCATACTAATAAGCTACATTATTATTGATGAATAATATCACAGTGAACACAAATCCTAATCATCCATCAATACTGGATCTGCTCTTCTCTTCTTCCGCAGACCCTGGATTAACAGGAACAACTGATGTTTGTCTGATCTGTAAGGAAAAAAGAATCAAAGTTTCAAAGTTTAGTTTGCTTTACATCGTTATTCTTTAGCACACAAAAATGATAGAGCACTTAATAAATTCAAAAAAGTTGGTCACTTACATTATACTCATTTAAACCAAAAAGGAAAGGTTTTAGTGATACTCTACAATTCAGAGTAGAATTCAGTTTTTAAAGAGATACAAATTTGTTAAAGTTTTGACAAACCTTAAAGTCTCTTCAGCTCGTGGCGCCGTTTCAGTGAAGTTAGCGTTCATGGAGAGAAACTTGCTGTTCTGTTCAGTCAGCATGTTGCCGATGTCAGAAAAATCTGCTGTCATGTTATGAGCTGTGAAAAAAAATCAACAAACATGTTTGCAAAAAAAAAAAAGAAGTGGCATCGTATTTTCACCTAAGACTTATAAAATAGTTTCATGATTTTGGTTACACCTGTAGAATTTAAACTGAGGTAACACTGAAAAATAAATTGTTTGGTAAATAGTTTGAAAAAGAGGAGATATTAAAGACACGCTAACCTAAACGGCTGCAGATGCAACCATTGCTGAAAATGAATCAAACTCATGTAACATGGTGTAATGTTTCACCTCTCTGCAACACTTTGAGACACCAAGCTTTATTCTTTTTTAAACCCTCGCTATTTGATCAGTAGAAAAAACAGAAACATAACATTTATTCATTTTACATCTGTAAGATGACTAGAAGAAGACTCACTGTGTACACTGAGGCCTATGAGTTCAGCCAGAATTAAAACATTCAGGATTCCCAAGCATACGACCACACCGAGGCCGAGTCTCTCTTTGGAGCTGCTCCAACCTTAACAAAAACCTTAACATTAGAAAAAATTGAATAACATACATACTAGATTTCTCTGTAACTTCATTCTTACCTGTGTGATTAGATGCAGTTTGTCCAACAGGTTCCATATTGACATAAATTTCCTCCATCGCTTCAGACTCTGTGTTGGATTTTAACATTGACTATAAAATCCACTGCAGTCGTGGAACTAAGTGAAAAAACTGTGAAAAAGAGGCAAGAGGTCTGGTGTTCAACATAAAAAGTAAACGTAGTTTAGAGATAACAACCAGATAAAGAAATTTGTGAGCACAGATTCAGTATTATTTTCATAAATATCTTACACAACATAAAATTCTTGAAAGTTTCAATAGTTTCATAAGTTTATATCTGCTGATTCGATTCTGTACCAATGAATATTTATTTCTCTTTTCTCTTCTTCAGCTTGGTTAATCCTACTCATAATAAACACATTAGACTTTTCTATGGGTGAAAAATAAGATGATGCAAAATTAAATATAGTTTTAAATCACTGATATAAGGATGAAAAATACATCTGATGTTGTTATGTTCCTGCTCCTTGTGTCCAAAAATATTTCCTAAAGACTAATAAATTGTTGGAGCAGATGACCGGTTCCCTCCTTGGTCATGTGGACCCAACAGTTTTTCAGTTCTCATTCTGTCCTGATAACTAGTCACAGCCTTGCTCTCAGTAAATACAAATATCAACTATTTTCTTTCTAAATCCTCTTTTAACACTATTTCTTGTCCAGTAGCAGAAATACTTACATTAAGAAAGCACAATGCCAGAATTGCATTATTACCAAACTTCTATAACCGCTGGATCAAATAACTATGGAATTGTACGTATTTATTCATCTTTTAAAGACATGTACTTTTAGGACTGCCATCCAGTAAAAAAAAAAAAAAGCTACATGAGCAGCTACATGAGCAGCTGCTTGAACTGACCAGTACTGTCTAAAACTCAGTCACCGTCTTTCCTCATCTTCTGAAACAGCCACCAGGCAGATCAACGGTTTGACAAACAGTTTGCTTTGTGAAGCACCGCCTCACTGGGAGGGAATCAAAAGGCTAACATGCCAATCAGGTGCAAGTTGGGCGGGTTAAAGTAAGAGAAACCAGATACTGCATTCAAAGCATGCTGAAGACCAGCAAGCCAAACATTCACATATGTACCGATATGTAGAAGAATGTTGGAGTTCAGGAGATCTAGGATAGAAGATTTGACTGAATCAAGACGTTGCCCAGAAGTTCAGACTGGGAAGTTAATTGGCAAACTGTTAGCTAAGTATGTGGAGCAGGAAAATAGGTTGTATTTACTTACATTTATGCAAAGCAATTGCCTTAAAAGATTCAATTACTGCATCATATAAAAGACATGTGTAGTTACACTGTGTGATTTTGGCAAACAATATTCTTAAACTCATCCAAAATGAGTTTTTAAACTCATCCAAAATGTTATTCTCTGCAAAACTTCTTTTATTTTCTGCCTACAGCAGCAGCAGCAATATATTTGTTACATAGATTAAAGACACACGGTCTCATTATTTGACATAGTTGTACTATTCAAAATTTTTCCGTTTGTTTGAGCAGAAATGAGGTAGTGTCTGGATGTGTTAAGATGTTAAACTTTTACCACCCAAAATCCTCGCTACTTTCAAATAGTTCACTTTTTATTTTAGTTGTTGCATGGACTCAACTTAAATAGATTGACTTGTAAAGCTTTATTTTTTAACCAAACGTTCCTGCCACTTGTTTAAGACGAGTACAAACAATAAGTTGATAATAATTAAGTGATGTTCACTTGAACTTTTTTGTTTAAAGTCTGATGTTTTATTTTACAGTGAGGAAGGCCGGAGTCTAGCTTTAGCAGATGGCTGAAGGCGTCTGATCCACGCTTCATACTCAGTACCTGTTTGCTCTAAGGCCAAAACTTTGGTAAGGTTAAATTTAGTCGGCTACAGAAAGTCAGACGGTTCAATGTGAGAAATCACTTTAGGTGGTCAAGTTTCTTGTCTGATCAGATCTTGTTAGTCATTTACATAGCACGATTACTAATTAACAGTTGATTATTTTGTGTCTAGATGCAATGTAATCATTCAGTTCACAATTGAAGTTTTATTATGGGGATTCTGCAAATTAAATATTTCATAGTATATTTCATAATATATTTCAATGATTCCTTTCATACAGTCCCTGAAAAGGAAAGATTACCTTTCAGAGAAATAGAATTTTGATTGCTTTGAGTTTGATGAAATTTGACTTAATCTGACTGATAGATCTTCTTTAACGCATACTGATGCTTCACAGTGATCATTTATAAGCTTATCAATTACAAGAGGTGCACTGTCTGTTAGTGAACATTAGTGAACAGACGCATCATTAGGACCAAGGAACAAAAGCTGTAGATAATTTTATCGGCAACAAAACAATTCACCATGTTGTGATCAACTCTTGGAGCGTAGTTGTGTAATGAGTATGTTTAATTTAATTTTATTAATTTTATTTTTAGGTAAAGTGTACCAATAGCAAACCTAGTCAATGTTATCATAAGTTGGACTAGCTGTCAGAAGATGTAAGCAATTCTCCGTGAGAGGGAGTATTTAAGAAAAAAAACACAAATTCATTGATTGAATTGTTGGTTGATATCCTTCATATATTTAAATTTGTGCAACAAACACCAAAAGAAAGAAAAAAAAACTATATAAAACCTGAATGGCCATTCATAAATATTTACATATTCAATAAATCGATAGAAATCCAGGTACTACAGGGATTTTAGTTATGCAGGCATTTGCGATATCTTCAAAAATTACAGATTTGAACTTTTTATTGTTATATTTTCTTGCCTTCACTTCCCTTTGAGATTGTCAGACTCAAAGGATTGTAATTGGATTCTTATTGTGTTCTATATCAATATAGCAACTCGATATAAGGACTGACTTAATGGTAATAAGAAGGTAAAAGGTAAGCGCAGTTACAAAAATGCTTTTCATTAAAACGTTTTGTTTATTGTAGATTAAACAGTTAAAATACATGAATGAGAGCAGCAGTTTAGATAAAACATTTTAAAATGCAATTTATTTGAGCAAAAACAACATAATGGCTGCGAAGCACTTCTTTGTGAAACAGTCGTTTTATTTGTAACAATAAGCCATTTTATGGCGGACCGGGTACTTTTTTCATTACTGTCAACATAGATAACTTTATTATATCTGCCCTAACTACAATAAACTAGTAATAACTAAATAACTAATCACAGCATGACCTATAGTTTGCTTTCTGCTTTATTTTTAGCTTAACGAGCAAGAACTAGTTCAGATTGTAGCTGCAAAACTGGTTCTGTGAACACGAATCAATTCAGGTTTAACTGAATTAAGTAGTTGTTAAGAGTGAACTGACTGAAAACTTAGGTGGAACAATTCAGGCGATATGACTGCTAGTAAATACTACAGGTTCTTATATTCACAGGATTACTCAAGTGTGTAAGATAATGGATGAAGGGAAAGCATCATTAGGGCCAAGAAACATACAGCATATAACTCAGAGACAAAAGTAGTGAATAATGATAAAGGTAAAAAAATAAATAAAAAAAGAAAGAAATAAAAATAATTCCCATGTTGGAGCAACTCTTGGAGCGTGGTTGTTCAATGTAAAAAATTTTCGACTTTAGGGAAAGCTGAAAGATACATATGAGTAGCTTCACCAAGGCCTGTTTAGTCCCCGTCACATATTCCCCAGAAATAAAATTACAGATGAGGAACTTTTACGGACATGTATCACACTAGCAAGTGTGACAGAAAAAAAAATCTATAAGAGTTTCAAATTTAAGTGATGAAGGAAATCACAAACTCAGTCAGCACTGACTAATCGTGCTACCATAAATAATGCAGTAAAACAGTTAAACTCTAGGTTTTCTTTAGAGGTATACGTTTACTCTTACGCAGGGACACCCATGCGCACACACACACTCACACACACGCACACGCCCGCACGCACACACAGCGATGGCAGGGACTGGGGGTCAAACCCTTTCTTTCAGAGCCTAGGGGTCAGCCCTGCCACACGCAGCCATGGCCGGGGCACACACAGCAGAAAGGAGGGGGCCATGTCAGCCCCTGTCTAGTCTTATACCCTCTCCCGCGCAAATTCTGAGACCTGCAGAAAATGCCAACTTTTTGAAAAATGTGTTTTTCTGAGACATAGAGTTTCCTTGTCCGCCATGTGTGTTGACCCAGAGGTCAGGAGAACTATCCTGAGGGATTTCTGTCCCACCTCACGCAGATGGCAGGACCGTATCTCCAGCTTCATGTCTCAGGAAGATATTCAATTGAAACCCGAGGTAAATACAACATCCCAAATCTATTTAAATATATTATATTGTATATTAATCTAGATTATTTAAAACTCATGTTTTTCATTCTTTAATTGTATTAATCTTAAAACTCATAGATGTCATAACAGATGGGGTGGATAGGGGATGGGTAACTTGACACCGGAAGGGGGGAGGGGCGGTAATACACCGGAAATTAAAATGATTAGGGTCATAAATCACTCTCGATTAAAATTTGGCATAAGGTGGTCTATATTACTCTCTTACACTCACCTACAGTATATGATGCCAATTAGTATTTTTTTTATTGACCAGAGTGCCTAAAAGCTTTTACCACCAGTCATTATAACATATTGAGAAACTGTTAAAAAAGGACAAAAAAAAAAAACAATGATATTGTGTGAAGTGCTGATTTTAGTAAACCAATACTCTTTGGTTTAGAAGGAGCTCTGTGCTCTTTCCCCATGTACTCAGATGGAATCTCAGTGGGGAGCTGACAAGCTGGATGGCCAATTTCCTGACTGGGAAGGCTGACAGTGTCGGAACCATTCCATCAGCAACCTCCCTGCAGAGCAGTGCACTAACATCTTAATTCCTGTTTGGTAATACGGGATCTGGCTAAATTTATCACATGTAAACAACTCAGTAAGTCCGACTTGGGACCTGCCCTCGTAAAAAGGGAGGCTGCTGTTCACACGTGTTAAGCTGGTTTTTCTGTGACGCTTTATGTCAAAACGGCAACTTGCATACAAGTCTCATTTTAGTGGGTCATCTTTGAATTCCTTGACATTAATAACCTTTTCTTTTCTTTTTAATCCAAGTCACTACATTCTGTAACATCCAAATTCAAATTCATCTTCAATAATGACATTTTAGATAATTAAGAAAAAATAAATCAAACAAGAATGCAACACCCTCATATAACATGGGTGATATGAAGCAAGAAAATGTTGGTTTTTTGAGCTACTATTATTTTTGTCCTATAAATGTAAACGAACTTAAAGTCCCACTGGCTACGTTTGAGACTTGAACATGAACAGAAAAAAAAATATTAAAATATCTTTAGCATCTTCACATTTCTGTTTCTTTGAACATTAATTTGACATTTATCCTCATTTACGCTATACAGAGTCTCAAAGATGACATGCTCATTTGCAGCATGCATTTTTATTAGGTAAAAAGGAAAGATTAATTTTTAAAGACTGAGATATGCATTTCTGAATTAGTTGTGTTACATAAAACAGAAAATACGGCACAAACATTTTAATGCTAATTTGCACATATAGTCTAAAACACAAAATGGAAAAGTGGAATGCATGTAACAATGGTACAGAAACAAAAACACATGTCTGAGATAACAACTCTGTCACAGCACATGTTGTACGGTGAGCTTGTTCCAAGATTGGCATCAGCCATTATTTACTGGGAATGACTCAGCGGAGCCATAAATCATTTTTTTTACTTTGTCAGCCAGTTGAACTCCGCGCTGATTCTGCCGAGGTCAAAATGCAGCGTTACAAAAAATATGTGTAAAAAACATAACGACATAAGACTAAATGTCTCGAGCTTTCCTCTCAAATTCAAACATAAATTATTGGTCTAGGCTCGCAAACAACGGACATCATGAGGTGACAATGAAAAGACGTAGTGTGAATTGAATGCGTATTGCTGATATTTTCTCTGGCCGTTTTGTTCTCGATATTTCTTTGACCTGAGTAAACATGGAGGGCTTATAGATGTACTTTGCTGCCTGGTCCTCTGCAGAGAGCAGAATCTGTGCGCATGGAAACGCATGCTTGGAGGGGAGCCAATCTCAGATGTAAAGCTAAATGCCTGGAGGGCGAGCCGGCAAATATTCCACAGGAAAAGATCATACGATCAAAGGGTTCATCCAGCATGCCTGTGGAATCTGAGCACATTGAGCTTAAAGGCAGCAGGTCAGCGAACAGCCATACAGTGTCTTCATGTACTATGCTGTGTCGACTTGGTGTCCTTGATTTCATAATGAGACAGTTTGGTTATATAAATATATTCATAGCTAGTGGGTGGACCTCATTATTGACATTGCAGGCGATGCAAATGACTGGAGCTCCAGTGTTACAGGAATCAGGGACAAACGTTGAATGCTGATGGAGATTGTAAAATGAATGGACATTGGGGCTGCTTAAATATATACTGAAGGACATGTCGGCCTGAGTGAAGCTTTTACATCGGCTTGTTGTCCAGTTTTGTTTTCAAAATGATTTTAGTTGTTTTTGCTATTATTTTAAAATCAGGATGTAAAACAAGGAGCTTATTTTACTGGCTTAGCAACCCTGAACAGGAGCACCTGGTTTACATACTTTAGATCAGGGGTGGTAAACTCCAGTCCTCGAGAGCCGGTCTCCTGCAACCTTTAGATGCATCTAAAGATACAGACACTTTAAGATGATTCCTTAGTTCAGAATGTTTTCATTGCATTAATTTATCGTACCTGTTGCTCAAAGTTCCATTTGGCCTTCTACAAAAGAAGTCAAAAATGAACTTTTCAGAGTAGTTTGGTCTGGGCCTGAAAGCTAAAGAAGAAGAAGTACAGAGGAGTATGTTACGCCCTTTTTTTATTATTATTATTATTATTATACTTCAAGCATGTTACCCATTTGTGTCAATGTACGACCATGAAGGGCTTCAGGAAAAGCTTTTCAAATCAGTACGGAGGACTGACGTGCAACTCGTGTAAAAAAATTGGAGGCACTTTTTATTCTGCTTTCCTCTGTGCTCCCAGTGAGCAGCGAAGCCATAAATGTCAAAATCAACTCCACTTTCGCATTTTTGTTGAACACATATCAGGGACACAAAGGGAGTCATATTTTACTCCCTGTACAGTACAAAAGTGGGGTGTGACAAAGAGGTGCAAATATTAAGTTCTGAAAGTGGCTGGGCATGATTTAATTAAGGAAAAAACAGAATCATTATATCCAAACATTGTGCAAGAGAGAGTTAAAGTGCTGTTATATGATGCAGTGCAATGATATTTAACATCGCAACATATCATAAAGATCAATTTGACATAATATATTTCTGTTGATTTACATAAACATGACTTGCAGAGCTTATGACGTTTTTGTGGACCTACACATTAAGGGGGTCAACCAATCAGTTCAGCAGAAAGTTAGGTGGAGGGAAAAAGTGTGCCTTTCAAATTATTTAAAATTTAACATCTTGGAATTTTATTAGCTCTAAATTATAAATAAACATAAACAGTTGAAATATATGTTAAAGAGAGGATTTGAGTGTTTGGATTTTGATTTATTTTCTAAAATAGCCCAAATTATTAGCGATGGCCTAATTTACTGGTGTGCACTTGTTGCACAATAGATCAAAAATCTACAGTTCTCCAATTCTCAAGACTTTTCCT
Organism: Gambusia affinis; assembly: GCF_019740435.1. Lineage (NCBI taxonomy): Eukaryota > Metazoa > Chordata > Actinopteri > Cyprinodontiformes > Poeciliidae > Gambusia > Gambusia affinis. The sequence goes on along the minus strand of NC_057891.1, from coordinate 6,054,454 downwards.
TTTCATTCATTGTTTTTTCTTAATTTTTTGTGAATCGCTTCCCAGATGGTAATTGAGATTTTCATATGATTATTTGCATCTTTCTTGAAACGTTAAAACAAAAATAATACAAAAATAACTGTTTTCCTTTTCACAAAAGACAAAGAGGGGAAAAAAAATCCCATTTGATTTTCTTTTATCTCCTATTTTTTTACACTCTGTTGCTCCAAATATCTTGTACACAAATTCATCACAGTTTTTTGTGTTCATCATCTAGATCCCACCTTCTAGATGATGAAAAAAGCACAGCTCCTCAAGCTGTGTTTTATTTTTATTTTTATTTTTTGAAGTCTCCGCCTGCCGAGCATCTCGTTTCTCAACTTTAGACGATAACTATCTCTCTGCTTCGCCCGGCACACACACGGCCCCCGAGAACCCGCCCTGGGGCCACGGGAGCATTATTGATTGGCCAGTTTTCTTGATAAGGCTTGTTGCCGTTTCGCTGTCCACATTCACACATATACAATAAAATAAATAAATAATATGTGGGAAAGGAACACTACAAAGAAGCTCCATGACAATATATTGTAATGCAGGACTTGGATGTAGCAAAGCTACTTCTACAGCCTTTTATATTATATATACATATATTTGCCTCCATTATTGTATGTTTAATTTACTTAATTATAAAGCACAGACTTTGTTTATTATTATTTTTTAATAGTGCTGTAATAAATAAAGAGCAACCGCAACAAAAACAAGTCGTAAAGGCCTTTGGGAAGCGGCGCTCTGGCAAAACACAGACATGCCTCCCAGCTTTCCGCCCCACTGTGAATTATTTATGGTCGCATTTCTCTGGACGCAGTCTGGGGGTGAATATTTCATGCAACTTATTTGCCCCCCCCCCTGTAATGGGTTTGACTTAAGTCTGACTCTGCTGTTGTCGACAGGGGACCCCCTTGCCAATTGCAATGCTAACCTCGATCTGCCCCCAAAGCCTGATACTCGGTCCACGGGAGGCGAGGCGAGGCGAGGTCTTATTCTGTTAGCCGTTGGATGAAATGCGATGTGGAGCACGGCCTGGTGAGGAACCCGTCTAGGCGGGCCGCTGCAGAGACCCGTGTGCTGAATCAAACTGCTGTTTTTTTTTTTTTCTTTTACTGTGCTAAAATCCAGATTGAAAAACATTTAAATAAGCCAAACTGTGCCTACACGCTATTTTGTTTTTTATATTTAATAAACAGTTTAAACGTGTATACCGAAGAGGAGAAGACGCAACATCCTATATGCTCACCGCTGGATAATCCCATAGAAACACATCCATCACCTAGAAATGGTTTGTTTTGACTGATGACTAAAAGCATTGGAAGCTGCCTGGAGCCTCTTCACAACATTTTTTTTTTCATCTTATAAACAACAACTACATTACAGTAGAAATAACATATAGTCTGGTTGAAAGAAAGTGATGTTGACCTTTGCTCTTAGTTTAGTTTTTTAAAAGAAGACGTGACAAAAAAAAAAAAAAAAACATGATGAATGCCACTATCTGTACGTCACATGGTAAAAGTCATATGAGATCAAAAACAAAACATTAGTTTGGAGATTTAAAGATTATTTCTAAACAAATCATTTCCTTATACATTTCAGGGTTTATGTAGAGAAAACTTCTTCCAGGAACTACATCAAGCTCAAAATGTGTCACATGGTTTAAGACCAGTACTGTTTGTGACACAGTTAGTGGCTAAATCTCGAGTCAAAGGTTAAAGGTTAAAGGTGTGTAACATTTTGGACATTTTTCAGTATTTTAACTTTGCAGCAACAGTTTAAAATCTGTTGGCTATAAATATTCAGAATACAGACTTTTGTCTCTTAGAATATTTTAGACATATGTTCAGTAAATTAGAGTCATTGCAAAAAAGCAAACTATACACAAACAAATGTGTATTTTATAGGATTGCATTAATGTTTGATGTTTATTTATGTTCTAATTATTTTTTAACCATATCATTCTTAGCTGGTTTAAACATTATTTGGTTATACAGAATAAAAGAACTTGTAACATAATGCTTTTCCTTTTATGGTTAATGTATGTTTAATAGCCTGAGAATGGCAGATAGTTTTTGATATTGCTGCTATTTATCTTTGCATTCCATCCAATTTTATATGTAGTTTATCTCATTTTAATGTTCTTCTGGTCCAGTTTGTCATAAAATTTGATTTTGGGCATTGACCAATTTAATTCATTCCTTTGCTTTATAAGTGCTGCACCATTCATTTGAAACAAATTTATTTTCATTTACTTTTATTACGGGATTGTGGAAAAAAAGTATTTGTCCTCTTGCAGACTTCTGTTTTTACTCTCCTTCTCAAATGTTTCATAGAAAAGTGATAATATGAGTAAATACAAAAGGCAATTTTCAAATGATGATTGGATTTATTAAAAGGAAAAAAATCTATTCAAATATTTTTAGTTTAATTATAAGGCGCCTCTCAGAACTTATTACTGACAGAATTAAAGAATCACTTAAGCAGGACCCACTTGACAACATGAAGTTGGCAGAAATGTCTTAAAAGTTAACCAAAAATATCTGGGGGAAAAAAAAAAAAATTCTGCAAGGGAGAAAATACTGAAAAATCTTACACATCAGAAAACTTTTTGAAGAATATTTGTTTTCCATACTAAGTTTTACTGATTTAAGAAAAGGTAATGAGAATCAGACACCTGAAGCCTCTCAACCCAGTCATGTGTTGAGTCTTTCCAGCCCAAGAGACCACTTTAAGTCTTTGGGTAGTTCTGGAAATACTTGGCATAAAACCTTGACAGCATGATGACAACTCTATTTGCCTAATTATTCACATTCCGACGAAGCCCATAAAGTGCTTTGCAACACGTCATGAACCTGTTTTCGTGTACCTTTTTTTGCTTTATGTGTGTGTACTGATGTGGACCTAATTATTATTTTTTTTTTTTTTACTTTCTCCTACCATTAACAAAACGAAAGAGTTGACTCCGAAAGCCCTCATATCTTTCCTTGTGTGACTTTTCTGCTTTTTCTGACTTGGTCCATCTATTTTGCGGTGCTGAATTCAGGTCAGGTCGGCGAGTGGAGGGAGAGAAGAGACGCTACTCTCTTCTGAAACGTGCTCAGCGCCTCTGTGTTTCCAGGCCAAGGAGACATGAAATCCCTCCACTGAGTTCTGGGTCTACCTTGGGTCGATTCCCAGCTGATTGTCTCCAAATCACCTTCAAAGCCGGACACTCGGGAGGCATCTTAATCAGATGGCCTAAACCGCTCAGTTGATTCCCTTCGATTAAAGAGGAAAAAAAAAAAAAAAAACAGCATCGGCCTTATTCCAGAATCCCTCTGGATGGTGAAGTTCTTCGTGTTAGCAGAGTCTCAACCTATTTGCACAGAACAAAATCATCTCAGCTAGAGTGGCGGAAATGTAACTCTGCAAGCCAGAACACCGAGCTGATGAGAGGATTGTCCCCAAAGAAAGTCATTTTCAATAATTAGTAACTTTTTGGAGATTCTAAACCAGACCTCCCGATCCTCAGCTCTACAAATCATAATTAAAATCATCCAAGCAAAAGCATACAGGCTTATTAACAAAGTTAACGATCCAGAATTAAATGGATTTTCTGCTGAGCCTCTCTTTTGGTTTTAAAGACAATAAAGATAATATTTTTTTTTTAAATCCATGCTTTCCCATACAAAACACAAAATGCAGTTTTGGCCATTTTGTACCCAAGTTTTGCTAAACTTTAAATGAATTCAACTGCATTCTCAGTACTAACAAGTGATTTAAATCATATATAACTTCAAATGGCACCATGGAACATGGATGAGGATGATATTACAATATACTTTGGCTCAATAAATGTTTCTCTGACAAAAAGGGATTCTTTTAAACATCAATAAATGTGATACAAACCGAAACGTCTTTGTTGGTAAAACTTTTGTAGAACTTTACCCTCTTTCCTTCAAATTGTTTTTCTGCTCAATTTTAATCATTTATTCTTACAGTTGCTGTGCAATTACGTATTTCTCCATTTGCTCTTTCGTTTGAGGTTTTTCTCACCTTTGAATGCAACTGCGACTGAAAAGGTAGGAAAATGGGCCAGACCTGAAGTTCATTCGCAGCAGGAATTGCATGACTATGAAATGATGTTGGGTTTTTTTGGGGGGGGTTTGTTTCTTTCAGGATATGCAACGAATTGCTTGTTATTGTTGTTCAGAACCTTGACGATCAAATGACTTGTGATTGCAAAGAGGTCGGGACTCATTTCAGCAAACTGACATCTTTAACGTACCTTGACAAAGTGATTCAACTGAATATAGGACTCAGATACAAAGTAATGACACATTTTTGATATGATTGGAAATAAGTTTGCCTTTTTATGAAAGCTACATTCAATGCATATTACTGGAATCTTGTGGGAAATCTAAATACTTTGTGTTAGTTGGACGGCCATGTCTTTGTCAGAGGGAAATTTATTTGAGGTTTTTCACATTTTCAGGGAGTGCATAACACATCGTTTAATTTATGACATTCTAATCTGAAACTGTTCTGACAATATCACCAATTTCATATTTAAAAAAAGTAAATGTAATATTTTCTATAGTAATTTGAAAATATATTTTTTTTACTACCAATTTAAACTGTATGGCTCTCCGTTTCCATAGTGCAAATGTGATGCGACAGAGCCCTATTTTTTCCAACTACATTCAAAATAGCATCAAAACATCTATTTGGTCAAACTTGTTCATATTTTCATTTACTAAAAAGTTTAAAAATGAATGGAAACGCCACAAAAAAAAAAACGGTGAACAGACAAGTTTGTTTTCAATTACGCATGGGGCAAAAATCAACAGGGAAGGTAAAAAATTTAAAAAATGATAATAATCTGAGATCAGTATTGCTTAAATTGATTTGTGATATTTTCAACACATTCATGCTTGTTTACATCTCCGGAAAACTTTTCCTGGTCATTCTGCTGTCCTCTATGTTCTAAAATAGCAAAACATATCCACCAATTTGCAAGAACTTAATATTTGTAGGTTGGTTTAAGTGCATTTTTTTAAGCTGCAGTGATTTAAAGGTCAGTCTAAAGTGATTTACTCAGCTAACAGAATCTATCCCTGAGAAAACTGGCAAACTATTGACTGGAGTATATGAAAGTAATGCAGAAAGAAAATGTTAAAAACCCATAAAAACTCTTGATAAGTATAACTTTTATGCCACTGAAAAATATAATTGGAAGCAAAATGTAAAATGCAAAGTGGTGGATTGTGAACTTCACTTAAATTTCCTTTATATCATTAGTCTTATTTCTTATAATTGTAGATGCTGTTCAAACCTACAAGTTTATATTCCTTAATCATAACAAATCTTAAAAGTTTTTTGCATCATCTAGATGCTACATTCAAGCAATGATGGGCCTGGAATGGAGTAAATCCACATTTATGAGCTTATTAAAAAGAATTATTGCAACCTGGTGTGAACTCGCCTTGGTCTATTCACAAATAAAACATAACATTCACAGAGCTGGAAACTCTGCTGCAGATTTAAAGTTCACAAATCTGCAGTTTAATTTGTGAAGTAGCTCAATTGTTCCAACTTCAATAGAGTCCACATCCTAATGCTAATAAGCTAAACTTTATGAGAACATTCCAGAAAATTCACTTTCAGAGTGCCCAATTTAATATTCAAAGAAACAAGTCTAGATGAATTCATTTTAACGTGCCTCTACTTATTTTGAATAAGCTGACTGGAACCCATCAGTTTAGGTTTTGGCACAATTAATTTGACAGCAGGGGAAAGTCCAATGAATAATTAGATCAGAGGAATGAGACATTTTTTTTTATTTTTGCAGGAGTTTCCCTCCTCCAACACAGTTGCCATCCTGGGCAGCTGCCTATCTGGTCTAGGTTAAGATTAATCTCTGCTGAGATTACAGATAAATCTCCATCCTTGTTTTTAGTGATTATTGCTTAGGAGTGTGGATCTGGCAAAGAGCATGAGCAACGATCTCTGACTCATAGATGCGAATGAGTGACTATGCGTGAAAATCCGCTTGTAGTCCTTCGTTTGCAAAGCATCATGAGGTATGTTGTAGCATTTCTTCGTTTTAGGTTTTTCTCACCTAAAACAAAGAAATGTGTTTTTCTTTGTCGCGTTTTTGTATTAGTAAACAAACTAATAAGTTAGTTTGTTTACTTGCTTCCTTATCAGGCTGTTGCTTTAAAAATTACGAATGATCCGTGGTTCAAGAAAAACAAGTCTGATTTTAGTCTGACAGTCACAGATGTGTCAGACTGATCCAATTAAAGCGTGCAGTTTGTCATTAGGTACTTATCTTTACAAAACACCAATGATATTTGAATTCTTTAATAAAATAAAGCACTTCAATAACAATGTTAATGATTGATTTTTGGGTAATTCAATGCTAAACAATTAAACAGACAGAAAATAAAAGCTTTAGCTTACAAAATCATTTTGACAACCCCACCAAAAAAAAAAAAACGGAAAAAATTATTTGCATTTTTTGTTTTTTTGTTTTGGGGCTGTTGCCAATTTGGTTGAAGTGACTTGCTCTACACCTGGTGGTGCTGTTGATGGTGCAACACTTTGCCTGGCTGTGGTTGGGGGTTGGAATGTGGCGTTGGGGTTTTACAGCTTTGGAGGTCTCTCTTTAGGAGACAGTGGCCTGCTAGTGGGAGACACCTGGATCTTGGAAAGTGTCTGGATTTGGAGGTTGCTTTCAGGACTGGTGATTTCTCTATGGCTTCCCCCACACTAACAACGTCTACTTTTAAACACATTATACTGCATGCTTTTGTGGGCAGTTCCAATTACACTACTCCATGCCTGTAGCCGCTATAGATGTTATAAATTATGTTTGCTACTTAAAGGCCTGTGGGTGCAGCAAGCGCATTTTGTTCATCCATTGTCCATTTCATTTTCTCCCTTTTCCTTTATCTTCTTTTTTTTTCAAAATATATTTGTCGCTTTTATTGTAATTGTTGTTTCCTTTTGTCATCTTAGACATTTTACAGCCTGCCCATTTGTCGCTTTAAAATGTCTATCTAGCCTTTAAACTGCTCCAGCAGAAAGAATCTCAAGGAATCTTCCTCTATTTCTGGAAGTTAAATCTGAAGTGATTCTGCAGGGAGAAGACTGTAATTGGTACAAATGGATATGTGATCCCCCCACATATATTAGGTCAAAGAATTGTGAGGTCATGTTTCTAAAAAGATAAATGTGCCAGGGGTGCCAACATCCATAGAAGAAAAATCAATTGAAATGTGAGAACAAACGTTCTTAAAGCAGGAAGAAAACACCTCCTGTGCAAGAATTCAGTTTTGCACTGAACTACAAAAAGAAGGAGCAAGCCTTTTACACACTCCTAACGGTGAGGCAGATCAGACGGTGTGTAATCTCTGTTACCCTGTCTGAAAACCAGGCAAAAACAACAACCTTCTGCAGATAAAAGTCTGTTTGATCCTCTTGCAAACTTGACCTCAGCTTTGAATACCCCCCTTGCCCCTTCTCCGTCATTTCACTCGCAAGGAAGCCATTTATTTTCACCTTTGGAGAAAGTTGCGATTGTTGTCTGGTATTCTCTGAAGCTGAACCGGCTGAACTTATCAGCTCCGTTGGGGCGCGCGCGTGGCCGTTTGCGCACCTCCGCGCCACTTTATCAGCGCCGCAGCGGTCCAGCCCACTCCGCTTTCATTAGCAGCTAATTAACTTTTCATGAAGGCCATCGTCTTACGTGTTTAATTAACTGACCATCCCCCCTTTCAGTGAATACCAGCCTGTCCCGGGGGGTGAGAAGAGTGAGAAGGATACACCAACAAACATTTATCACTCTGTCTCTCGGTCATCATTTTCAGCAAATATCATGTTTATTACTGATATCACTACCAATTATGTTTAAAAGTTGTGGATGTACCTTTAGACTCTCTGCCTTCCCCTTGACTGTCTTCAAGGGGAATGTTTGTGTTTGCCTATCACATCTTATCTCCTGTCCTCATTCATTCATGCAGACAAGCCATGCCACATAAACAATCATAATGGACTTAAATCACAGGAGCGCAGCCCTATTAGATTAACCCACATGATCTATCATCACCCCCTCCTGTCTTAAAGGGAATGCAGGTAGAATTTACCCTCCACAGCAGCCATTACAGCCTCGAGCGGCGACCCTGTATCTTTCTCCTGGATGAAAGGGACCTTCAGGAGCCAGCAGTGTGTGGAAATTAAAACACCCGCTCCCTTCCCTTCCCTTCCCTTCTCTTCCCCACCGTTCACCCCACCCTCCCCTGCACCCCCTTCTCCTTTGTTAGCTATGCCGGCGTTTTTAATCAGATATGGCCGATGGGAAATAAAGATCCCCTTCACGCCAATCCTACCGCCTCATCGCGACGGCAGGCGTTTCCATGGTAACACCAGGAGGGACGTCATCTAAGCGGTAGGAGCCGCTGTAATTATGACTGATCTAGAGGAGATCTATGGGAAAAAGGAGAGAGGCTGCTGAAACCTTTGGATGTAATCTTGGCTAACCCTTTCTGCAGAAAGAGGCACGAAGGAAAAGGAAAAAGGGGAATTAATGACATGCTGGTGTAGACGTCTTCATGTCTCCAAAGTGTCTAATTGTTCCACAATTGCTTTTTGCTTGCATGACCACCAAACAGATACATTGATCATCTCAATGAGGAACTCTGAAATTGTAGGAAATTGATTAATTTTGACATAACTGACAGGTCAAAAGAAGTCAAACTCTTCTATAAATTACCAACAGAAAATATACAGATTTGTGTCTGGATTCCTGTTAAAACGAATTAAACTAATTACTGAAAGGCATCAAATATAGGTTAATGGAGCCAGTTGCAGTTATTACCGCTTCAAGCATCATTAACAAAAAGCCAGAATCTATCTCAGGACAGAGACAAATTCTCTTCTGAGCTATTTGTGGGGGGGGGAGTCAATATTCATGAGCTGAAATGGTGTGAAGAGACATCATTTCAGGCAGGGAATTGTGTTTAATCATGTTTTGAACATCACCCCAAGTTTTATGGTTGAGAAAGTTTTCACCTTCTTTGTCAAGAAATACATTTTTGCAAATCAGCAAATCTCTTCTTTTAACTTTAAAAGAAACAAAAGCACCATTGACACCATGATTTTTCTCTGCCTATTTCATTGGGATTTTATGTAATAAATGAAGTAAAAGCTTTTCATTTGGCAGTCACAGCTGCAAATTGAATCCAGATACATTTGTTTACATTACTTCATATAACCAAAGCGTTGCACAGATGACATTACACAAACAAAACATGACACTGTGGGTAATTTTGGGCGGTACAGTACAATGGCTGACAGACGTGATTTCGAATTGCTTAGGAGACGCTTCATTGTCAAAGCATCAACAAGATCTCCAACGTTCATCAATGCAAAATCGCTTAATTTTGAAGCAAGGATGGTGAGATTTGATTAATTAATTACTAAATAATTCATGCAGATTTGCTATGTGACCCATTTCTGCTCTTACAATTTATATTTCTCTGCCTTGTTGGGTGTGATAGTCTCCGGCTCAACTAAAGAGAGTAAAGTTTGTTTGCCTCCCACAGCCAAGAGTCGCATTATAAAGGTAATTGGACTCAGAGCAACAAAACACCTTTTGGCACAAAATATCCACTTTTAGGATCTAATATCTTAATGCATTAGCAAACTGGCAGCACCATGTGTTTCACCTTCACAGGCCGCATTGAAATTCTCTGAGAAGCAGCATGATCAAAGATTCCTGCATTCCTCACGGTGTCTTTAGGCATACATTCGACGTAAATTTTACATGGACAGAGTGTAATACATTGGTGGTCTGATTCATTAATTGGACCCCCTACAGATTCACAGCACAGTGAAATATAGACCTCATTACTTGGAAATCAAAATGGATCCAAGCCAAGCCTCGCCTCACCTCAGAGCTCTTGCGATGAAAGTGAATCGAGCGCTCCTGGGCAGCGCTAAATATATGCTGACACGGTTTTGGCGTGGCAGATGGTCCATCACGCTAACAACAACAACAAAAACATACCATCAAAATAGATTTGCAAAATCGGGAATCAGGGTAGAGGCCGAGCCTTTCATCCCAGAAGCATTAATATAAAATTAGGAGAGCAGATGGCGGAGCGGACAAGAGTTGGGCTTGAAACTTTCCAAATCTAATAACCACGTTGTTGTACCCTGCTTAAACTTTCGTCCAATCTGGCTGTGTACAGTATGTTGAGTGAAACAAATTGAATTCCTAATTTATACTTAAACTTGACATGTTTGCGCTCTCTGCCTCAACACTTATTGTAAGAGAGCTGTAAAATAACAAGAAAAGTCAGATTACTACAAAAAAAATAGACGGGAAGAGGCCGATTTCAATAAGAAAATGGAGGCTGCATTAGCGTTAGTGCACTTATATTAATTACATGGGCTACTTACTCTGCTGATGGAGGTTTAAATGTATACGGGCGGTCTCACTCAGACAACTGTTGAAAATTAGTGCTGGACTTTACTGATCACTCCGCTCAGTTTTGAGATAATACACTCAGCAATTTCACTGCTTTTTATATGTAAACGTCAGCAGCTTCAGAGGAAAGGCTTTCAGTATCGACGACACAGTGGAGAGAGACCCAGCCGGGATGCCAGCAAACCACAACATGCAACACTAAAGTCAAAAAAATAGGAAAATAAAATCATAATTGCTACAATATTTGAAATAATACTATAATAAAAGTGTCATAAGAGTTTATTTTCATATTTTTTTAGATTTTATCTTTGTATGATTTTATTCCTGTAATTTTATGACTTTATATTCATTTTGAATAATTTTTATATATTTTTTTGTGAGGGATTATTATGACCCTAATAATACCTCACAAAAAAATCTTAATCCATGGAGAAAAAGCTAAAAAAATCTAAACAACCCTGGTTTAGCTGTGGCAGGATTTCTTTTAATAAGATCCAGTTAAACTAAATCTCATTTAGACGACACCAAGACAGTACATAAAGATGTTTGTTAGGCCATTTAGCAAAAAAAAAAAAAAAAGCAAAAACTTAAGTCTCTACATATACTAAAGCTGGTAGATCCACACTTTGGAAAACTGCAACCTCAGCAAAATTTTGTTCTGAAAAGTACAGACTCAAGGTGATTTCCACAAGACATCCTTTACTCTGAACAAGCATCAGTAAGCTTCAGAGACGACGCGTTCCCTTTTAACAGAAAGAGACCTTCAGCAGAACCGTGACCATCTGTTGTGCCTGGCAGCGGTGGGACCAAAACCAAACGGCTTTGCAAGAGCCAAGTCGGACTCGGGTCAAGTCCAAAGCCATTAAGTTTTAAAAAAGATATTTTAATCAGAGTAATAATAAAATTGTAAGTGAAGAAAGAATAAGCAAACTGACCCATAATGACATAAAAAAAACACACTACTTTGATATTTTTACAATACATCAAATGTGTTTCTACATTACTGTACAAAGAGAATGTTCTGGTCAAGTTGATTTTATTAGATATGATTATGGTGCTGCTTTCTGCCCAATAGGAAGCCTGAACTTTGTTTAGGCTACTTGCTTAAACATCTAATAATCACAGCGAGGAAAATATTATATTTAAATAAGGTAAATCTGGTTATGTCAGCAAGTGACTTCACTATTGCAAAAATACGATAAAAAAAGGTTACATTGAACACATTCGCCATCAACTTCAATTCATTCTTAGTGTAAAATTTTAATGTCTAAGACAAGTTGGACATCAAAGTTATTGATCGCTTCGTAATCCAAGCAAACAGAACAAATAATTCCTCTGTTGCGTCTCTATAAACTGGAAGGGAATTAATTTTAATTTTACAAGATTCAAGATAAAGACAAAAGAAACTCACTTTAACATTATTCAACAGCGTTGTAGTGCATGGTAGCTCACTTATTGTTCCCACATACCTCCATACCCTTTCTTTTTTAAATGCGACCTACTCGTCTAAAGTGTCACACAGTTCAAGTCAAGCTTGGCTGAAGAGGATATTGTTATCACATAAAAGTTTGGAAAGTTAAGATGAGAAGTGAGGGGGGGAAAAAACAGGGGAGCATAATAGACACAGTAAATCAAGAAGTAAGTGATTGTTAGTTAACCTTGCAATTCGTCCAGCTCCTTGGATGTCATTTGGGATTTATTAGTGAGTTGCAAAGTAATATGATGTTCAAGAAAGTCAAACTGGGATCCAGACCTGGAGGCATTAAAGGTTGAAAGTATAAGAGCCAGAAAACATGAAAATCTTCAAGGTGTAAAAACATAAATAAATCACTATCTGCCTTTCTGTTGCCAGCTGGTTTTAAAATGCACCTTTGCGAAAGGAAAATAAAGAAAAGGAACCTCGAATCACATTAGAACAGAAACTTGTTACCATATAAAACTTGTGTTTCTTAAGCAACGGTACCTTCCTCCAAAGCTGTTGACAGGCTTTTATTTTTTGACGAGACCATTTTAGCAGGATCTTTGTTCAGTCTGTGGTTGCGACATGTAAGGATATACTGAGCATTTAGTTTTTCTTAAATGAAAGATCAGTGAACAGAGAGTAGCAGACAGTTACAACATAAGTGTACAGCTCATAAAACTAATAAGGTAAGAAAATGCTTGTTTTGACGACGCACAGGCGTAGTAGCAGATATAACCACAGTGAGGTGACTAAAAAACCCGACACTTTGGTTCTGTAGAGCTACATTACTCAAAAGATAAACGGACAGATTATGTGGTGAAAAGTTAGACATGCATAATCACACACAGTGCTACTACATTAGCATTCTCGTAGCAGTTGCTTAGAAAAACAGGAGTGCTGACTTTTCACAGCATCGTAGTAACGACAGTCCGAATCAGAGCCAAAATTGCAACTTTTATCTAATTGCCGTCAGAATAATGGTTTTAAAATTTCAGTTTTCACAAGTGATTTCTATAAAATAGTGGTACACAATACAACTCTTAATTCTTTAAACATTACCCTCAAAATTTAAGTGCCTTTATAGGCTCCAATCTAATACTATTAGAAATAATTTGGATCCATATAACTTCTAATGTACACATAGGTTATTCAAACTGCTGCATTCACTTTATTTGTGGCTTTTATTTGTCTTGCAGAGATCCGGACAGTGATGGAGAGGTGCTTTTGGAATCTGGAGTACCATCACAAACCTGTCACCTGGAGCCACACAAAGGTGAAATAGTTTAACTGCATTCTTGCACACACATTTGTGTGCGAGTTGTGGAACTAAAACAAGCCATGAATAGTGTAGTTGAATCCGTCTGTCTTTCCAGCTGCCCTGTGCCTCTGCCTTGATGCTTTGAGATGGAAACAAGACTTTAGGCTGAAATCAAATTCGAGCCAGAGAAGTGGAATATAGATGAAGAGTATGTTTGCATAATCGCTGATTCTGGGTATGAAGTCGCATGTCTGGAGTGAAAACAGATCCTTTCCCAACCACTACTTACCAAAAAGAATAGTAATTTAGACATTTGTATTTTGTGGCCAACTGCAGAAGTCAGATGTACCTTGAAGGTTTGACCTCTAACAAGGATGTTGTATTTAATTTAAGCTTTCTGAGCATTTCAGAACTGATACAAACTATCTTAAAGGATAAACTGTAAGAGGCATTACTGGTAGAAATGACTAGACTGAGTTTGATGAATTGCCTTTATTGCTTTTTCTTCAAGCACATCAAGCAATTTACCACCCTGAGTTGTTTAATCTTTTGTAATTACCAGACCTAAGCGTTGGCAGAGACGGTCATCTTTCCATTACTCCTGGCTGCCTCATTGCGTGTAAAATGTGTTAACGCTTGTGAATCGATAGGACAAGAAATCTTTTCTGCATTCAACATTAGATGCATGATGACTTTTTGTGCTCCTAAAAGTGCATCTCAGAATATTGGAATATCAGCGAAAATGGGTTTGTCAATGTGGCGTCGCATGGAGCCAATCAGCCCGAGGCAGTGGTGAGGCGTTGAAGAAGCCCAGGTTAATTGTGGTGTTCAGCACATCTGCACCATTGGGTCTGGTGTATCATCTCCCGCTCTATGATGCTCGGCGGCAGTCGGGTCAGCAATTCCATGGTGATTAAATGACTTTCTGGCACTGTGGGTAAGTCTATATTTGTCAAATTTATGGCTCTTCATACACATATTCTGCAACTTTTAGACTGTGTGTAAAATAGCAACAAAGGCACCAAATTCCATTCATCATTTTTAAAGTGGGTTATGTTGAAGAAAGATCAACAATCCATTGCAGCCCAACATAAGATTGCATGATCCAGTTAACCCAACATGCAGAATTGAGTAGTTTCCTGTCACATTAACTCAAGATATTAACTTAAGTCACTTTGCAAGAAAAAAAAAGGATTTTTTTTTCCTTGCAAAAAAATGTAGTATTTTTACTACACTGTACTTTGTAATTTTGAGTAATTTTAGCAAGTGTTGCAGTTCTTAAGTTTATTTTGGGTAACCCACCCAAATTTTACCAAAAGTTAGATATAGAAGTAAAAAGATAAAGTTCCTAGTTTTTCTTTTGTCATGACTTTCACAAAAAAGCCTGGAATTTGGAGATGATTGGGGGAAAAAAAACTGATTTATCTGAGTGTCTCTTTCACTGTAGCAGAGTGATGCTTATTAAAAGATGGACCAAACTCCAGTCAGTTTGCTGCATTCGGACACCCTTCTGTTTTTTCCTTCTCCCTTTTTCATCTCCGAGCTGCATATCTAAATAATATTATGCTAAAGCCACTGCAAACAGGCACCATTCATATTGAAATTTATTTGGATGTTCACCTAACCTAACTAGCTCTTGATGCTTTCCTGGGTCTTGTGGAGTTAGTCAGTTAGTGGAGCAGCATGTGAGGAAATGAGGCTATTTGCATCAAAAACACCGCGAGTCCTCCCCTCCCGCTTACCGAAGGGCAAAAAGAGTTATCGGGCTAAAAATAGCCTCCTATGTCTTATATGTTCTCTTCAACCTACATGGCTCCTTCACCTTCCCTACAGGATTGAGAGAAACAAGGTGCATAATAAAACCATTATACCCCTGATCTTGAAATCGAAGCTGGTATGCTTGGCTAAATTGCTCTTATTAACCCCTAACAGCGAGGATTAATCGCTGTACAAGGGAAACTTTGCTCATGTTAACGCCCGTCCACACACAAAACGAGGCCTCGATACAGATAAGGGCACGCAGTATATCCAGTTGTAAGGTGTGGTGATTAGTCTTGTCATTTAGATTGAAAAAAGCATAATGATTTCATAATTTTGACCTTGGCTGCAGGCTTGATTATACACATGGTCCTAATGAGCTGAGGCAAATGATGATTGATATCGGTAACGCTGCCTGTCACTCACAGCTCTGAATGCTGACAGAATTCCAGGTTGAAGGAATCTGATTAGGCTCAACAAGAGGAGGAAACTAAATTGGGCTTTTGCACCAGTGTCATGAGCAATGCCAAAAAAAAAACAAAAAAAAAATAGAAAGAATAATAAAAAAAATAATAAAAAATAAAACATATCCATTCTTTACTAAATTTCTTGTCATTTCCTAAAAATGTGGTGCAACAGGGGGCAATACTAGCAGTCTTTTTCTTTGATCTTTCCAAAGAAAAGGAAATATGTATGAAGGGATTCGTACCGAGCACAAGATTATTCACATGGCCTTTCATAAAAGCTATTTCAGTTATTACATGAAGCGATAACAGCTGGAGAAAGATACTGGGATAAAAAGCTTTATGAATGTAGGAATACCTTTCTAAATTTTGTCACTAAACTTTGAGAATCTCATCCAAAAATGGGCAGAATTTGGCATATAAACCCATAGTAACAGTTGATGTAAAATTAGCTAACCAGACAAATATTAGCCCAGTACTCAGTTTTCATATTTGATATTTGTGTGTTCTCCTATGTCACCTGCCATCTGATATACCCCACTAATATTGCCATCTGGCTTTTATTTAGCACCACTACACATTTAATCAACACCAGCAAACATTTAATAGGCGCCACCCGAGGTGTAAATTTGTCAAGCCACTCAGAGAAAATAAATTTGAGTTTAAGAATTTTTGCATTTCATTTTAAATACGTTTGTGTACCCAAATGAGAAATCTCCTCGAGAGTGCACAGCAAACCTTGTTTTTTTTTTCTGTTTTATAAATCTGAGCATGAAGATCATTGCTTTAGTATTTGATGGTCTGACTTTGCTCCTTACTCTTTCAGATGAACACCGTTTAAAACCACTGGCTGTCAAAATCAAAGGGCAGGGTTACTAATTGAGCTCCAGCAGGTGTTTAACACCTCTGCTGCATTACAGTTTTGAAACACCAGGCGGTACCTATTAAATGTCTGCTGGGATTTATTGAACATGCAGTGGAGCTAAAATGAACGCTAAATAGGGTTTCTAATAGCATTTAGATCTAGTCTGATGCTGGAAAGCAAACAATTGTTGTCCAAATGGCTTTCCATACACTCAAACATGAAGGAAAATGCTCAGTTTAACAGCCTCATACGGGGGGATGCTTTCCTTTACTGGCTGGATGGAGGTTAAGTTACTAATAATTGCATTAATGTTTATTCTTTCTTTTCTGTATTTTATTTTTTCTCAAAAGAAAAGGTTTGGAACCGAGACTGTGTGAAAGTGAAGCTACGAAAACAGCAAAACAGCTAGAAGTTTAAGGGGTATGAATGTTTTTCAAGACAGTTTTTCGTCTATATTTCCTCTCATATTTCTCTGAAACGGTTGCCCAAGAGAGCAACAAAAACCCCGTTCCCCTGCCTCCGCCTTGCATACAGCCCTATGACGCCTCCCCTTCTTTCTGCAGGGCACTGAGGTGGAAAAGCATTTCATTTACTAAACAAAGTGAAAGGCTGCCACAACACAGGGGCGTAATGGAGAGTGATGGGTGGCCCCCATACCAGGAATCATGAGACAAAGCATAATTACTCCTCCTGTCAGGTTCGCGGCACCCATCACTTACTGCTGTTGCCCCACTAAGAGCTGTGTAGCTTCCGAGAAGAGTGATCAGACATATTTGTATGCTAAAGGCTGCACGGGCCTGTGAGGTTTTTTCCGGCAACATGTCTTTCAAGCATGCAGCCGTCCAATCTAAACCTCACAAGCAGTCATGTGTATTCCTGTGTTGGTGAATCCACACAACACTTCAAAATAAGACTTTGAACCCACAAAAAAGGGGAACAGAAGGAGGAAGCCTTTGAGATGCTGATGACTGAATTCAAAGCACAACCAAAAACAGTCACAACAAGAAGAATACATTTGTTGTGCCTGACCCGATGAATACGTAACCTGAAGACACGCGGCCGTCCTCGGGATTCAAAAAGCTCACTTTTAAAGGAGCGTACTGACGCCTTTGGAGAGGCTTGAATGGGGCGGTATGCATATTTAATACAAGATTTAGATTACCCAAACTTTCCTGGTGCCATCTTACTAAAATATTTAGCAAGTAAAAAGCAGCCACAACAAGCAGCATTTGTGATGACTAAACACTGTTTTGTTTTTTGGGGGGTTTTTTTCACAACTTGAGCTACTCACAAATTCCTGGGTTATATACGGCCATGATATAATTTCATGCCTATCACTAACTTCACCTTTTTTTTTTTTTTAAACCAACTGTTAGCAGACAAATGGAGATTAAATATCTTTGTCACAAGACCAAACTCCTCCACTTCACCTCCAAAAACAAATGGAAACAAGATGGAAATAAATATCAATCATTTGTCGGCCTACTTTTGTTTAGGGGGAAAAAATACGAAAAAAATATTAATATCGGCTGACACCGATGTTATTGCTGATATGTTGTGCATCCAGAACCAAAAACATCTAACCTAATCTAACAGATTCACAAGTATAAAAGGTAGTTGCAGTTATATTTAGACAGTTTTTTGCAAAAGGAGGGATTTTTTTATTTCCGTCTACATCACCCCAAATACACTACAATTTTTTTTGTAAGGATCAGTTTTGCATAATGGTGAAGTGCATATCTCTGCCCATGGCGGTGATCTCAACAGGAGGCTAATTTTAGCCGTGAGCTAAATATAGATGAAAGACTGCACATGTATATTTCATTCCTGACCACCGTTGAAGCACTCCAGACGTAAAGCGCTTTGCATTTTTATAAAACGCGTCGCTCTCTGTACTTTATATATATTAACATCGCTTCTTTTGACCCTAAATTGCCGTGTTTATACTGCGTCTGTCATGTTCCATTGTTGGATTTGTTTTGCATTTTCTCGTTTAAAAAAAAAAACTAAAACGTGTCTGCCTTTCAAACGCACTAATGAGATTCCCTCCGTCTGACCTTTACTGTAATCTGAACAAGTGTGCTCCTCTTGTGCACTGCACAAAAATGGCAGCAAAGACAGAACAGTGTTTTTTATCTAAAAACACCCCCCAAAAACACTATTTTAGTTCAGGTATTTTAGTGACAGCAACTGAAATGCAAATTTGTCATGTGTGACCTCTCTCAAATTATTTTATGAACAATATTCTGCAAGGCAGCTGTGGCTGTGGCATGTGTCCCCTCATTATTAAATGAAGATAAATTTACACTTAAGATTCTTTCTTTCCATTGTACTCAAGTTGAAGAAATTCCTTTAAAAATAGCTCAGATCCATTTGATTGCTTTTTTTAATGAATATTGCCAAAACGGGATAACAAAGTCCCCCAGTAGAAACTGCACGCAACCTCATGATGAGGAGAAGCACGAAATAAAAGAAAAGCAAAAGCCTGATTTGTGAAACTCTTCTTCTTTAGTCAGAGTCAAGGTGGTTAGTTACTCCTGGCTTTAAGGCCATCTTCTGTCTCAGAGCAATTTGAAGCCACCGTGAGAACAGAGCAATTATCCTCTCCCACTTCCCCGGCTGCTGAAATGAAGGATTGACTCATCTGGCCCACATCTGTCCGGGCCGAAGACACCTTCTCACCAATTGTCACCTTCCCCTCTGTATTATTAAATCTTTTCCAAGACGCTTACACTCGCCACCGCCGCTGCCTGCTGTTCTTCACTCCGACACCCGTGGTAATTAATTAGCAAAGGTCAAAACTCCATTTAGCTCCAACAAGTGCAAACCGGCACTAAAACGGGCCGCACAGAACACACACAAGCTACAATCATTTCAATTTTGTGAATAAGTGTTTCATTCTTTTGTGTTTCACATCCTGGAAGTCATAGAAAAGTTCCAGATTTTCTCCTTTATGTTCAGATTTAAATCTTTGCTTGCAGTGGAGTAAAACTGTAATATTCAATATCACAGAGTTTAGAAATCTGATACTTTGATAAGATTTCTATTGATCTGCATCTGTTTTGTGACAAATTAAATTGTTTTACAATTATGTCAAATAGTATTTAGCTGAATTGTTCAGAAGAGTCAATGCCCTGCCCTTCCTTTTATTCTCAGGAATAGGTGTATCCAGGTTTTTGAGAATCTATTATGCACAGTGCCCTCATAACAACTACTTATCCGTTTTTCACAATTAGTTGGAACCATCTTTAACCTGATTCAATTAATTCTTTATGAACCAACATTTCTCTACAATGATGGCAAAGGGAGAGAAAGGTTATCTCTTTCTGTTTTGATTTTCTGAAAAAGAATAAAACATACCCTCTCTGTGCCCTTCTTATGACACACACCTGAGCCATGGTGCATTAGTGGTTCTTGAGATGCTTTTAAGATATAATTGGAGTTCACCTTTGCCTTCCTGAACCCACAGAGCTTAATTAAGAAAGCACAGAGAGCTTTCTATTTAATGCCTCGCAAATGTTGCTATATGTCAGAGTGAAAACTAGGCCTCAAGCTTGTGGCATGGCTCATACTCCCTGTAGACCTCTAGATAGGAATTTGTCATTGCTTTTAAATTACATCACAGACTGAGCACATTAAGTCCAGCGGGTTTCATCATTTTTAAAATGGTTGAAAAATCCCCTCACCCTGTGAAAAACTTTTAAAAAATATACCTCAACAGTCGACAGTCGTTATTCGGAGAGGATTTACGCATTTGGATGAATTTATATAGCTGTTCTCAAGTCATATCCACCACTCAAAGTGCTTTACAGTAGATCCCCATTCACAAAGTTGCACTAATGAACATACATACAATCAAATACACAAATTGGTAACCAACTAAGGGTTAATTGCTTTACCTCATATTTTGAATCTTGGCTCTCTTAACGCAGATTTCAGGGTGGGAAATGCACATTTTTGTCTAGTATTTCCTTACAATCTGCTCTATCAATTTTGCAATCAGTTTTGACCGATTTCCTGTGAAATCATAGTTCATAATCTCCAGAAACAGCAGTGAATGACCTCCTTCGCTTTAAGGCTGAGGCCATGAAGTTTCCTGTTGGTCTCTTCGCTTGTCTGATGGTTGCTTGTTTTCAATAGAACATACTTCCAAGCTAATCGTAGAAGACTGCAGTTTTACTATCTGATTCATCATGCATTTTTATATCCTTTTCTTGTCTTATAATGTCCAACTACCTTCTGCAGACTCTAAATTATCAGACTTTCCCCCTGGCTAAGAATCCAATATCGGTGGGACACTGGCTACATCATGCAAGGGTCTGGAAAAGGCCCTCAAACTCACTGACTTTCATACACACACCAATTACACGGTAGACAATCCCTTGTGAGGATGCTTTTTGAGCTGTTTGTGACCCATATCTATCCACGTTATGCAAACCTTTTAATCAGAGACAACAGTTTCTGTTGTCTTTATATGATAAACCAATTATTAAATCATTAAATTATTAATTCTCTTGATAAAATTCAGCAAGAGAATGTAAGTCATTAGTTATTACACAATCGCAGATCTAAAACTGAAAGTCTTTAAGAAGCCAAGTGCCCTCTTGCAGCTTCGATCAGAATTAGGATTCTGTTTGTAGTAGCATGCTGTGCTGTGAGCCTATAACTCATTACCCTAAGTCATACAAGATCCCATCAGCTCTGCCATCATCCTCCTTCTCACTCACTCCTCAATTCTGAGTACGTCCACCTGTTCAATGATTAAACTCTGATCCTCACCTACAGTCATGAAAGATAGATCATTCTATTCTTCCGTCACAGACAGAAGAGATTCTGAATACAGGCAGCTACAATGAGCTTCCTTCAAATAGTGACCCCGGTCACGTTTCAAGATACGCAGAGAAGCTCAGTGATTCAGTGGGAGCTTCGAGTTTAGACCCTGCTCCTCACTCAAGTGAGGTGATTTGTGCGTCTTATCAGGATGCCTTCTGGGTACCTCTAGCTATGTCCCTCTCAGTAAAGCTTTTCAAATACGTTTCCAAACTGATCTCTTTTTATTTCCCCCCAGATAAACAACATGCCATGTATGAATCTACTACAGAGTGCCATTGCAACCTTTTATCCGGGTAGGTTGGGTGAACATTTGACAGTTAGTCATCGGCGTTATATTGCCTTCTAGATGTAGAGCAAATATTTAAAAAAAAATATTTGCTTGGGTTTGTTCTAAATGACAACATTGCAACAGCAACAACGTATCCAAGAGAGCCATCACCGTTTCAAAGCGTCTCTACTCCATTCTTGTTTCTTAAACGATTTGTCCAAGAGCCATAAAAGGATAGTAATTGGTTGCTGTCGAAGTTGCCAGTTGCATTTGACTGCCTGTTGATCATATACCCAACACTTTTGGGGTTCATTTGCATTGGAATGCTATAATTTGCCAAAATCACAAAGCAGAACCATTGGCCAAAGCAGATTTACAAAAAGGAGGCCAGCTTTAAAACAGAAAGGTAAGCGGCACTACTTTTAACTTGGGGATTTAAAACCATGGCCATTTGGCCGGTTGGAAGCATGAAAACAAAGCCCTATCCTTTCCTTCAGGATTCACCAACAACACTTTTCTAGCTGTGACCGAATGTGGTAGCAGTCAGAAAATCCTTAACCTTATTAGAAAACAGAGGATTCAACAGTGCTGGAAAAAATTGGTCAATAAGACCAGACAGGAGCTCGCTTTCCTGAAAACAGCAAGAATTTTGGAAAAAAAGACTTTGTAATTTCATGTTTGTTTCTCGAAAGGGTTGAGACAATCTCTACCTGTGATCTTTAATCGAGTATTGCACCATATTGAAAATAAGATTCTCTGTAATGGAGCTTGGAGAGTATCTGATTTGCTACATGTGCTCAGCATAAGAAAAAAAAAAAAATCAAAATCTGAAAGTATTTTGGTCTGGCATCTAATGTAAATTTGTTAGTACACTTGAAATAAGACAAAATTAACTCAAAAGTAACCTTTTGTCAAAATATAGCTGCTTGTTTTAAGTCAATAATTTCTTGAGTTTGACAAAAAAGTACAAGTTCGATAGAAGATTATTTCACCCAAGACATTTTTTCCATTTTAATAGTTAATTAATGTACCATAACTTGCTGAAAAGTTATTTTAAGTTGGTTTTGTCATATTTTAAGTGGTAAAACTAGTAAGATTTTGTGTTTTTTGCAGAGATGTCAGCTCAAACAAATTGGCAGAGTGAGCAGCTCTGCGTACTGTTGGAGATGGCAACGGCGGAAAAGGCCCCAGCCTCTTTTTTTGCTTCCTTGTTCACAAGTGTTTCGAAGTCTGTAACAGCTAAACGGAGGAGTTCATCAATTGCTCTGTTGAATTTCCATCCATCTCCGTGGATGATTTCCCCTGTGGTCTCTCGTTGTCTCGTCGGGAACGAGGATTTGTGGGTGGTTCTCTCAACACCCTCCTTCAGCCGTGTCTCTCCGTCTGGAAGGACTCCTCTGGAAGTGTGATTGAGTGCTGAGTTAAGTGGTCGATGGCTGGAAGGTTTCTTGGCTCCTCTGTCTGATGAGGTTAGGTAGGGTGCAGATGCCAATTTCTGCACATGCAAGCAGATGTGCCTTCGCACTGGGGACGCTTTCCTTTCAATTAGTCCCAGCAATCAATGGAATGCGTATTGCACAGTCATTCTGGTGGGGGCTAGGGGAAATGTACTGTGCAAAAGGAGCACAACCAAAAGCTTGGAATAATACAAAAAGTAGGAGAATAACTGATTTAAAATAAACTTAAATATTTTGTGGTATTGACTAATCCCTTCTGATGCCAAGTAGGAAACAACCTTGTTAACAGAGTTGTTTCGCAATCGTGTTGATATTCTGAGAAGATATTCTTAACAGTGTAAGAAAAAGTCTGAAAATAATCCAGAACTGAATGGGTGATATCGTGAAGCCACTGTCAGTGTAGGTACCAACAGTGGTGTTTAATATAATCTCAAAAGCAGAAGGATTTAAATCACGTATCATTCATGAGCTATCTTTATGAAAACTTCAAAACCACAACCTTCTGTCTCAGCTGTCACCAAAGCCTAATTTATGTGCAATTTGGAGATGTGCGTGTAAGTATGATGAAGTTGTACCCAAATTGAACAGCTAGATGAAATCTATACAAGCCGAATTTTCATTTCCATTATTTACTAAACATTTCCACAGCGCAAGATTTTGTGGAAGATGAAATTAACGATATGAAAAATTATATGGATAAAGTTCTTAAAATTTCATCTCATGTGAAAAGTAGCTCATTCTTACAAATGTAAGGTAGCTGATCAATGCATAAATGTTCTGTAAAGGCATGAACAGAAAGCTCATTATAGCAACAATCCTAAAATGTTAAGGGGTGAACATAGAGTTACAGCTAATTCTGCCAAAAAATATCCATATAAATATCACCATGCATCATGCTAGAGCCTCAGTGTAATATGAATCTATCATGATCTGATACATTCATTAGTCATGTGAGAAACCAGATGCCAGGGAAGCAATTTCACACTTAGAGCCACTCATTTTTATCTTTTTTTAATAGAATTGAGTCAACTAAGTGTGAGTGAAATGACATGGGAAATTAAATGAAGTTTTTGTTGGTGCCATTAATCTAAAACAATGTAGGCAATATCACAGTAGATGTATCACTGTGCTCATTTATTATATTTGTGTAGTCAGTTTTAATTGCCTTCTCCACATGGCAGCAAACTCCAACTTTGGCTCTCAGTTTTTCTTTGTTTATTTTTTTTTACATTTGGCTTCAGTACCAAGGAGTATTTCTTTGAACTTAGGAAGAACTACTAAATTTTTTTAACTGAGTGTTGATGAGTTCGATGGGAATTTGCCGTGTAAACTGGGTTCTAGAGACATTATTAAATTATACTCAATTAAGCTCAATATCAAATTTTATTTGATTTTCTGTGGTGTCATGCATGTTTATTTTTATGGAAGTTTTATTCATGGCATGTGGTAACAGTTCAATTTGTTCTTCAGGCTGGTGCAAGCCAGACATCTTCCTAATATGCACAACAGGTCACCAGCTTGCCAGAGACTGATGGAAAATCTATAATGCTTAGTCTCCAGATATAGACCAGCGAACAAATCAATACCGCACAAGCACAAGTGTAAGCATTTAGTGCATTCATACAAACTAATTTTTTTAATTCATAGCATGTTTACACCATCTGATGAAGAAAAAAAAAATACAAATCACTTTATTATGGTGCTGTAATTGGTGTTTACTGGGAAAAGAGAAGGAGAAATAGATTCAAATGAGAAAAAAACATGTTTTGAATGTGGTAAAAGTGCAATGCCAAAAGTTTGAAGACGGCAGATGACTCGTTTATTTTTGTTCTTTTTTTTTTTTTTTTTTTTACAACTGTTCCTCAAAGTGTAGAAAATAAATAAGCACAGTAAATCTACTTATAATTGCCCTGTCCCGGTAAATGGATCACCCAGATAGACAAATTCTTCTCAGTCAACTCCAAACCTTATTTCTATCCTTTCTGTAACATATATTATTTTAAATGTATTGGCCGCGTTATGTTGCTTACGTCAGTCTACACATACAAAAAAATAAATAAAAATTAATAAAGAGCTAATCAAAATGGTCAGATTTAAGGAATATTAAGTCATCTCATGCTTAGAAAGCGTTTAAAGAAAGGCCAAAGAAAGAGTTCCAGAAGATTTGTCAAGTCTTATTTGACGTCTTGTTCTACACCATAAACTGGACGTACATTTGGAAACATACATGCTGAACATACATACTTTTATGTGATTTATACTGCTGTCACGGTCTCTTTGTTCTTTGCCGTCATCCTGAGCCACAAATGTTGACAGCAGAACTACTCGCAGCTTAAAAACCCTTGTCAGAATTTGGCGAGAGTAAACAGCAGCGTGGAAAACTATGTTGCTCTCTCCTGTCCACACCGTCTGTGTAATAGTTGCTGCAATAACTATCGTGATGTATTACTGTGATCAAGTCCTTGATTTATAAATGGCTGTTTTTGCTTCCTTTGAATATAACCTTAGATGATGATGATGATCAAAAGTGAAAATGTTTCAGTTAATTATATTTCACCTTTTTCGTGCAAGTGTGGGTTGTGAGTAGTTTGATAAGAACCTGTACTCATTTCAGTGAATCAAACTAGCACTCTACCTGACTCGCTTTTACTTTTCAGCGTGAAATTTATGCATTAGAGACCTTTTTTCTCACCGTTCTGTGTCACAAAAAATCATATGCAAGCTGTTGCTTCAAAGGAGACTGTTCAAATAAAGGTTTCACAGTCAAGAAATCTTTTTTTTATTGCTGTTCTGTCTTAAAACTCAGCTTCTCAACATGATGAGCAGTCAGGAAACTATTCAGAGTTTTATGATACCCTCCTGCTGGGAAACAACCAGATCAGAAATCAAAGAAGACATCATAGTAAGATAATATTTTTTCCAAATTCAGTCCCTAAATTTTCAGCAGCTTGCCAACAGAAATACTCAATCCACATTAAGTCATATACATGCGGTAAAGATCACCACATGAAGTGCAACCTGAGCATTAGAAAGAGTAAGAAATGAGACTTAAGGCATCATTTCCACTACGCTGCTTAGTCCGCTTAGACGGTTTTTCTGCAATTATCACATTGAGCAGCGCCTACACCAGGATGATTGCAAAAAGATTAAACAAAGTTGTATCACAAACAAAGATTACTATTGCCACATGCTTACAAATTTATGGTGTAGACCAATGTAGAATGTAAACAAAAGGGTAGAGGAAAAACAAACTTGCAATCTAAAAGGTTTGGAAAGTTTTGTGAGTGGTTGCAGAAAAGAAAAAAAAAAAGAAAAATACTCTCCCACTTGAGCCTTTGCTTTTTCCCTTTAAATTATCCATGTCATAATCAAAAACTGAGCTTCCAAAGCTTTTATTTAAATTGCATGCTTGCACTTATCAGTTGATTTTATTATTATTCATTGTCTACTGTAGTCCTTTTCATTATTACCAAGGTTGAGTTCAGCAAACTTTTTTTCCTGTAAATATCAAACAATGAAGCAAATCTGTTTTATCTCTCTCTTTCTGCAGTTTGAATTCAGACACTAACAAAATCCATGCCATTATTAGTCGGAGATTCAGGTACTCAGCACAAAGGAATTTATCCTTGCAGCGCGCTTTCAAATTTGACAATCTGGCATGCCAGAGGGGCATTGTTCCAAACACTGCATTCAGCCGACAATGTAACTGGCTGCAGTCGGAGACTTCAAGAGAACGATAAGAGCTGGAGCCGGTGTGAGGTGAAGGATGATGACGTTCTGTAAAGACTCAGCACAAATTAAGGCAGTGAGGCCTTTCATCTGGTAAGCTTGCACAGAAACGTCAAGTCCCCTAAAATATGAAGAACCAACACCAGGAACAATGCAGTTCTACTTTGCCAATGTCCTTGTTTCATTTCTGGCCACTGGCAGCTAAAAAAAAGAGGAACTAAGGACTTTACAACAATACAATTTCAATCTTCATCCTTAATTCATGCAACAACTTGATACTTAACTTCATTTTAAGAAATAGGAAAATATTTCTTAATTCAACATTTTTAATCTTAAGTCTTGGTCTTGGGGAAGAAAAATATTAAAAGACACACTTTTTTTGTTTTCCAAAAGGTAATATAACATTTACCGCTGTGGATTTTTTGTAACTGGACGTGAAGCCAAGATAGGTTCGTTTGATCATAAAGGTTACGCCATTAGGGTCATCAGGAAGATGAATTAGTGATGAGCCCTTTGAATGTGTGATGAAGCTTTGTTTTTGAAAATTCTCTTGACGAAAGAGAATTGACGATGAGTTTACTCACCTCATCATGGATCTGTCACATTTTGACAGATCCATGATGCGGTGAGAGTTTGCAAGCTTATATTGGCCTAAGAGAAGTACCTTTTTAGAAACAAAAATTCAACCATCCAGCTAGACAGATGAGATAAACACTCTTCTTCTGGGTTGTTTCTGGGTCACGATAATTTGCGGACCTTCCTATGAATTCCAGCTGGTCTGCTTGGTGGTTCGTCTCTTCTTCAACCCCCAACACCAGGAGGCAATCTCAGTCAGATGTACAAACTTAATTAAAACAGGACTCTCTTTGATGCAGAGAAGCAGGGGCTTCAATTTAAGCCCTTCCCAGATTCCTGACCCTGTCACCCTCTCACTATGGATGTTCCTGATCTCATTTCAGTTTGGCGATTTAATTATTTTTGGCCATCATTGGCCAGCAAGTCAAAGACTTTACTTTTCGCTTGATGACCGGTAGAAGACACTCGCCGTATGGGTGGCGCTCCTCTTGTTCAATTCGGTGATTCATAAATACAAACGAGGAATCAGGAATATTATATATGACAGGAAGTATGAGGAAACTTCCTGTCGTTAAAATGTTTGTTTTGCTAACTGATACCCACTTGTCAGGCACACAAGAGGAGTTCTCATCACAGCTGCAGTTTTGCTGCAGGTTAGTTGTTCCAGAGCTCTAATTAGCACATATTAGCATCAGCATCCATGTGTCCATGGATTTGTGTTTGCTCAGTCAGTCTATCATGGTCAGCAATAGCCCCTGACTACTAAGGTCAAAATTAGCCATAGTGAATTCACAGGCTAATGAGTTGGAATTAGTCAAAGGTCCTTTGTTCCCCATTTTTTGACAATTAAGGATGACAAGGATACCTCTGA
Source organism: Gambusia affinis (assembly GCF_019740435.1). Taxonomy (NCBI): domain Eukaryota; kingdom Metazoa; phylum Chordata; class Actinopteri; order Cyprinodontiformes; family Poeciliidae; genus Gambusia; species Gambusia affinis. The sequence goes on along the minus strand of NC_057891.1, from coordinate 6,026,412 downwards.
GCTGCAAAGCCATAATATGCAATATATTCATATAATTAAAACAAATTTTTACAGGGGATAAAATTAATTTAGCGTGCATTTAAATAAAAAAATGCTTCTGTCTTATGTCTGGAATTTATTTGGGAGCATCCAGCAGAAGGGGTTGAATAAATTCTATTTGTCAAAATCTACAAAATCGAAAAATCCCTCATGATGTCCTCATGAAACACATCCACGTTTATGATGTGGGAATGTAAAAAGTTTCAGACGTACAGTTTCGCAAGTTTCTGTAAAGAGAGGCATCGGTGTGGGGGAGAGGGGAGTTAAAGTCTCAGAATGTTCCAGTTCAATAAGGTTTGTAGGATTATTTATCCCTGACAGAAAATCCCAAACACTGCTCACTGATATTCAAAGATGTGTGCTCGTCACACTTTAGTCAGTAGTTTCCACACCACTTTAAGAGTTTCAAGTCTGCAAAAGTTACTTTCCATGGCTTTGTTGAGGGCTCCCTTTATGGCTCGGCTTGTTGTGGACTTACAACTAATTAGAAAGATGTCTTAGATTAATACGGACCCAGGGACACACTCCTAAGACTTTGTTCTCAGGGAAAAAGGGCACTTTGTTGATAACCTTCTGCCAGCAATTTAGTCTCTGGCAAAGGGAGTTGGGGACTCTTTTAGAATTAAACTGCGGACACGCTTCCTCCTAATTTATGTGCCTAACAGTGATGAAATATTATATTTGGATTTAGAATTGCGTATATCAGCACCGAGCCGGGGCCTCCTCTTTTCCCTTTCTACCCTTGTGGGTTCCTCTCATCCATTTTAAAAGCGCATATTGGCTTCTGAAGTTATTGCTGGCCATGAGACATGAAGATGTGCTATAATGTGTTTTCATTGGGGTGTCCCCCCCACCCCCAGTCCTGACAGCATATCAGAGTGGCGTGGCTGAGACCGTTTGTGAGGATGTCGGCGCTGCCTCTTGGAACCATGCTATTTTGGCTGGAGAGCCATTCAGAGGAAAATAACAATGTGTCTCTGGCTTATTTGCATCGCTGTACAGCTCGGCGCCGTGTTATGGGATCGGCTGGCCATTTCCTGCAGACAGGGTAATAAAAGTCGGATAAAAATAAAGGCCTGCAGCTGTTACTCCCACAACAGAAGGAAAAAATAAATAAATAGGTGGCTTTTTATCCAAGTCAACATTTTCTATTATTTGGCTTCTTTTATTAAAATTGTCACAGTGCTTTGTGTCTTTTTGCATCAACATGCAGCATGAGCTGAATGCAGCTGACCTGCTCTGTTTGTCTGTTTTGGCATTTTGCCTCCTTTCAGGTCACCTGCCCCGACTGACTGACCACCTGCAGCTTGTGTGATATTTGGAGATTGACTAAACAATGTAGGGAGCCCCTGCTGTTTGCGATCACTTTTTTTTCCATCTTTGCGGGTGTTGGATCATAATAGCAAGCAACATTAAAAAGATTTGTTGCAAAGCCTAAAAATAAGCTTTATGGTAGAGCATAACAAGAAAGTTTGGTCTTAGGAGAATAGAAACATTATTTTTTTTTTTTTTACACGGTTTAAAGGAGGGGAAAAAAACATTAAAATATTGAGGACTAATTGTAATAATGTGAGGAACATAATTGTAGAAAAAGCCAATTTTAAGAGAAAAAAAGAAACATAACTAAGTCATCTCATGACACCCTTTCTCCATATCTACCATGTTTAGAGATATCTCCTGTTAGCTTCCCAACTGCAGCAGCTTGTTAAAGTTTCAAAGGAAAACTAACATGATCAGATTTGTGGAGAGCTGCTGGTTTACAAATCTAATCATTATAATTTATTTTTCCTTCAACTGAAAGCTATTTGCTACAAAAGGTGGCAGAAAAAAAGAGTTGTTGTAAATAATCACTAAACGTTGGTTAAAATTTGGTTTCATTTTGTTAAATGAAAACTGAACGGGCTCAGAAAATAATTCCATACTTTCCCAGCATTTGAAAAGCCACAATGTTTCTGAAACTTGATTAAATTGAAACAAGTGGTTCAAAAGTCAGGAAGGTGGTAGAATAAGAAAGGAATGTCACCACGGAGACAAACCCAATCGGCTTGAAAGGGTCTAGATCAGATTGTAGATGTTGTTCAATTACTTGTCTTTAACTTTTCGCAACTGTAAAAGTTAAGGATCACTGTGCAACAAAATGTATGACCGAATTCACAGTCACTGAAAACCTTTGAATTATGTTGATATGGAGGACATAGTTGTTGAAAATGCTCTAAAACCCAGAGAAACCCAAAGAAGTCATCAAGTTGCTAAAAGTATCTATTTGGTTGAAAAATGCATCTCAACACAGGGAAACAAGTTCCATGCAGAAATGACAGGCTTTCCTTTCTCAGTGCTGGCACTTAAAGTGTGATATGTTTACATTTTCCTGTCAGGCGGCCTGTTATGGTAATGACTAATGGCCGTCTTCCTGAGAAAATTTACAGCATTTTTTGGTGTTTTTCTCCTCTTTTCAGTGACCTTTAGTGAATTGCAGAGTGTGAAGCAGCTGGGATGGGAGATGCCTTAGGCCAGACTCTGGAAGATTGGACATTTGCCTCCTTTGGGTTAGAAATAAGCTGCTGCTGTATGTCAAAAATTTAGGAATGTGACAATATTAATTTTTATTTATTTATTTATTTTTACACAAAGAATCCCTCGCAGTCGTGTTTTTTTTTTATATATTAAAAAATACAGTGCTCAGCTCAACATAGCATGGGATAATTTTTAATTTACTTTCATGGAGGGGCACATAAGAACCTTAATCTGAAACCGTAACCACTACGACTCAAAAGTGAGTGATAGCAGAGAGGTGGACTCAGTTAATGAGTGTGAGGATGGAGTGAAAACTTCAAATCGTGACATTATGGTGCATTACCAGACGTAAGTGATCACTTCGAGACGCAGGACAAATTGTGCAGGTTCCAGAATACCACAAGGTGCGTCCCAGGAGGCTTGAAAATGCCTTAGGGACCCTTTTGGACTGAAGCTTGAAATAGCAAGCCCAGGCAGCCATGGCTGATTTTAAAAAGACATTAAGCACCGCACTCTAGGACTCCAGAAATAGGTTTAGCCATATTGCAGCAGGAGGGGAAAATGGTGCAATGTTGTACCACGGCAAGAATTCATCCTACATGCTTGGAAAATGCACAACAGAGGCATCTATGTCACTGAACGAGACGGGTTCAAAAAGGCACCCCACCTTAGTAGAGTGTATTGTTGGGACTGGTCTTTTGGACATCGCTAGTTTCTATCGTCTTGTACTTACAAAGAAGAAGAAAACATTGTTCTGTTGCATGTACTGCAAAGTTACAGGATGCAGATCAGATTTGGGGTCTAAGGAAACTGAAGGAAAACTCTCTGCAACTACACATTTACTGTAATAACCATAGTTTATCATTTCCATCAATACAATGCAAAAAAAGTTCACATCTGTCTAGTTTCATATTTTCATTTCATTTTAATTTCTTCTATAAAAAGCAGTGCAAATTTGAATTGGCATGATCAAAACTAAATGTTCTTCTTTCATCCCATGGACATTGTTAGAAAATTATTACCCTTCTGAACACCTTCAGTTTTCAGAAGGTATTTTTCAAATAATGAGGTCTAGAGCAGTTTAGCTTGTCCTTAATAGGTTTAGAGATAACATCCGAGTTTCAAATATTTTCGAGGGGAAAGCAAAGTGAGGCATGAATAAAAAAAATAAATAAATTTTAAAAAAGGAGAAATAACAGTGAATCTGGGTGTTTTTCTATCATATGCAGAGGCAGGTCAATCCAAGGACCTCCAGTCTCCTATGAGGGTTATTCAGCTGGGAATATTGTTGCCCTTGTGATGTCACACCGGTTGTGGGTGCTGCTACTGGGAAAACACAAGTCTCACCCGACTTGATATCCCTCCCTCTCCCCTTTACCCGCAAGTAGTTTTTACTTTTATTTTTTATTTTTTTTGCTTTCTAAACTAATCCACAAATGTTAATAGTTTTGACAGATCTGCTTACGAAGCTCAAACGGCTTTGTGAATCTTTATTGCTGACAGGGAAGGGAAGCTTTGAAAGCTTTCCACGCACGTATCCACGCACATCAAACTTTCATTTTCATTCCCTTCTCGTAAAAACGGCGCACAACAGATAGACGAACGCTACAGCCACTTCCTGAAATATGTTCTGTCAAGAAAAAGCCCTCGACGGACTCTCGGACCCGGTCGCAGAATAATGAAAGGAGGCAATGCATTTAACAATCTAAGACTGTGCAACACACAGCAAAGTGCATCATGGCGCTATAATAGTGATGATTACTTTGGGGGCAAAAATAAAAAAAAGAACATTCATTGTCTACAGTAAGTTTGTAACATGCCTCAAAGCTGCATGGGTTTCTAGTTTGAGATGATGATGTCATGGCATGCCTAGGTTCAAATGAGGTTTTGTTTTGCTTCCAGCTGAGTAGCAGAAAATGTGCACATATGAGGGTAAAGTCACCATGTGTGCTGTCATTATGTTCTGTATCACTGTTTCCACGGCGGCTCCAGGGCTTCACTCTCCGTCACGACGGCTCGGCTCTTCATAACACGTGCAGCAAATAGATAAATTAGTTTCATATTAAAACAATGCTTTCTGCAATCTAATTTGAGTATGAGATGCAATAAAATAGACTTTGTCTGAAATTACCAAATAGAAACCTTCCTCATGTAGTTATTCAGTTACAGTCTCCTTCCAGACACCTGGGCTTTCTTATCTCCTAAGTTTAAAATTAAGTTTAAAAACACTGGAACATTATTTTTGATTGTGTTTCCTGTTTTCACACCCAAAGGCAGAAATGTAATTATAGATTTTGGTTACAGAAGTTGCAAATTAAGGAATTGTTTGCATGCTTTGCTGCCTACTTTTAAAACTCTCCGTTTCCAAATGTGTAGGAGTATTTAAAGTCAACTCTTAACTGCCACTAGACTCACCCTCACACATTTTAATACTTAATACCAAAGATATGACACTTTTTTTTCATAAGTTGGCACCTCGTGGTCACAGAATGTCCACCATATGGCGGCCAGACAGCGTTGTCCATCACCTATAAGTTCCCTGTAGCAGGAACATATTTTGAGTGGATAAAAAAATAAATAAAAGTCCACAATTGGGAGGATCAAGAAATGCCGAGCTGAGCTCAGTGATGAGGATGTTTATTATTCAACAGGAACTTCTGAGAAAAACACACTCAGATTCACACACTGCTGTTTTTTTCCACGCTTTTCACTCTGTCTTGCTTATTTCTTCACCCTTGCACCTCATTCTAACTGAAACTAAATGACCCCCCGCACACACACACTTGACAATGCTCACCAAACACCGCCTCCTCCTCATGTCTCGGCAAGGACACAGTCAGGATGACTAATTCAGAATTGAGCTGTCATCTGTGTCACCTCAGGCTTGTGTTTGAGAGGTTTTTGCGTGTTTCACGCGCGTGCATTTTGTAAAAGCGTCACCTTGTCCGGGAGTGCACTCGTGGGAGGTTACTGTCAACATGCACAAGCTGGACAGCCTGGGCAACGGACACGGGACTCGTTTTGGCCATCGCTTCAGAGATGGAACGAACGCGACTAATGCGCTGATGCATGTGAGAGAAAGTCCTCTCGTTTCCAGAGAACATACCCTCCCCGCCTACTCACTTCTCAGTGCATGAATACGTACGAGAACTCACAGCTGCGTCACAAAGCAAAATAGATTACACCGAAATCCTTATATGTGCATTTTCAAGGAGGAAATAATGTATAATCACCTCAAAAGAGTGCCATACGCTCCCATACACCTGCTGCTAACAGATTACCCTGTTGAGCAACTTTTATCCCCCCACTCAACACACAAGCAAACATATGCAAAGGCAAAACCTTTCTTATGAGCATCTGGGCAACAGACAGGCCTATTAGCCCGTGCGGCCTCGCAGTGCCAAAATAACAACTGCAGCATATGCGTGTGAAATAATTGCATTAATGTTGAACACGTCTCTCCAGGGGGTGGCTGTGTTCGAGGACTTGGGGGAAATTAGGGCTTGTTCTCGAAAGCATGAAATGAGAATTTAGCAAACAGCAGAGTGGAATCGGTTAAGGCTGATGATCAGTAACTACATGGCAACGGATGTGCAGTTCATTTCCAACCATTACCTGCAGCTTGGTGCTTTAGTATCTTTATAATAGCCAATCAAATATTTAGAAGTCACATTACTGAAAACCATTACCCATTTTAGTTAGAACAGTGACTTCTGTTTTCCTGCTTTCTAAAGGGGGCGCGTTTGTTCTTGCATGTTGCTTGAACCAAGCCACAAGTCTGTAAACATGCTCATGGATTATCCAGTTAAATCCCTACAGATGATCCAGAATGCAACGGTGAACCCTGTTTGGTCAACCAAAGAAATACACATGTCACTCTTCCGCTCAATCTAGCCCACTGGCTACCCATGGCTGCCCAAATTATGTTCAAGTCACAAATGTTAACTCGGTCATACTTGCTTACACTTCTTCTTGATTGCTGCATTCCTCTTAAGAATGCTGTGGGGCATCATCATACCCAGGGATGAGCAAAATCATTGTCTGGAGCGTGACTTGGAGGAATGGAAAAGCAAAAGACATTGATATTCAAAAAAAAAAAAAACCTTCAAGCTTCATGTCCTCAGAGGGAAACCACCCTTGAAATTTTAACATTCAGAAATGGCACATGAACGCCCTTCTGCATGTGTCCAACTCAATGTATCCATTGGTAAAAATGGATCCAGTAAGCTTCAATCAACTCACTGGATTGAAGCTTCAGTCCATTTCCTCATATGCATATACAGTTAAGAGTGATAAATATTTACTGCACTACTAACAATTAAGGCAATGGACAGATGGTAAGCAATTCTCAGTATGAACATTAACCAATGAGCAACAAGCAGATGAAACCAATAAGGGAGCGCACCATGACCGTCTCCATCTTCTCTCCTGCTGTATAGCAGAGTAGTGTAGCAACCAGGTTGGGCACAGAGTTGCACACATCTGCCGCCATGACGGCAAATGTGACCAAAAAAATGGAGAGCAATGAGAATGCGGTATCTGTGTCCATACATCTAGCGTTTTGTTCATTCGCCGATTAAAAAAACTCTATATTTTTTAAATTAAATAGAATTGTAGTTACTGCAACATGTGAACAAACGCAAGCAAATTTGCAAAAAAAATAATAATAATTACAGCCGAGACCCTAGACCTGTCGTTCAGTGTAAAGACAATTGGTTCATCACCGTTATAAAGCAACCAACCAGTTTTCAGCTTTTATCAACCCAGAAAATAACCAACTGATCAGTCAATCAATAAAATGACCAAACAACTCAGCAAACCAACCCTTGCACTGATCAATCAGAAAACAATTAAAACTGATAATCTCACAGTAATATTAACCAACTAACCTCTTAGCCAGTGACACAAGTCTTAGCTTGGTCATACACTCACTGATGATGCTGCAGGATCTTTCTGGTTAACTTACATCAAGTCCGAGGAGGCAGATTTTCCATTTACAGTCCAACAACTTGATCAAACAATATTATTTTTTCCAAACTGGAAATTTCTAAGTGGTTTTTCCATCTTGGGAAATAGCATGTAGCAGGAGGGCATCACTGAACTGTAGAGACTGTGAGTGCCCATTTTGTAATACAAGGTCCCTTGTGAAATATTTCTTTTGTACTTGACTGACATGCATTTTTATTCTGTGTTATATGGCAGCCTATCACAACATATCGAGGGGACTCAAATCAAATGCAATGTGACATCTAAGCTCTAGTGACGAGACTTCTAAAAGGCATGGTGGCCTCGTGCTGTAAAATGAAACTCATCAGCTGCTAATGCATTGCCTGTTATTTTGATTTAGCCACCGATTTACCTCAGAGGTACAACACGCATTAGGCTTGTATTTATATGATTTATATGAATTTCTACCTGAGACCTATGAGTATGAACAAAAACAGACTGGATGCTGATTACAAAATCCTTGCCTGACTCTCCCCTGATGAGCTTGTCTTGACTGTGCAGAGTCATTGCAATGCGAGTCGATGCACTCAGAGGGCAATTTAACATCCTGTCGTTATGATAAACCATTTAGCGTCGCGAGGCTAGGCGGTTGCAGTTAGGGTAAAAGGAGTCGTAGCCCCCACCAAAAGATTCCATTTAGCGGCTACATCACCTTGTGAAGATACAAATTGTTTTTGTGCCCCGCAGCTAAACATAATGAAGATTCAACACATGCCAGGGAACGCGGCGACGTGTGTCCAAGAACCTCGCACAGACGAGGCGGAACACGTGCACACAGCGGATGACGGGCACGCACGTACAAATGTAAGTGCTCACATACCTTCGCTTTTTGGCTGCTAAACACACAAGCACATATTTCTGTCTGCCTGGTGGACATTCATTAGGAATGCAATGTGGAGGGATAATGTGGTTTATGCAATCAAGGAGCTGGCAGACCAGTTCTCCTGCTGAATTAAAGATAAGTCCAAACACCTTGAGACCAGATTATAGGCCCATATGTGAATTTGCCCCCAAAGCAGTCAAATGTGTGCGCATTGAGTGCAAGTCTATCAAAGATATTGCTATGTTTGTATACTTGCACAATATTAGATTGCATTCATGTTGGTTTCTAGGGAAGAAAAATGGAGTTTAGCTGTGAAGCATGATACAAGACGCTCCGGCTGGAATAAAGTGCTTTAGGGAAGCTTCTATACATTATATGAAATCTATTTTGGTAACATACAAATGATTTGATACAAAGATACAGTGAAAAAAAAATTAATCATGGAAACTTCAATCCATTACACTATCAACATTTCTTTATTTCAAACTTACTTCCAATAATCTACTTAAACTAAAATGTGCACCTCCAAATCATTAAAACAACAATTTTTTATTATAAACAGACAGTTAAAAATGTTTTCACTGTCCCGTATTGTAATATTTAAAACCTGAATATAAAAACAGATTCAATGGTTGAGATTCAGCAAAGATATTCCTTTAAATTGAGGCTAAAACCCCATTTGTTACTTACCTTTAAATAAATAACTGGAACATATTTTTTTTTATTCAAATTTATCATCACTTTCCTTTATTATACTACTATGATGTATTATTTATTGATTTGTTTTCAACACAAAGCACTTTCAATTGGCTCACTGCAAGAATAAGCCATTTAAATCAACTAGCTTTGCCTTACGTGATTTGAAAAAAAAATATGTAAATCATGGTATATTGTAATAATATTATGATGCTTTCACCCCAATAATAGATGCTTGATTGTATAACTCAATTAAACAATTATGATTCATCTTGTGCCATATGCAAGCAAAATCACCAACTTTAATACTCATTATTGCACCACATTTAATTAAAACCTGACACTGGCCTGAAGCTAATATCTTACAATTGTTTGTTTATCGGTTAGTGTGGTGATGGTGCTTAATACTACCGGTTTGTTTGGTAGTTTATGATAAACATGACGTATCAGGAGAGAGTAAATGTGTTACCTTGGAAACAAGCCCTGAAGTGTTGTGTCTGAATCTCAAAACATAAGCGACTCATAATTTTGTTTCCTAATTCAGTTTAATTAGGTTGACCAGCCTGCGTTTCTCCAGTGATAAGACTGATGAGCTTTAAAAAAAACAGAAAGGGTAACATCTTGTTGCTAAACCATTAATGAAATATTTTATTCAGATCCTAATGAGAAAATGATATGTGCTCAAAGTTACACACACACATTTCAGTTGAGAAGCAATTATGTTCAAAGAAAACAGATCTGGAAAAGTTCAGGTGTAATTTTTCATGAACAAAAATCACTACTATCACAATGTCTGAGACTCAGTCGTTTGGGAAACAACTTTGTTAAAATCATGTATTGCACAGCTTTATAAGGAATATGATGCTTCTATTCAAGGTACATTCTATATCCAACAAAAGTCTACATCATTTCAATGAACAATTATTTTAGAAGGTCAAAAAATGTTTAAAAGCTATGAGTAATATCCAGAAAGTGCATTAATACCATGTTTAAATGATACAAGGAAGATAAAAGCCTTAAAGACTAAGAATAGCAACTGCAAAAGCAGGTAATGTCCTAAATTAATTTAAAACTTGAGCTAAGTCTTTGAGGCACGCCCTAAAAACAGAAATCTGCTTTTAAAATACTTGAGATTAGCAAATTCACCAGAACTGCTTGTTGTGCCTAATCCCTTGAAGTTGTGGAGAGAAAGGTGTCTGGTTTAGAAACCTCAAGATCTCATTTTTGTTTTTGTGGATCAATTGAGTGGGATGCACCCATTAAATGCAGCCAAAAATCGTCGGTCTGGGTTTGTGGTCAGTCTTTCCTAATGGTGAAATTAAAGTTTATTCACTTTTTGTTCTCAAGTGATGGTAAAGATGGAGCAGAAAATGAATAGATTGATTGGGGCATCAGTTGCTAATGGCATTGTCTTATTCCAATCCAAGCAAAAGTCGATGGAACATGGGTATAAGCTTTAAATGGGGTTTGGTTCAGATAAACTCTTGCATTAAAGCAGAGCATCATTTCCTCAGTCCAACAAGTTGACGTCAATTTGCCCAATGTCAGTTTATGTAATGGGAATCAAAACTGGCTATATAACATATGCTACCTAGGTCCATCTGTTTTCATTTTGTTTCAAGGAACTTGAAAAACATAAACGGAAAAAGTTACCGTCTTAAAGCAATGGCTAAACGGTGTCAAAATACAACGCAAGCCAAAGTTCTGCAGGGGAAATCTTGCTTGTTCCTCCTGCTGCTCAGGACAGAGAGAATCCTCCTACCAGTGGCTGTTCTGGGGATTTCCAAAAGGGATTGAGGTTGTTCTGCCTCTTTAAGTAACTGTTGTGGTGTTCTCCAACTGAATCATGTTCCTGAGCTCTCTGAGTACATCCATACTGATGCAAATGTGGACACTGTCTCTTTCCGGGTCAGTCTCCTAGCAGCTGCATAGAGCTTCGTAAGCCCGTCAGTATCTGTGTCGGCCTCTGCTTGATCTTGCCGTCTGAGACCCCCAACCCCCGAATGGGTTCTGTTATGATCCATTGGATTTTGGTGTTTCATGGTGTTTTTTATAACCCTATAGTTTTCAATGTTTGCCCAGGGTTATCTGGTTTTACTGATCCCATTGTTTTCCTGAGTCAGTTTGTCATTTTATTTCCGTTCCTCCAGTCTTGTTTCCCAAACTCTTAAGCATTTTCGGTAAGACTAACAATCTTGAGATACAGAAACGCACAATGTTGAGATTTTTTAAATACTTAATGGTTTCATTATTTACCACTCATAAGGCACATTTATTGTGCTTATTACAACTCTATCAGAGGATAAAGCTCTTTTATTAATGTCAACTCTTTAGAAAGCGATTCTTCTGATTTCAAATAAAATACTTCCTTTCCTCAGTTGTTGAAAGCATCACTTGTACCCATTTTGAATTTCCCAAGTGTTTTGAAAGAACATCTCAGCCCTGCATAATTATCCTCCTACAAAACAACAGATGACGTAATCTTGCAGAATACTCCCCTCCTATTTAATTTCGAGTGGATTTGTTTCCCCCCCATCCCCCATTGTTCATGTTGCGTCTGTTCTAGGGAGCGAGCGCCGTTGTGTGTGCCACCGTGTTAAAGAATTAAGAGGTTATCAGTCTGTATTTCTCCAAACTAGGGCAGGCTGCATTATGTAAAGTGCTGAATTATATATCAGATTTGCCTAGCTTGACCAGAGGGAGATTGGCGAAAGAGAAACAGACATAAACACATTGATGTAGTCCCCCATCTTCCTCTGGATACACACATCAAATTATTCATTGATATGTTTGTAATCCATGTAGAAAGAACCATGTGTCTCATGTAGTCTTGGTACTCTCACACACACACAGAAATACTCCATTCTCTCTCAGTGAGGCACACTTGGGCTGACAGATGGGAGCACCAGATGATGAGTGCCACCAGATTTGTGTCTCACAGTGGGAGCCATTGCTGACACCATTAAGGCTGAGAGAACAGTCAGACTTACATTAGCACCCTTGTTGTATCTGTGTGCACACATGCACGCTTGTATACATGGGTATGCATTCTGTAAAGTGAGCAATATGTCAGAATGCACTGTTTGTGATGGTTTTACTCGAACGGCGAGCTCCAGAAGGGTATAGGTTGTTGCATGAGAGTCGTGCTCCAAGTTAACATTGAACTTTCTGGAGAAGCACACACAGATTGCTCATAGTCAACTATGCTAATGAACAAGTGGGCTTGACATTCTCTCTCTTTTTGTTTTCTTTTTTTTGCGCAAGCTGCTTTCATCTCGGCGATAAAGAACAATGACCTATTAGCAAACCCCTTCAAGCACACGTCAGACTCCCCGGGTCTGCTTGGTCTAAGCTCTATGCGTATTCATATTCTGCAGCCACTGCTCCCAACCAGCCGCTTTCCTTCGCTTCCTCTTAGCCCTCTCGCTCCCACCGGAGCCTTTGTCTGAGCAAGCGCTCCAAAATAAACTTCACCAAACTAATCTATAGGAGGAGAACGAGAAACAAGCGCCTTCCTCCTCACCCTCTTCTTCTTCGCCTCCTCCAGAGACACCGCTGACATTTTGCGATGATAAAGTGTGTCATATCAGAGAGGGAGGGGAGTAAACGAAAGGAGTGGAGCGTGTAAGAGTCGACTCAACTCGGAGTGAAAAAGATTCAGCAGGGACCCCACCCCCCATTGGAGTCTGGCAGCTCTCAATGAGGTCTCTCTGGCAAATAATAACCTCTTACCCTCTGCTAATATCCCAGTGTGGACCATTGGGAATATCAAGTCACTGCAGCCTTGACTAGTGTGCAAAGTGGTCTCAGACCTTACTGTTAGCTGGTCAAAGTCCATGGACCAATTATGTACTTTTCTGTTAAATGGACATATGATTTGCATTTCATCCACTGTTGCACTGACATTTGCTTTTGTTCATTCATTGCAGTGTTATGCTTTGACAAGAGAGCTATTTGTAGGTCTATTCCTTTTATAAATTTACCATCACGCTCACTGAAATTGCCTGAAAATCTCTAGAACTCAGCTGTTAGTTGTGGTTTCCATCCGGATAATTTCAGATAGAGTTGGTTATGTGTTCTGAAATTGTTTCTGAGTTTCTGATAACAGCCTTGTGGGCATTCGCAGTTCGTCACAACCTATTTGCAGATCCATTTTTCAAGTGCGCTTAGCTGACATGTCCTTTTAGCAATTTGCAAAGACTTCGAGCACATTTGGAGGCAAGGTTCGAACACACACCAGATGCCCAAGAAAATAAGAATTCCTTTTTGAATTTAAGAAGCATAATATTGCCCTTGGTATAATTCTGCTTATTTATGAATCTCCTTAGTTGCTTAGATGCAGCAAGTTTTGTCAGAACTCTAACAGATAAACACTCTCCTAAGTAGTTCTAAGAGGAGAACTGCAATATTTGACACAATCTAATTGTTTACTAAAGAGTTATTTCTTCACACGGAATACAAAAAATAAACTTATTGGTAATGTAATTGAAAATTTAAACATTATACCAACTTCTGACTGCCAGAAATGGTAAAGGGGAAACAATGTGACCTCATGATTCAAAGTAGAACTTTGTTTTTTCATAAACTAAAACAACTGAATGACCATCCAATACCTAAAGATTTATCAAAATTCAAGGTCAGATAGTTAAAGGACAATGAAACCGTCGGCAGGAATGTATCTATTATATATTAAACAGATTTAAATGATTGAATTCATTATATTACGATGCCTTAAGATTCCCCATGCCTCAGCCAGGGACCACAAAGCGGTTGAACCCTCACTCTTTAATGTCCTGTGTGAATATTTTGTCACACTTTGGGATGTAACACAGATTTAAGGTTAACAGCCGGCTATCCTCATATTGCTTACAGAGTAAAGATATTATCGTCCCTGGCCCCAAAGGCTGAATCACATCGATCCTATTGATGCCCGGCTTTTCTCTAAAGCACTGAATGGTAAAATGGAAGCTTGCTGAGTGTGCTCAACAGCCAAGAAAGTATTTTGCAATTGTCTCCACCAGTTCATATCTATTTTCTCTCGCCGCACACACAGTATCTTGCATGCCTCCGAAATGGCCCTCGGAATGGCCTTAACTGTGCGCCTCAGCAACAGTTGTGATTTATACCCCAGCGGAGGCCATCTCTCTATGGGCTGTATCGGACTTTGAATGTCAGTTCCAAGCTGTGCCAGATCCCATCCATCAAGAGAAAAGCAATCTGACAACAGGGCTGAGTTCACCACTGCAGGTTTCTCGCGCCGCAGCTATCTGAAACAGGCCTCTTCGCATAGCCAGAGCATCCATTTGAACAATTTCAGAAATAGAGCCAACTTCCTGTTGCGGAAAGAGGCATGGCCCTGTGAACTTTAAAATTGATTCTACTCTCAATTCACAAGTAAACATAACTTTTTATTATATATATATATATATATATATATATATATATATATATATATATATATATATATATATATATATATAGTGTTATGGAAATTCTGTCAAGTACTTAAAACAGGACCGTCACTGGATCATCTCATCCCACCCGAAACACCCTATTCTACTCACATTGTCCAAAACTAAATACAAATCCCTAACACAACTTTTACTGTCCTAAATTTGTGGTCGAATCCCAAAACAAAATTCAAGACTAAGTACATTGCAAAATATGTTGGCTCAGATGACATGAGCAAAAGACAGAGCTAAAGGTAACCTGATCGCCTTGCTCATCTGACACGCCTCAGAACTATGGCCAACATTTTTTTTTTTTTTATCTTCATTTATCGATTCATATGATAGATTGTTTTACCTTTAATTCTTTTAAGGTATTTGAATAAATTGATTTCTGGATGGTAATTCAACAACAAAACTGGTCCGTCAGCACAGAGAGCAGTGAAACCAGCTGACTAAATATCCTGGAGCTTTTGGAATCACAAATGCCTGTGGATTTTTGACCCCAAAATGTTTTTTTAACAAGATACTAAAAAAATAAAAATATAACAAATTTTAAGCATAAAGACATGCCAAATATGAATTTTGCATAATATGTCCCCTTGAATTCGTCTCAATCATGAATAACATAATCAACAACCCGCTATCAGTTTCATGAAAACAAGTAGCTTGTAACTCTAACTAATTTACACACAAAGTTATGCTAATTATTTCAGACATACCTTAGAGGAAGAAGCCCTGAGCCAAGATGATCGCCGCTCCAGGGGCCAAGCTGACGGGGTGAAGTTCTACTTCGGTCCCAAGACATTCTGAAGGAAATGTTTAAAAAGTACACCGAGAAAAATTGTGAGTGAAAAAGAATTGCGCATGAATGTAGCGGGACATAACATTTTCTGAAGTGGTACTACATAAATAAACAGAACTGAAAAGAGAGTGGAGGATGAGTCAAACCTGAAATTTTCTTCTGAAAAGGTTGATTTCTGGAACAGAAGCTCCTCTTCCTCCTCTGATCCAATCACAATTGAACCTCCATTATTTTTCTGAAACAACAGTTCAAGGCAGAATTAGACGGGTTAAAGATATATAAGAAATCAGACATAAGAAATCAAAACAAAAAAAACAATTATAGCTTAAGCTAGCTTAAGCTAGGGGTGTCCAAAGTCAGACCTCAGCATCCTGCATGTTTTGGTTCTCTCCCTGGTTTAACGCACCTGAATCAAATGATGGCTCGTTAGAAGCCCTGAGAAGAACACTGACCTGCTGAAAAGGTTTTTGGTACTAAAAATTAGTGCCTGTTTAAAAATTAATTCAACTTCTAAGAAGTGTGAAATTACAGGATTTAAGTGACCTTAATTGAACGGGTTAGCTTGTTATTTTCCCTTCTATAACTCCCTAGAGAACTAGAGATGTATAAATAAGCTGAAAGTAAAAAAATAAAAAATAAAAGAAACTTTGGCATTTTGTGTTTTTCTTTATATTTACTGAAGAATTTGTTTTGGTGAGAATTAGTTACAGCTTTACAATGTAGTCAAAATTATTTTAAATAGAGGCAAAACAGTAAAAAATACTAAATGTGGCTAAGTTATTTATGCATATTTACTGATGTTATACTAATAAATATTGGTCAGTGGCGACTAATACAAAAGTGTCAACTTCATGTAGAACATTTTTTTTTATTTAGATTTGCATTGTCAAAGTGTAAATTAAACAATTTGCTTTAACAAGAAATATTGTGACATTTTAATACTGGAAGATTTTGAGCTGCTGAGAATACTATAAAATGAAAGCTTAGGAATTATAAATTATGTTAGAAAAACGTGTGCATAGAGAGTCTCTCTCTAATTTTCTCTTGTATAAAACAGCTGACAGAACAGATTTACTGTCCCTGCATTTGAACCGACACCGCCTGAATTATTTCCATGAACATATGGAAGATAATAACCAGCCAGATTAATTCTCAGCAGTGCTTTCATTATTTAATTCAACCTTTCTTTTTTATTTTTTTTGTTTTTATTAAAGCAGGACTGTGAGTTTTGCCCCTTCTCTATCATCTTTTGAAGCATTAACGTCAAAAATAAATGCTTTTTTTCTTTTCTTTTTTCCATCATTACCACTTTGTCTTTCAGTCCGGTCAGTTTCAGCATTCATCCCAGGAAACAAAGCAATGTGAAATAATTGCTCTCGGGTAACAAACAAACAAAAAAAAAGTTTTAACTTTTCATTAAACCAGACTGGAAAATAACACCATATTAATGCATAATACAACTTTTAAGGCATGGATGTAAGTTTAAAGAAGTTTCTACAAAGCTGCAAGAGTTTCTATCGCCTTTTCTAGCATAGCAGGTCGACAAACCCCAACACCTTACAGTCTGGTGGAGTCCAACAAGTGTGACATTACTGAACTTCACCCCCTCACCCAACTTGCTGCTGCTGTTGTGTGTGAAAGACAAGGTGTCACCGCCAGCGACACACACCTCCAGCCTTGTCCATTCCCACCTCGACTGTCCGAAAAGAGACAGCTCGGGTGGGAAAAGACAAAAACACACACAGTGGAATGTTTGGGATGTGAACGAGAACAGTCTCCAACATCAGTATGTTGTGTGTATCTGTGGAACAATAAAAAATTGGGGAAATTGGAAACAATTTATTTGCTTAATGGAAACATGGCAATTTTGAAGAGAAAACACTTTATCTGATACCGGCAGAAAAAAAGAAAAAGACGACAGGAAGTGATAGGAGGATGGTACATTTTAAATGATGTATCGCATGAACAAACTTATTTAAGGGTGATTTTAATTGTGTTTCTTGCTTAATGGAAACACTGGAATTGTGAAATACAAACACAAAGTTTGTGCACTAAACATTCACACCTTCCTAAAATAATGGCCTATGTCATTTTTTTTTGCCAGAAGTGTTTCTTTTTCTCTTTTGGCAAGAAAGACGTGGTGATTTTATTTTACTTTTTGTTTTTTGCAAAAGTCACATTTGGCAAAAAAAAAAAAAAAAGTATTAGGTCATTATTATAGGAGTGTGACAGTATGTCTTGCTTGTGCACAATAAAAGGACACACAGCAGTGTGAGCTAAACTTCACACTTGATGGAAATTTAGAGAAAACAATAAAAATAACATTGATATATATATATTTTTTTCTTTTTACTGTGAGAAGAAAAGTGGAGAAATCCCTAGATGTAGCAGGGATAATCACGGTGTTATGTGCACCAAGCAAATTATCTTATACATTCTAATTATCTTTCCAAACCCACTATGCAGCATTGAATTTAAATTTTCATTTGTTTTAGTATATTAAAGATTGTCTCAAACTGTGCTGGTGAGAATCAGATCCCAGCCTCAGAGTCACAAGCAAACCATATTGTGGAGCCACATTTTCTTCCAGAACTTACTCTCTGCTCAACGCAGCGGAGGACCTCGTCCCCGCTGACTTTACATGGAAATGAGCAATTGAAAATCCATTAGGGGTAGAATGAATAGAAAACTTCCTGTTTTTCCCCTCGACTGCTCGTTCTGCCCTCCAGCAGAATGCTACCATGGGTGGCGAACAACATCGCTCATATCACAAACCACCCCAACTTCTAAAATGATTTTTTTTTTTTTCATAACATCAACTAAAGCGGTATTCTCAGTGTACAGCAATATGTCACATATTTATAAGCAAGCCAAAACAATATCAAATGACAACAAGGGAAGATTTTGACAGATAAGACTCAAAGTCAGGTTTGTTCTCACAGCCAAGTACTGAAATAAACAATATTTAGTGGCCTTTTAATGTAAAGCAAGATTGAAAATCGTAGCAGAAAACGCAGCGGTTTTATATTCAGTAATATTCGCATTGCAGATTTATAGAGCCGAATCATTATGAGCTGAAAAATCTGACAGCATGGTGCTTGGAAACAGAGGATCGACATTTTGAGATAATTAAACATCATGTGCCAGTGTTTTCCAGGTAACCAGCAACAGCAGAATTTAATGAATCAGTCATTGTTGTTGAATGTATTGCTGCAATTTTTCATGCCAGGCCCGAATGAACTTTATGCTCCTCTGGCATTAGAGGCCCAATGTTACATCACTGTCCCATAGCAAGATAGAATGCAGTATTTCTTGGTGCATCAGAAAGGTTTTCTCACAAGCCAAGTGAAAAGCCCAATGTTTTAGAGTCTGAACATATGCAGTGCGGATTGTTCTTTGAAGAAAGCAAAAGTCTGTTCTTTATCAGATGTGCGACAGCAGCTGAATGACAAAGGAGAGATCAAACGAAGATTAACTGTGTAATAGAGTCTCCTGTTCGCCCATGAAAAATGGATTTGCAACAAATGTGTGTGTAGGAGCAGACCTCACACACAGCGCACGGATTTTCAAAAGGGACAGACAGGTAGAGGTTTGAGAAGACTTTAATCACTTTTCTCAGAAGCATAGGACCTTGATGTTTTCTATAGATCATTACTACACAGGCCAAAGAAAATGATCTTTTAGTTGCTCTATGACAAGATGAATATTAAACGCTACTATGCATGTGATATGTTAAAAATCCACAACATACATTCGCTGTGGTTATGAATGACTGTTATGAATGTCTGGGATATATTATGATTTTGGCCCAACTCCAACAAAAGAAATTGAGAACACATCACAAAATATATTCAAATAAATGATGCAGCCAACTTAAAAAAAAAAATATATATATATATATATATATATATATATATATATATACATATATATATATATATATATATATATATATATTCAAGGACTGAAAAACTGCCACAACTAACAAAAATTAAGGTTTAAATATTTAAAACAAACTATTTTTTTAGTGCAGGTACCAGCATTTTTCGTTTGTGCTGTGGTGAAATGTTTCCCATTTTCAATAAATTTCTGTCAATTTCTGCATTAGTTGTTTACAGGTCACTAACAGAATAAATTGTCTCAGATTTTCTGCGTTGCTGTAACAAAGTAAATCTTAATCATCAGGTGCTTTTTGAAGATTTGCATTTATATCTTAGAACCTTGAGGTTCGAATGAGTCAAGTTAGCAGTAATAGTCTTTGGGTAGCCTGTTTGAAATGCTTAGTACACAGCATTGCAACGCTAAATTATTGTCTGTACAAATAC
This sequence comes from Gambusia affinis, assembly GCF_019740435.1. Classification (NCBI taxonomy): domain Eukaryota; kingdom Metazoa; phylum Chordata; class Actinopteri; order Cyprinodontiformes; family Poeciliidae; genus Gambusia; species Gambusia affinis. The sequence continues at coordinate 6,006,756 of NC_057891.1, read as the reverse complement.
TTAAAATGGATTATTTTAGTATTGTGCATTGCAGAATTTCATAAAATGATCATTTAGAGCTGGCTTTGATCCTTATAGATTATCTATAAAGCTATTTTGTGTGTAGAAGCACATTTTATATTTGTACCCCTGCAGAAGATGGCAATAAATGATGCAGCCTTATGAATCAGAAACAGGAGAACTTTGGCTTTTGCCACTTCCCGTCTTTCTGCTAACACACAAGATTGTGAGATTTTAACTAGGCTAATAGATACACTTCTATGACTCCCTGTACGGCTTCATCACACATTTGAGGAAGAAACAGTCTCTTCCCGGATGATCAGAACTGTGTCTTATTGCACAACCTCCATGTTTGCACTGAAAATACTATTAGGAAAAAAGTTAAGCTAAAATAATTTGGCAAGTCGGTACACTTGAAAACTTTGAACAAGTAAAATATATCTTCATGGGAGAAAAAAACAGACCCTTAAACACAGTTTGCCAAATCCCAAGTCATCAAAGTAATGAAGCGATTTCTAACAGAGCATGAAATCACTGTTTAATTTCAACAAGTTCTAAAATATCTTAAGAAACTCCTGAATATATGTGAAAATCTAATTTTTCTTCCAGTAAATGAGCCCTAAAAATTTGATAATGAGAGAAAAGAAACTAACCATGACTACTTTCCAACATTACTTTGAGGTTTGCAGGCACAGAAACATTAGGTTTATGGGCAACACACATGATGTGGTAGAAAATGAATGTTTCATCCGAGAAAACAAAACTTAAAATGCAAGTGCACAGTCTAAAAGTCTTCTGCAAATGAAATCTTATGAGGCTTCTTCATTTCATATTCTGATGTGACCTTTGCTAAACTACAAGCAAATGTTTATGCTCAACAATGTAATACAGCAGGTAAATGGCCTTTAGCAACCAGACAAGTTGCTTTACGGTGTCTGATAGTTTATAGTTTCTGATGATTGCAGTTGTTTGTAGCATTTCCAAGCAATCTGTCTATTCTCTTGTGAAATCCCAGCCGTATGAAACCCCGTAGTTTCTGTTATGGAATCAATTATGTTGAATGTTAAAAAGACTCACTTCTTCCATAGAATTCATTTGGGTGTCTTATGAACTAAGCAAGTGCCCCATATTCCCAGTTCTGCCCTTCAGGTATGTTGTGCAAACTAAGAGGAAGCCTGAAGCCTCAACACACAACATAAAGGACGGAGTGTGTGCTTTAATGTCCACTCCACAAACTGTAATATTCTCTGGCTGGGATGTAGAAGCAATGATGTTACTCATCACTGCTGAGAGTTTTTATTGCCTGTTTTTCTAATTCTGAGCGATGAAATTAACTTCTATATTTCCCAGTGGGTTTACCATTTCTTACCAATGGGCAATTTTAAATCATTTTCCTGAAACTAATTTACTACAGGAGCTGATTTATGGATCAATGATTTTCACAATATCACCTGACTCCAGACAATAAAAGTCAATAAGTCATCTTCATTTCCCCCCAAAGCGACCCAATATTCTGGAGTAAGCTTTTTTTTTTTAATCCTTTTGCAACAAGTCTGAATGATTTATTAAAATTGTTTAGTTATTAAACTCAGGGTTTGATTGGCCAAGGACATGCCGGCAACTAATAGGTGTTACTGGAAACCAAGGATTTAATAACCAAACATCAATTACCAACTAACAGGCAGGACCAGTTAGCTGAAGGTAGCGTGGTAGTTAGCAGTTTGACAAATTGAGAGCATTTATCTCAATAGTCAAGGTAAAGTCTTCCCCAGCTGATTCCGACTCCAAGCACTTCCCACAAACAGTGCGCTTCTGAATCAAACTGGTATTCAAATATCCTTGCCTCTTCACTAACGACAAAAGAACACGTTACACAAAAACTGATGTAAAACAAAGAAAATTGTGTTTTGCCAGCTTTCTCAGTCCTTTCGGTGACATCAAATGCTAGGTGGATACGGTATCATAAAGTTAATTTAATATTGCGTTAGCTTAAGCTAAGTGAGCTACAACATAGAAGTAAGGACAGTTAGGGCTTCACAGAGGTTTGCCCCATGATAGCAAAGAATTACTTTGGTTCTCTCATCATCAGTCAAACCAGAGAAGCCGCTACAGTGCTAATCTGTCTGATAGGAGCAAACCTACGAGGACCTTAAGGCCAAACAAGAATCTTTTTAAGGGGCCAAGCCTGGGGCCTCAGAGTAGAAGTAATGCCGCGTGATTAGACAGAACTGATAAAGCTCCTTATCATACGACCCGACTGGGAACTATGAAGAGAGAGTTCACCTCCCTCTGATGAACCCCTCTAACGGTTTCCTTCTTGGAGCTATAATTAAACCCGCTGCCCATTGTCTGGAGTCATTAGCTCCACAACCTGCTTTGCCAACCTTGATCAATTACGTGACTGATTCTCTAAGCCAAGCTCTTTGGCGAACACTCTCACGTAGCTTCATCGTCATTTAAGTGACACCATCGGGAGCAACACTGTGTACGAGGCGGCGTGCGTGCGCGTGTGGGAAAGTCTGTGAGCAAGCGTGGGAGGCGTCATCACGACATTCTGTGATTAGGGGGAACCTTAATGGATGTCTCAAAGGCGGCGATGCTAAGACAAGAGGAGCGTTTAGCCAGTGTCTAGACTGAGGGGGTATGTGTGAATGGGTGTTTTCCAGTAAGGTCAGAAATCAAAGAAACATTTGAATGCTCTCCAAATGGAAAAATCTTTTTTTTTTTTTTTTTCTGTCCTATCTGGTGCAAATAAATGCAGCGACAGTAATTAATGTACTGCTTTTTACACAGACATTTATGGAGGCCACATAAAGCGAGCGAGGGTGGGTTAGGTGGTGATGGTGATCTGCAGAATACTGTGTAGGTGGCAGATCACTGTTTGCCTGAGAGATGACACATTGCGGTCCCAAATGCTCTAATACATCTTTAATGAAGATCACTTAAGTTGCCTGTGCTCAACAAAAATGCACAGGAAGAAAAATTTAAGTCCGCAGAACGCCTCCGGTTGGGATTCAAACCAAGAATCTCCTGCTCCAAGGCTATATTTGACTTTGGATGTATTTCATAATGGCAAATGGGGAAGCACATTTTAAAGAGGCTTTCATTTCACTCTTCATCTTCTCCCAGTTTAATATGTTCATACCTGTGAATATTATAGGCATTAATAATTCAGACTGGCTCCAATGCACACCCGGCTGCAGATGTTCTCCCTCGGCTTTGTTCAGATACTCTAACGTTTTTCCTCTGAATGTGTTAAAGAGCTACTAATGTGCTAACACGTGCTAATGTTTGCTATGTCATGTTTCCCTCAAAGAGGTCTTAAAGAATCATAGGCAGGTTTTGTTTTCAGTGACGCTTAATATTACCAAATTTGCCATATCCCAAACTCTACCCTGAATAAACTATAAACATATCGCAAAAGAATCTGAACAAATCTATTGGCTGACATATTACAATAAATTGGGTTCAATAGATTTGAGTTTTTATCTACCATTCCTAAATCATGGCCATGAGCAGATAAACTTCACCCCCACAAAGAACAGGTTTTATCACAGGAACAGACAAACATTAGTCAAGGCATTGTTTTTTTTTTCATTGCTTAAATGTCAACATATGCATCGACTTTCTGTTGTTGTCCCTCTAGTCTCTTTCAACAAACTGCATTCAAGGGCATGTCAACAGAAAGTTTACTTTGCAAAACTTGAAACCCATTACAGATGGGACAATTTGGACTCTCGTGGTTCCTACAGGAAGGTTTAGGGCAGAAAAAGGGTTCAAGTGGCGAAAGGTTCTGAGTGAACAAAAATGCATTTTCCTCATTAAAACTTAACTTCTTTAAATGTAGTTGTCTGAAACGAGCCAGTGATAGATGAAGGTGAGCAGATGGTTCTTTCAGTCATCTGCCAAAGTGTGTTTTGAGTGGTTAGCCATTCATCATCAAGCTTGTTGTTCCAGATTTTTCCTCGCAGTACATTCCCTCACAGCCTCATACCGATCATCCTTTGGCCAGACAGCTGCCATGTTGGACCTGCTAAAGCCAATTTTAAGCACTTACTCTGGCTCTCTATCCAAACAGTGGCTTTTGGACAGCTTGATGAACACCCACAAACCCTTTTGTTGAAGCCCCCAAAACCCCAAGCAGATTTTCGAGCATTTCTGCCATCACAATCTCCACATGGCCTCCGAGAAACACATTTGCCAAGCAGATAGGATTGCGAGGACTGCTGTCATTTTCTGATAATCAAATCTGATGAGAGTCTGATGTGGGAGCAAAGACAGTATGGATTTATATTTTCTGGAAGATTTTACCACGTCTATGCATTTATGTAAGGATAATAGGCTTTTTAAGACAGCTTTAGTCAGACATACATATGTTATATACCAGGTATTTTGAGCCTCATCTAAAAGTACCGTTGGTGGGAAAGAAATACATAAAGGAATTTCACCAACTTTAAAAAAACAAACTTTTTTTTCTATTTTGAGATCATTATCACTAATTGTCAATGCAAATAAGGGGCCATTTCATCAAAACCAACCTTGATCAGAACCCAATCAAGAGACAATAAACTCTTGGAGAGATGATCAGGCTGGAATTAAAAGCTTATGTGATGAACAAGATCCGATCTAGTGAGCTGAACTTTGAAAGTGTGTGAAATGAAATATAGTAAATATAGCAAAAATAAAAAATAAAAAAGCCTCTACATGTTGGATTGACTTCTTTTAATAGATTCAGTCAAACAAGAAGAATGGATGAAATTATGCAACGCATTCTCTTAACCACTGAGCACCATTAATTGCTGATGGCTCTGCTTCTTTAAATTGGCCAGGCCAGTGAAGGGCCATCATTGAATCAAATGATTGTAATCTGCTTATCCGAAACAGAGTCGTTGGGTTAAAGGGCACAGGAGGAATAGATAGACATCTGTTTCCCCTGCAACGCTCTTCAGCTGATTCAAGGAGCTCGAGGAGGATTGGCCTCGACTTTTCTCAAAGGCTGAGCCCAAAAAAATCTACGGAGGAAAGAAACTGAAATCACCACAAAAAAATAACTATTTTTAGTAAAATGAAGGTGTTTAAGTCAGAGGGGGGGAAAAAATTGTTTTTATAACATTTCAAGGTAAGTTTGTGGTTCATCCAGGCAGCTGGACCGTCAGAGAGAGCTAGACTTTCACAAGATAATAGGAAGGCTGAAGAGATTTCCTCTGACCATTTTGAGCTTTCAACATCTAGAGCTAGACATGTTGGCAACCTTTTAGAATACATGATTTATTTACAAAGTCTACAGCTTCTACACACACCGAGTGTGAATTTAGTTGGGCTAACAGCTAATTGGTATTATAAGCTGACAAAAACAGTTTAAACTGTGAAAACCCTAAGTTCTTTCAGCAAAAATCTCTATTACTTTGACTCCTCTGTCATACATGTTGTGATGCTTCATAAATAACTATTGAGGGCTTGAAAACACTCATTTCCAACACTCAAAAGCGAAAATCTGTATTGAAAGGTCAAAACTTTGTGCAAAAATGAAGATTGGTTTGAAAATTCTGATCAGGCGTCTCCAAGTATGACAATTAGTAAAGTAATACATGAAGAGATTTGCTTTCTGGTTGGCGATCCTTCATCACAACACTGTGGAGTGCACAAAGCCTCTATTAATTCACCGACCTCCCTCTTCAACCCATCACCACTCAGAAACAAGATATCAATATTACTTGAGCTTCTCCTTTTTGAGGAAGAGCTGCACTGAGGTGAATTTGTATCCCTATTTTTATTTCCAAGCACATGATAGTCCCACGGAACTTTTTAACTTAAGTCAATCTGCTACTAAATCAAAGATTAACCATCTCACAAGGTGCACATGCTAATTCTCCATCAAACACAAGAGCACATGGTAAGTCATAAAATGCTCTCAATCCCTTTTCGCTTCCCCCCACCCCCTGTCTTGGCAGCATGACGGAGGGCAGGATTGGGGATTGATCAATATGTTTCTGCTATAAATAGCACGAGGTGCAGCGTGGTGCTAAGCAGAAGGAATGCAGGGGCAATATAGATGATGAGAGGAAATCTGGTGTTGCTCAGCATAGAAATGTTGCAGCACATTCACACAGCTTAGCTATTACAGCTACTCATTACCTGGCTGAGTCATTGATATGCATTTCAAATAACCTGGAGAGGGCATAGAATATGCTGCTATCAAAATAATGGAACTATGAAGAGCTTTCTTTTCGATCTCAGAAAAAAAAATAATGATAATAAAACAACGCCTCGTGTAATTTAAACATTTACTGAACACACCGTATGGACTGAATCACTCGATTGAAATGCAGCATGATGTTGCAGTTTGGTTGTCAATGAGGTGATATACATTGTGCAATAAAGTTGAAAACAGCCACACGTATAAAAACACACGAAAAAGATTTTCTGAAGTCAAGAAGTTATAAAATACTGCTTACATCACTTGTAAGGATGTGAACCTTTAAATATGTATACGAGTTTCAAACAGAACAAGAATGAGACGTCCAAAATTTAATATCTACACAAATTAATCTCCTTGATAAAGGTGACAGGCTACTGCTTCTTTGTAAAGACTAATTGTGACCCCTAATAAGGAAAACTGAAAGGGTTAAAGGGCTAAATAAACCGAAATGCAGTAGCTGGTTATCTTCAGTTATTTTCTTTCCAGCAATATGACATTTTACAACAACATAGCAAAATAAAATACAAAAACAGTCATGTTGTGTGATGTGCAGACCAACTGTAAGCCATATGGATGCAGAAAAGATCAAACTTTGGAGGGGAAACAAGGAGGAAACCGGTTCGATGCTAAGATGTTAACAAGATGATCTGATTGGCTGAACATCCTGGTGAACACAGAGAGGGAAGGCAATTGTGGCACAAGGGAATGGTGAGTCAAATTAATTAAATGTGCTGCTATGAGAGCAAGAAATAGGGAACTAGAACTAAATACAACTAAAATACAGCCCTCGATGACTGTCAAGTGGTGATTGTGTGTATTTCGAGTCATTTCATCCGAAACGCACACTGGGATTCTCCCAAGAATCCAGACAGTTAGCTTAACACCAACAGATTTGACACTTTTAATGGCACCACCTGTAATCTCGGCTGGCAGTCGAGCAGAATGTGTGCAGAGCACCAGCCGTGTATTTGCTTTGGAGCATTGGCTAAAAGGAGAGAAACTCCTCACTTCTCCCCATCCTGCTGCATCGCACGCACATACAGTAATATCAGTGTCTTCCTCAGGAGGTCTGCTGTAGGTTAACTGGCAATCATGTCTGCAAACATGCTGTAAATTCAGTCAATCTGACAGGAATGACCTAAACAGGCCGAGTAGATTTCTCTAGTCGGGTGTCAACATGGACCTCAGAAGCTGATGTTAACCCCACCTTTATGTCGTTTTGCTTTAATTTCGTCCATACTGAAGTCCACATGAATGAGTTTAGCTAGAAGGCAAACATTTGTTAAGATGGATAGAGAGCCAACATGAAATAAGATGTTTTAGAAAGATGAAAAGGTTGTATCAACATGGCCCACACTCTCAAAAAATAGAAAATAAAAATCCCATTTAACAGCCTCACATCTTGGCAACAACAGAAATGTTCGATTCTTGGATAGAAGCTCATAAAAAGCAATTAAGCATTTGAGTTCAAAGCCGAAGGCTGCAGAACAGACATCAGCAACCAAGAAGTTCATCACAAAAACACCGCTATGGAGCTCCGGTCATGCCAAAAAGTGCAAAAATTGTGGTGGAATTTTTTTATTATTATTATTATTTACTTATTTATTAGTAAAACGTAAATGGTTAAATCCTGCAGGACTTAATTTAATAGCACCCAACAATTCTGACTCTTCTATTACCAACATATATTGTCGCCTTCCATTTGTAAAATCAACACTTTCGCCTTCACTTCAGTTGATACCGTGTGATGTACAGTGTTCACGTACCAGGTTTCAGAATGCCTTCTCACTCACACCTAATTTGGTGATGTTGATGGTGTGAAATTACATTGACCCCTTGGTATTTAGAAAATACCAGATGACCGAGCTGTTTGTCCCCCCAATATAATCTTCCCCTCATTTCAACACAGCATTAGCCATGAGAAAGGCTTGGTGTGACATTATGGGTTTTCAGAATCACTTCAGTCAGACACGTGGCTTGAAAAGGGTCGCAAATTTAATGATTTCTATTTTCTTTTTTAGCAGAATATTTTTTTTAATATATTAACTTTATTTAAAGCAAAATTTAAATTAAGAAAATACCACTGAATAAATTACATTTATGCAAATACGGTTTATGCGTACTGCAATTACAACAGACAGGGTCCCTCAAGAGGCAATGACAGATGTCATCCTTTGATTATAAATGTCAACAGAGAGAACAGCACTGTCCCAGCTGCCCAACTGCACTTCAGGCTGTGATGTTTCCATCCACACACAGGCCAGTATTTATTTTCTCATCAGCGCCATGCAATCACCGCGTTAAGTGTCTCTGTCACCGTGTAAAATTCCATAATGATTTCTGACTGATGATCCCTGCAGCAAAGGTGATAGAAATCATCTTCGGGTTACGTCTTAAAAGGCAATCAGCAGTACATGAAGTCAACCAATTCAAGCTTAATTTTGCACTTCACAGAATAGGGTTTCTCTTGTATTGTGTTCAAAATAGAAATTAGGGCTGAGATGGTTTTAGTTGCCCGGTAACCAAAGTAAATATACCTGTAGTGTTGTATTTTGATGTGAAAGGTGAAAAAATTTGGTAAAGCGCATCACGGTTTGGGAGAGAAATTAGAATCCATCAATAACTATGCCACACTTCAATAAAATGAAAATCCGAGGACGATTAATTTTAATCAGTCTAAGAATGTGTAAATGTTTTTAAAAAGATTGTAGACGATTAGTCTGTTCAGGACTGGACTAAATGTTTGAAGTGTCACAAGACATTTCTGTGTTCCTCAATTGTTAATGTACATACATGCGGCTTCATCAGTGATTTGAAACTCTTTCCTTTACACACATAAAATTGAACATTTTGGCCTTTTTTTTTTTTTTTTTTTTGCTGTGTGTGAAGTGAGCAGTGCTAACTAACATTCAAAAACAGTCATGCTATTTGGCTGACTTCTCTATAGAGTTAGCATGACTCACTTTCAATCAGCCAAGCAGTCTGTTTCAAGAGTTACTTAAAGCCCCTTTTGAGACATGAACTATTTATTGTGGCTTTAATGGCTTCATCAGTCCATCTGAGCAGCAGTCAGTCATTTAGACACTTTTTCATTACTATTGTTATTGGGGTTTTGTGAAAAGCAGCAGTGTCAGTTATTCAGAAGGAAATTATAAACGAAAGAAGACATTCATTTAAATCTGCCCACCATAAAACGTATGTATCAATCAAATAATAATTACAATCACTTTATTCATTTTTCACTGCATGTCATACTGTTGTTGAATTTTTCATCTCTATTCTGTAATACTCGCACAAATGTGATGACGTCACAGTCTAATTTCTCTTAGACAAAAGGGAGAGTGTTCAATGGTCGTCAAACTCCTTCAACATCAGAATAAAACATTTAAAACAACTGAAGCTAGACGAGAACTCAAGTTCTCCAACTATGCAAAGATTGGAGAAAGAGGCAAAAGGAAACTGAATAATGCTCTATTTGTTCTTTCATGTCTTTTTCCTGCTTATTTTGATATTATCATTCATTACACAACCAGATCAGGTAAATAAATAGATTCAGTTCAGTCCAGAAGAACATTTTTGTCATTTTTTATGGTCTTCAGGCTTACCAAGGTTTTTTGGGGTCAAACTTTTTGTGTCTTCTTTTTTTTTTCATCCTCATCCTAATTTTTCTAAAGAAAAATATCAAACTCTGCACTATAAGTGTTTCAAGGCCTGAGAACGTATCAGTTTCTTGTCTTTATATGCCAAAACTTTTCTGTTGGCATGGAAACGGCTGTGATGGGAGAGGCAAAAAGGAACAGATTGCAAAGGGAGCGGATTCTGATAGAGGAAAGAGGTAGAATTTTAGTCAGGAAAGGCAAAAAAAAAAAAAAAAAAGGTTAAGAATGAGGCAGCCTAAATCCAGTCTGAGCTGGGTTACGTCCCATTCAGCGATTCTAAGCTCCTCCTCCTGCTTGATTACTGGTCCATTCATGAAAAAAAAAAGAGAAAAAATAAAAACAACAACAACAGCTGCATGCTTCACCACCCAGGCTGCATAGATAAATGCTTGGGTGATCAAACTAATCCTTGCCCTTTGGAAATAAATGCGGCATTTGTACCAATTCAGCGCATTCACGTCATTGAAACCCACTCAGATATGTCGTATATGACATTAAGCGGATTGTAGGCATATTACCTTGACATTCAAAAACTTTTCTGCAGTTCTAAATTCTGCATAAAGAACCGGTGTCATTCCAAGTGTCGCAGATGCTCTTACAAAATAATGCAGCCTTCATATAATCTGGTCAAGATAATCTCAAGCTAAAGTGCCAGAATACAGTTTCAGAATATGCTGAGGGAGTCATAATTCACTGTGTTAAAATAATAGTAAAACCATACAGCTGTGCGTCTCATTTGTTATCCATTGCAGGGTTGTTTGTGCCTTTGCGTTCTCAGCTGGTGTGAGGCCCATTTCATTAAAGCTTGTTTCAGAGGTGGATTACATTTCTGGACTGTAATCCCCCCGCTCTCCCTGTGTTTGACCCTCGGTGTCGGCTGCATTTAGAATGTCACAGGGGGAATCTAGGAATGTCTTGTATATTGAGCTGTGGCCGCAAGCTCTCGCCCAGTCGTGTAACACAACTACATCAGACCGATGTTTCTGTGTGTGCGAGTGTCGCTTGTTTTTAACAGCTCAAGTAGGTAACCCGCTGCTTCATTTTTCCCTCCGGTTGTTTTGCAGCAGAATACGCTGCGTTTATTGGGCCGTGTGACTCACCGGCGGTTTTATCACATTTGCCTGGTTTTACTGTTCGCGTTTAGATTTTGAATGGAGTGTGTTTGTGTTTTTTTCTGGCTAATGGGATGCTCATCTATTTTTTATGTAGAAGCCAGGATGAACAACAGCAACAAATGTGTGGTGTTTAGATGCATTCACATTTGCTTGACAGAATGACGCTATAATGCTTAAAAGACAATGCTACTACCCTGTTTTGCAGACTGTGTGGCCTTCAAAAGTTTAGAAATCTGTGTGAAGAGAGCTGATTATATGATACAGATGAGTTGGGCTAGGCCAGAGAAGTATGATTTGATTGGCTAAAAGCCAGTTGACTCCCTCTAGCGCTCGTTGTTTTGGATTGGCTCTCCAGAACATCACCACTTTTGCAGATAAACTTACGAAGGTGATATTTGGAAGTCAAACTTTTGTGACAAAAAATAAAACACCAACTATAAAGTCTTAAAAAAAACACAAACATTTTAAAAAGACTTAAGTCAGTAAACAATACTTAGCCAGGTGGAGGCACAAGTGAAGACTGGTGGCCCGCCAGGCTTATAACACACTGGGGAAAACCTGTTTACTGACTTCCTAGATTTGAATTTTGGTGCCTTAAACAGCGATGAGTGGCTACATAAAATGTATGAAACAGTAGAAACATAAAGCAACAATAATACGTTTGGCAGGCCAAGAATTTGCCACTACGGTGATTCTTTGGAGTTCCAGCAAATTTAGAAAACACAGTTGTCCCATGCGGCTATTAGAGGACCAAAAACTGAAGGGTGATTGGCTGTAAAGGAGATGGAGTTATAGGGAAGCACTACATTTGACTCACTTGTTGACTTGAATCATAAGCAGTAAAATAAAATACACTTTAAAAACTTAGACATTCTGTTGCCTTCTTTTCTTCTAAAGCCAACCATTCCTCCACCACTAGTGGATTTTGCAGCCCTGCACTGGTCAAGCCCTTGCCATATTTTAAGAAATCAGTGTGAATCTGCCAATCAAGTTATATAAACAGCAAAAATCCAGCCAAGAGCTCTGTCAGTCAAAATTAAAGTGTTAAGGCAAGCCTGCCTTCACGCTTGCCTCAAGGATACTGTGAAATTCTCAAAATGCATTTAGACTCTAAAAAAATTAAGTTCTGAGAAACATCAAGTGTGTCCTCCAATACCAAAACCTTTTTACTTAGCAGTTCATTTCATTTTCATGCTAACGTTTCACACGATGCTTGTAATTTTCTAAATTTTAATCAAAGGAGAGTTATTGATTGCTTTTTATATTATATATATATATTGTTTTTGCACATATCTCTTTCTTTCACTGGCATTTCAGTGTCATTGCCGAGGTCCCTTGGCAAATTTAAAACTTCTTTGTTGGCACTAAGGACAAACAGGTTGAATTTTTTAAATTTTCATGGCATTACGAGGAGCTTGTTATATAGAATGTCATAATCGTTCATCAGAGTGAAGCTTTGCCTCTGTGCTCCAAGCATGTAATTATCTTGCCTAGTAAACTTTGATTACAAGCCTCAAATATGAAGGTGAATCCTTTAGGCACATTTTATAGCCCTGTTAAGTAGATAGAACAATTACTCAACCCCTAAGATGTTGATATATTTTAATAAATTAATCACGACGACCGGAATTTCTATTTTTTTGTCAGAAAAGCCAAAGAAAACCTTTTATGTTGTGAAGGAAACTGATTTCTACAAAATGCCAGCAAAATATGAAACAGATGTGTTTTTGTAACTATTCATTTCCTTCAAAGTGACTGAGCTAAGAGAGGTCCAGTCAATCAGTGTGACTACTCACGCTCAGGAGATTGAGTTCAAATGACACAGAGTAACTGTAATATAAAGAAACCTGTGTTTTTGGAGAATCCATTCACTGGTTAATCAGTATTCCTAAAATAATACATAGGACACTCCAAGCAAGTCGAAGAAATTAGTATTGAAAGGTATAAGTCAGGGGACGGACACAAAATTTCCAAAGCATTGAACAGAATGACTGAAGAGTCCAAAGTATAAGTGGATTATACCGTTTATGAAAACAACTGCTTCAATGTTACTTAATCCTGTATAATATCACAGGTTTAGGCCTGATGACAAAGTGCAAACAATATAATACTTAAAATCTGATTTTGTTTCACCCAGTGAATTTGCAGTCAGATGAAATGCATACAGCCAAGCAGCAATGATGCCTTTCAGTTCATTCGTTCAGTCAGGTAGTTTGACATAATCCTGCCTTTCGCAGGGGACGGCGTTATTATTTCCGAACTAACAGTCACTTCCACAGTGGAAGGCCTGCAATCTGAAACATTCTCTGCCTTTTTTTAATGTCGTCTCTGGTGGCGTCCTTTGCTTTGATGGCTGCACCCCGGCACACCGCAACCGATGCTGATTAAACATCTGGAACATCCTGTTGCTTAGTGGGGGTAGATGGATGGATAGATGGATGACTATTAATCCCCAGCGGGAATTAATTGTCACTATTAATTCAGGCAGGCATCCAGTCGCCGTGAGGGGCCTGGATGCAACATAGAAAAACAAGCATCCTGATTGTCAGCTTGATGACTAGATAATGGGGCGATGAGCAATAACACCCTATAAAAGTGCAGGAAAACACAAACACACACACAAAAAAAAAAACATTATGTTAGAAGCTGCTACAGAAGGGCAATGCTAGCATAAGATTTTGAATAGAGATTGACATGTCATGTAGTGCCCTACAAAAGTATCAATATTCCTCTAATGTTATTTTATTCTGGGGATTCTCGTGAAACAAAAAGAGGCTAAACTTTTTAACAAAATAAGTCTGTTGTGTTTTGGCTTTTTTGGGCTTACTCTGATGCCTCTTAATGAAATCTAATGCAACCTAGTGCCTTTGTAAGTCACTTCACTAAATAAAGCTTACTTGAGTCTAACTCAAACTATGTAATGTTCTCCAAAGGCTTAAGATGTTGTTTGGGGAACATTAGCAAACAAACTGCATCATGAATACCGCAGGACGAAGTTGTGGAGAGGTTTAGAGCAGGGTTAGGTTCTAAAACAATATCCCAGAGCACTTTGCAATCCATCATCTGAAAACAAACTGTTTGCTCACTTTAAGTGACAAGCAATACTTCAGGGCATTTATCAGAAGAGCAAGTCAGGGGCTTGTGGTAAATCTGGCTGCAGATCAGGTGGGGAAATCAAGTTGAAAGACAGAAGACCTCACAGAGTCTTATTTAATCCGTCATCCAAAATGGAGAGAGTGTGGCACACTTTTAAAGCTTTTAATAAATGGCAGTTTACTGAAAACCACAAGGATATGAGGAGGAGTACACCGAAAAGGTGTTAAAGAAGAGTCTCTGGGCAAGTGAAACAAAAATTTTATTATGAAAATTTTCAAATTTGAAAATGGTGCTGGTTGAATCATGCTGTGGGGATGTTTTTCTCCAGCAGGCGCAGGGCAGCTGGTTAGACTTGGTGAGAAGATATTAAAATATCTTATAACATCAAATATCAAAATATTGTGGCCGTCTAAACAGTTAATTCAAGAGTACAAAGACTCTGGAAGCGGTTCCTACAAAAACTATATCCACTTCCAAAAGTATTACCTAAATTCTCTGAAAAAAAAAAAAAAAAAACTCCCTGAACTGAGGAAAAATCTTCAAGAAGACAATGACATTCACAGTCACATCCATCTTTGTTCACATTGTCTCTGATTACGGTGAAAGAGTGCAAAGTCGACACATTGCATCAATCATCCCAAAAAGCACTTGAGGGAAGATGGACGACAACTTAAAAGCTTTGGATCGCCCTCTGTCTCCCTGTATATCACATCTGCAGCGCATAACTTTGAGGACAAGCGGTAGTACAATACAAAAAGCTTGGCGTTGGCTCGACTGTTAAGGAGCACATATGGAAAGTCTTGTTGTTTTCTCCTTCCTGAGCAGTGAGTGTCACTTAGCCACTTGCTTCCTATAATCCTTTAGGGAGGGTCACCGTGGCAGGAGGTCTTCAAAGCAAGCGACACTTCCCTTGTTCCTGGCACCTCCTGTGGGAGGTCCTCAAGTCACTAGGGGCAGCTGTGAGACATTATAATCCCTGAAAAGTCCAGGGTCATCCTTAGGTTATTCACCCTTTGGGATAACCGAAGTGCTTTCCCTCAAGAGCCTAACAGGGTGAAGAGTGGGAGCTGTCAGCTGGCTGGGTCCGATTCAAGACATTGCTGATTGTTGTGAAAGGACAACCATGGGACTTTAAGCACTCCATGTGCAGTCTGGAGTGTCTTTTTGTTTTTATTTTACAACACGATAGATGCTTAAGTAAGATTTAAAGATGTCAGTGTTATGATGGTGTGAGATAAAATCAAAAGGGGAACATTGGTCACCTGGAGTCATGAATGTCAGCAGTAAATTTAAAGACACTCGGTTGCAAATCATTCTGACTTAACAATCCCCTTAGCCTCTGGCTCCGTTCCTTGCCTGCACAACACCCTGCTGTCCTCTTGAGTGTTTCTTTTTAATTATTTCCTTGTGTTTGTGAGTTTTAAACCTACATTCCCCTTCAGCTATACTACTTTTTTAATGCCCTTCCCAGCTGTCCATCAGATCTTTTATAAACATCATGAAAACACAGCATATTACTGAGGACCTCACCTGATAGCCTTAGGACAGAATAATACTGTCATTCAGAAACCTTTGGATTTGATGAGAGGTGGGAGAGATTCCTCAACAGAAATGTAAGCTGGTTCCCTAAACTCCCTTTTTGAAAAAAAAAAAAAAAAAAAAAAAAAAAAGAACAACTTAAACTTGTTTTTTGGTTGCAGGCCCCACATACAGGCAATTCCACAATGTACGGACAATAAAAAGAAAATCTTTCACCCTTTCACCCAAGTTTCACCCTTTCGTTTATACTTTAACATTTTGCATGATGCACAGTTCAAGCTAGGTGTAATCTGGAAAAACTCCTTGCACTATGCTTTACTTTCTGTAGTAGTTAAAACTATAATAGTTTGAGGGTTGGTGTATGACGATAGTTAGGCAATTGGTTGCAGTAAAGAATTTCAGTCTGCAGCTAAGCAAAGACAGTAAAAACAGACCCCATACTTGAAGGTGCAATTGTAACAAAAAGTGACTCTAAACAGCCCCATATTTGAGGGCTGATATGGATCCATTCTAGCTTATAAACCTTTAAATTGGAGTGGAAAAATTCTTGCTGGCATGCAGTTGTCTCTGCTTACCTACCTAGGGCTGATAATATATAGTTTTCCCCTCAGTTCTCCGCTGGCTTCCTCAGCGAAGTGAGATATGATTGGTAAGGAATAGCAAACAAATTGGTAGGTCTGTTTCATTCAAAATGTCAATACTTATATCTGAATATGACGAAAAACAAATGGAAAGGAATGGATATAGCAAACGTGGGACCTACAATCTTTTCATGCATCATCTTAAGTGACATTTAGTTCAATATGTGTACTTTCCTTTTAGGGAAGCTACACACACACACACGCACACAATGGGGAAAAAAAGGTGTCATCTTTGTGAAGAAATGAAACATTTATCCTAAATGATGGGTTAGTTATCGAAGACGTTATGATTCCTGAAGGGGAACTCCAGATTACTTCTGTTTCATGTTTTCATTTTACCTCTGGTCCTTTGCTTCTGGTCATTTTCTTCCTAATTAACTGTCAGATACTGAAGTTATAGTATGAGAGAGGTACTATGGGCATTACATCTTCTATCTTTGAAGACATAGAAAGCACAGAGGGCGGAGTGCTTCTGCTGTTTCTCATGGATGATGAACTTGACTGAAGTGATGTTGGCATTATCCTTTTCTTGCTAGAATTTTTGTTTGATCTTTGATGTTGCTGCTGTTGCTGTTTTTCCTGCTCATAGAAAGTACACCTGGCCCAGTGTGTTTACATTTGGCTGAAAATACTTGTTTTAAAATTCAGCAGTATGCATATACTAGGTTTATATTAATTGGCTTTATTTTTGTACATGCCAACTAAAAGCCCCACGCAGAGTAGTAATATATTTGAGCTGAACTTTAATAGTGAAAGAGCTTAAGGGAAAAAGAAAAGGTTTTTACATGTGGAAAAAAGGTGATAAAAACCTGGGAGGGAAAGGTGAAGCGAAGAAAACGTCTGGGGTTCTCCAAACGTCTGCGATAAGTGTGTGTGCATGTTGTTGCTCGTGTTTTTGAGCACTGAGCTGTGTTTATTCTACCAATCATTGAGAGGGGAAAGAGAGAAAACAATTTCAAGGATCTGCTACTGCCTTCTATGCGGCTTGACTCGAAGGTCACGGAATCCCAGGATGCACTTTGCCTGCTCAGGTGTCTGAAAGTGTGAAAACTGAAATCGCCTTGGTGCCGCTGGATGATTTCAAGGACTTTTTTTTCTTTTTTTTGTAATATCAGATTTGTTCATTGAAGTTTGACATTTTTGTGTTTGTACTTTACGGATACCTCTGATGCAGTTTGCTAGTGCTGTGCTCTTAGATTTCTAAAGCTTCTTGCTAATAAAAGGTATTTTCTGAGAAATGTTTGTCAGCCTAGTGCCATTTCATAGCTGTTGGTTATTGGCCACCCTAAGAATAAACACAGAAATGCCTGAAATCATTTATTTTGCTTAAACATGAACCTGAAAAATGACACTTAAGGTTTTCCAAATGTCAACGGGGATACAATAGTTTGTTGAACTCTTATGTTTGGATGTCTGAATTTTTAACTGTGAATAATTCAAGGTTATTCCATTTATCAAACAATTCAAAATCATCTTTAAAATACTGTATATTGTGGATTCTTTTCAGCTATGCTGTACATAATTGTTCATGGCTGACAGATTTTGAGGCACAACAACAAATACCATTCATTTCTACAAGCTCCACTCCTCCACATCAACCATCTGAGCCATTAGAATAGAAACAGCTATTACTGGCTATGAGCGCTGTAATAGTGTCGATAATTCTGCCACGCAGCCCCTCTATCCAAGCTGTTCATCCCTCAATATTTCAATTTATCCCCCCCCATTTCACCAACAGGCTAAGCAGACCTCATTACTCAACCGCTAGTCTCCCCACAACCAGATGTTTCTATTATTTCCTTTGTGTTTAATTGACAAGGGTGATGATCTACCTGCTGGAGTAATAGTTTCAAAGTCAAACAAGGCTCTTAATCCTGAGTTAGTGGCTGTTCTCAGCATTGTGAGTAACAAACATCGTACATAAAGTTTCCCATCTCTAGTCCTGGTCCTTATTTAACAGACTCCATCGACAACAGCTTTAAACACCAGGCACATCCGGGCTAATAACCACTTCACCCCGGGGCACGGGGTGGAAGCCAGCTTGAAAGAGGAAGGGGATAAAAAAAAAAAGCCATAAAATAAGGGAGATAAAAATAAAAAAAATAAAAAAACATCTCACCTCCTGCTCACTCATCAAAAGGAAGTGCAGCCTCAGCAGCCGCCTATGCTAAAGCTCTCTGGTGATTATGCAGAGACCAAAGAACGCTCGGAGCGCAAACAGCTGGCCGGGCCCAGCCAACAATCACACACAGTCCTCTGATCTTTTTAATGCATTCTATAATTACTGATACGTATTGACAGTGCGTCTCTTTGTGTGGCGGCGGGTGAATTCTAAACGTGTCCTTGCGAAACGCCGGCTACTACGCAGAGCTGAATCCAGAAGTTTAAATACACAACATGGAAACACACTTGCACATTTCTTTCACCCCTTCACTGTATGGCATTAAATCAGACCAAGCTTCACCTTTAGGGTCATTTTTAAGCAGCAGTTGCTGCTTAAAATTGATTTTTTTTTGCTATTAAGATAAATATTTTTTTTAACTCATAAATCCTGTTCAGTTTTGTTCCAGTGAATCATTTTTTTCAGCTTTTGTGAAAATGAAACCTGGTTGGACACAACATAGTAAAAGTATTTTATCCCTTATCCATTATTTCCTTAATACAAAATAAACCATCCAATACAAACTGTAAAAACATAATCCCCCTAAACCTAATGAATGCTTGTGTGATCAAAAAAAGAAACTGACATGGAAAAAAGTACAATAATCTGGCAATGGAACTAGTAATGTTTTATCAATATTGTAAAATTTGTGACTTAAAACAAACTCCTATATTATACTGCAAGTCAGTTTTGTCTTATTTCAGGTGTAATAAGATATTTGCACTAGAAACTAGCCAAAATTACTTGGTAAGATTTTGTGTTTTTTTGCAATGTTGAATCAACAACACCCGGAGGTAGATACTACCTGCTTTAAACCACTCCACACAACCCCACTTCAGCCCTGTTTCTTCATGCATCGAGCTAACAGCTTGATTGAATGCAATTTCACTTCTGTAAACATTAACGTCCAGCCAGTGTTGCACTTTAAAAGCAATTTGCTTTGAGATCTATTGGTTTTGGTTGTTAGATTTTCCGTCACCTGTTCCTTTGCTGATGCAGTGGAAAACCCAATTATATTGCTTTTCATTCCGACTGTCAAAGTCACTACTAAAGGTACAAACATGAATGCAGGACAATTATATAAAACAATTACCTTTGTTTACATAGACTTGACAGTAAAGCCGTTACTGCCGTCTTCCTCCTCTTGGAGCTTATGATTGTTTGATTGCTTAGCGTTTTGGCATTGTGCCAAACCTTCATATCCTGAACGCCGTGGCTGCACTAAAAATCATGTCAGCCTCATTTTTCATGCGTCCATTTCATGTTAGTCTAACAGAGCCGATACGCTCCTTTTTAATTGCTTCAGCTGTCTGCACACACAGCGTAGTCTAATTTTAAACCACAGCAATGATTTTTTTTCATAATTTTATCTTGTTTATATGCGATGAGGGCGTTTTGTTGAAGTTAAATTGAAAGCTGTTTACTTAAAATGTACTAGTTTATGTGTATACTGATCAGAAACTATCCATTCTCATTTGGTTGTATTGCCATCAAAAAGCATGACTGTGAAAAAAGCCAAAATTATTCACTGATTTCAAAATCTTTTGAAATTATCTTTTTGTTTTCCACCTCTTTTACTCTGATGTCCCTGCATAAAACTCAGTTGTCTCCAGAAGTTGTCTTTCTGGTGAGATCCAGGTTAATAAGCAATTCAGAACAAACAGAATCATGAACATTAATAAACACTAATAACAGGTAAGATATAATGTTGTGGAGAAGTTCAAAAGCAAAGCTAAGTCATATAATATTGGATCGGTTTGTCGATTCCACAAATTTGACTTTTACCATCTGAAAGATCTCAAAGTTTCCAGCAGAAATAATAAGAACAAGTAAAAACATTTCAACATGAGTTCACTGAAAACAAACAGCTGTGTTGCTGTAAGTTTTACGGAAAGTGTTGCAGCTTCAGTACACACACATACAGAGGCTGAGTCAATCTCCCAGACCTCAGTCTAATAGTGAGTTTGAGGCTGAACTCAACATTTAATGAAATCATTTATTTTATGTCATTATTTGCTGAAATTAGTTTTCCCTTCATTATTTACAGGATTTGCAAGAGCAATAAAAAGGGAGGTGAATATTTTTAAGAGTATTGTACATACTTAAATATATGTAGACATTTAATTCTTACTAAATTTTTGTGTGAAACGTTTCAGTCTTATGGGCCTTTGCGGCGCGCGGAGCTTTGTCTATGGAACTGATCTTAAACCTGCAAAGCCGTCCTCCTCACAATGGCCTCCATTTTTCTTCTCTAATGTCCGAAGAGCTCCACCGCAGAAGCATCACTCGTAAAATAAGTTCCAGCCATTGCTCTCTTTGTTATCTTGTCTCGGGTTTTTATGGGTCCAGGCGCAGTTTTGCTTTGGTCAGGTGATAACAAACCGGGCAGGAGAGAGTATACATCTGTCGGACGTTTGGCAGAGGGGCTGTTGCCGTGAAACATTGAGTCAGCTAAAAGGTTTGAGCTCCGTCAGCACCTTGCGGTGCCTTTACAATTTAATACAAAGAGCCGAGGCAAGCTGACAGAGAGGGGTGCAGTGGAAACTTAATAAAACACACATGCGCTCCTTTACATGTGCACACACACATTTTTTTTTCTTGACTGAGCTTTACATGAAACATTCCCTCAAACACTCATGCTTAAGTAGCTCTAGAGAGTCTGGAAATCTGCTATAGATGGGAGATCCATGACAGTGACTTATGTTTTGTTTTTTTGTTTTTTTCCAAACAAATAAAATTGACTTTTCTACATTTTGCTTCAAAGGTCCAGATGTATTTAGTTTGCGTGTGGACATTAAGTTAACACAACAACCATTTAGTCATTTGGATATTCTAGAGATAATCAAATATATTGCTTTAATTTCTAGACATGATGCAGAATGAAGACGACAGCAGCAAGGCGACAGGAAATAAAGCAAGCAGGTTCATCCACAGGCAGAACATTAAATATAGAAAAACAGAATAAAGAATGAAATGATGAAATGTTATTAAAAATCAGGTGAATGATGGCTGACAGCCGAGAGGTGTGAAGCTCCGGGAAGAAAAAACAAGAAGTCATTTTAGAGTGTGGGGGGAACAGCAGGGGGTGACTGGGCTGGGGGAAGTGGTGGGTGATTGGTCAAACCTATGTTGAAAGGGAATAAAAGGGTCTCTCTTTGAGGATGTATGAATGCAAGGAATTACAATTGAAAAAAAAAACAATTTAAATCAAAATTTTCTGACGTATAAATGTCTCCTTGTCCAATGCTTACATATTTACCTGTGTCTGACTTCTGGACGAAGGATGTGATGAACCCAAAGCTGCAATCACTGTTTTTGATTTCCACATTTGCAAAAAGTGAAACAGCACAAAGAATTTGCAACAATCCCAATAATGGTCTTGATCATATCAGGATAATGGTCTGTCTACATGTACAACTATGTAAAATCAAATCATTTAGGTTTGCATTTAGGTCAAACACTGTGACACTTAAAGATAGCGCCGCTCCACCTCACATATGTCCATGAATTTTTCAGCTTACTGCTTTTGAGGTATCCCCTCCTGTATTCTCTTTGTACTCAGCTGAGTTTGTGCTTACTCATCTCTCAAAGCTTCAGAAGAGCTTTTGTATTTTGTGGTTGTCTGGGAACGTCAGCAGGCCTTTAAGTGATTCAGCCAGCTGGCGCTGTTTTTTTTTTTATGGCGTCACAGAGGAACAAAGTGAATAACTGCTCGTTTGGGTAAATTTTATTCCTTTACTCTTGGTTTTGTTTGTTTTCTTATGATGGAACGTATATTCACATTGATCATTAAGGCTATAGTTTGTGTGGTGAGGAATAGTTCCTCAGGAAATTATTTTGTGATAAGAAAACTGGATGGACTTCTTATTTGCATGATATTGAAGAACTCTAATCTCCACACACATACTTTGGTTTAGATTACTTTTTCTTTTTTGTCAAAGAAAAATATTTCACACTAATAATCATTAAGCTTTTGAAAAAAAATAAAATAAACAAAAGAATGAGGACCCAACGGGTTACGTGAACTCTCTCGTTGTATTAATTTTAATGTACATATATTTGGAATTGAACAGGAACTTTTACCATTCACAACTATTTGGGGAGGACTTAAATCATTCGACTACCCTCTTAAAGATGCATTGAATACACTTTAGTCTAGTTTTTTTTTTGTGTGTGAATCACAAAGTTGACCAATGACAGATGTTGCTTCAAAGTAAGAAGGTCAAAACATTCAGGTTGATGGTTGTTTGCCAAAAAACAGGCTACAGAATGGAAACAGGACTCAGGTGTTCGTGGCTGAGTTATCGCTTTAGTAACAAGGACAGTCATACAGGGAACTGGTCAATACCAAGTCAGAAGGTCGACACCACTATTACGTGGGGAGTTTTAAAATTAGTGGTCGGACATGTGTTTGTTGAGAACAGAATGAGAAAGATAGAAAAATGTGGGCTGAGAGAATGCCTTATCATTTAGAAAATAATATATTTTTAGCGTGGCTTCCATCTTGAATCATCAGGGCAGGACTTTTATAATCAGGCATATATAAGTACATATTGTCCAGAAGGCTTGCAAAAATTTTAATCAATTTTTAGAGTAATGAAGATACTTGGTAATATGGTAAGTAGAAACATTACCAAAACAGTAAGAGAGTCTGTGCAACAAGAAAGTCCTGATGTTTTAATAAACTTCATTATGAAGCCAAAAGTTTAGTTTTTTTGTCAGTTCAGTAATGCAAATTTATTGGCACAACATTATTGTGGTAAGTTTCATGCATGTATGCAGCATACCATGCTGAGTGGAAAGTTTTGAAATAGACCTAATGGTGATGAATCATGCATCAGCATGGAACAGAGGAAACCTTAAGCTCAAACTAGATGCATAATGTAGAAATAACTACAGAGAAAACCCTGCAGAGCATTAGGTTCAGTATTTATCAGAAAAACTTTAAACCCAAATTATTACTGGATTTTGGAAATGTGATGAATTCATAAATGCCATGCATTAAAAGGAAAACAAATAATAAATGTCCCACATATTTAGCATAAATACATATCTAACATGTATTTAGTTTTAACAAAAAGTGATGCAAATACACCTGAAGAATTATATTTGCTCACCTTAAAATTCTGGAAACTACTTTAACTCAAAGATTTGGGAGTTGATTATAATTCCAATTCCAAGAGAGTATATTAGAGCATAAGCACCTTTTAAGGCTTTGGTCCCATTCAAACATTATTGTTTTCCCTCTAAACACCACAAATGTGATTGCCGTTGAACGGAAAGCACATTTCAATACCCAGAGACAGGTCGCCTCCAAGAGGAAATCTGCTCAGGCTGGCACTATCTCTTTCCAGTTGAGACTGCCTGCATTTTAGGGAGGAAAAAAAAAAGCTGGTGAGAGAATAAACTTCTAAAACTTATAATTTATCTGCGAGAAAGTGAGCTATTTGTGAAATTGCAAAGACAAAATTGACTGGAATACAGAAGCAAGGCAGGATAGTGTCTCACAATATGATGACATTTTGACATTTTAAACAACTGTTCTGAATATTAAGGCCTCTCTCGATCACAACTTAAGTTTTATAGGGTCATAAAGCCAAACAATTCAACTTAATGACAACCCAACATTTTATGTCCAGACTTTCCCACTAACATTTTTTTTTTTTTTTTTTTTTTTTTTAAATAAAATGTTTTCCAATAGTACTTTTCTTGAACCGCCATCAGGAGTTGAAGGGACTTATGTACCATTCAGTGTTGAAGTCTAAATAAGCAGCAATCAAAGCCTAAGAGTGGAAAACTTAAAACACTAAAAGCTGCCACTTGATGGCTGCACGGCTGTGGTTTGATTGGATAAAGATGGCGGAGGTGTGACAGTGGAGCGCAATGATGGTCATCAAAATCAGGCCTTACTCTACTGCACTGAAAACAAAGTGCAGTAGAGGACATTCGTCAAAAATGTGCTGCTCTCGCTCAACCTCCACATGAACACAGTAAAAGCAACACTAAAAGACCAGCATTAAGACCTCTGAAAGAGATCAGCAAACTACAATGTATTTATTATATTACATCTTATTAGTTGCATTCAAAGAAAAGTATGTTGTAGCAGATTCTTAAATAAAAACAGGTAATTTTGGTAATGGACATAAAAAAAGATATACATTTAAGTTTTTTACAATTCAAACAAGCAAATGACAATTATAAATGTGTGTAACTTTCATTGCTAAATGGCAATACATATAGTTTTTATGTGTGGAGTATGCATCAACCAGCATTGGTTGATTACCTTTGAAAGAACTACACTTGATTTGTTTAAAAGACAAAGATTCATGTGGTTAGCAGAAGAGTTTTAGACTCTACTTCCCCTTTGCTCTTCCTCAGTGCTGGATAAATAATATTTTTTATTAGCAAAAGCAGTTCTAAAAAAAGGGGATGTTTTATATTTTGCTCAACATGATTTCCCTGGCAAAAATAGGAGTGAAAATAAGCGTATTAAACCTTTTACTTGTCCTGTTTTTACAGCCTTCGTACTTTTGGGCTTGTGACAACCACGTTGTGCGGGGCTTTACTTCCACCGCTCCCTCTCCCTTCTTCGCAATATCATACCGAATTAAATGTTCTGCCTTGCCAGTTTATACTCTAACTGTACTTAATATGATTTGCATTCTCATTTCACAGATGAAAAATGCAGCTCATGAAAAGAATAGACTCAGATGTCACAAAGGAGGAAGGCGGGTTCTTGTCGTCATCGCTGTGGTTTTGCCTCTCTGCCTGCAAGTTATTATTATTACTCTACCAGCTTATAAGTTTAACTGTTTGCCCATTCTACTTTGGGGAGAAAAAAAAAGCTCACACAATGTCAAATTGGACAGAGAGTTGTTGTGAATAGAATTTGTTTGCTGGTCTGAAAAGCGTTCTCAGTTAGGAATTGGAAGAACTCAATGCACAAATCCAAATGCAAGAAAATGTCTCCTTTGTGTTTTTGTCATTGTGTTTCTACATTATGTAGAAGCTCTTAAAGTAAAGGTGACCTCCAATGCTAAGAAACATATTGAGGGATTTCTTTGCTTCACTGGGTAACTTCTCATCCGATCAGACAGAAGTCACATGTGGGGTACCCCAAGGTTCAATCCTTGGAACCATGCTGTTTGATATTCAGATGATATTAATATGATTGGTTACCATAACTACGCAGATGATACGCAGCTCTACATTATGGTGTGAACTTCGGTTTAAGTCTCAAGACTTTACAACATAATCTCTTTCAGCCTCCAAGAGATTATCTTCCTGGACAACAATGGATTTAGCACCGTCCATCCATCTACCTTAATAACTACCCAATTTTTGAAGGCAAGAAACAATAAAACATAAAATCTCAATAAAATACATTAATCTTTATGGCTCAGTGTGAACACATTTTTGATGAAGAAGCTATACACCCCAGATTCTCCAGAATTTTCTCTTCCTCCGTAAACAGAAGAAACGTATTCAATTCTGGCATTCAGGCGACATGAAGTTGTCACGATGGCGACTGAAGCCACAGCAGCGAGAACACGGGGGCTTTGTCTTTGAACTACAAGAGGATAGGAGGGTTAAACCACACACTGAGGCAATAAAAGCAATCTATTACAGCAGAAGCAAAGAGGAGCTTTTGTCTTTCAGCTAAAGCCCATTTTCTTCTCCCAGAAAAAAAAAAAAAAAAAAACACACATACACGAAAAACAAAACCACTAACAAGCTTGCACTTTGACAGCTTTATAGAGAAAATCCAAAACAGGTCAAATATATTAGCCGTTGTTAATTTAAAATGAATAATTTAATGAGAAAGACTGTCCAAACCCTCTTGTTAACACTGTTTATGTTATTTTGTGTTGTGTTAGCATTCAGAAACACTGCTAATTTTCCTGCTGATTTAGCTTCCGCTACCACTAGCAGCAAAAACAACACATTCAGTGGACTGTTTCACAAAAAAAAGAAAAGAAAAAAAAAGAGGGGGAAAAATCAACAGATGAAGTTAAGCGCTTCAGAATTCATTTCTTAATCTGTCAAAAGTCAATTCTACCACTGAAAACTTCTTTGTTTCCATCTCTCCTTAACCTCTGCCAACTTATGTAATTCCTTACACACTCGTGGGATACTCATGACCTAAATTTATGCCTAAAAAAAGTGTTTGCAGTGCTTTTTTTTCCCCTACAAACCCCGAAGTGAAAATATATTCCTGATTACCCTGCTCTGCTTTTCTGATAATAGCTCAGTTGTTAAGAAAATGCACCTCTTGCTATTTGAATCTACTGTAAAGTGTAGATTTTTTTTTCTTCACTATTGTTAGAATGATGATTTCATAGCAATAAAATATTATCTTTGTGCTTATTTAAAGCATGTATTACTTAGTAAAGAAAGAAATGTATATCCATTGACACCGTAAAAAGAATGTTAATCTACCTTATTTACTTTTGACTTTTTTAACGTGGCTCTTTTTGTGGAAGCTCAGTGTATTTGACTTTTAATACGATGTTTTTGTTCTAAGCTTTTTAATTCTGCTCCTTGTAGGAAAAACCAGAAAGAAAATCATCGAAAGGCAAGATCAAATACTTGGCTGAGTTTAACAAACCCTTAGAAAATCACTTATTTCAGAATCACTGGACTGCCAGCCATAACGGCAGACTAAATGTCTCTATTAAGCTTGTTGGACCCAGGGAAAGACAATAGAGACAAAGTCTGTCTTAGTTAGGTTAGACCAGAAGCTTTGGGTCCGTCCACTCTCCTTCTGGCAGATGTTCAATTCCAGTGCAATAAAGTAAATGGAATTGGATTTAAGTGGCAGCACAAGGAAATTAGGGATTGTTCATGCCCATAACTTTCCAGACATTGAGCCAATGTTCTGTACAAACTCAACCTGCCACCAGAGGTGGGTGGAGCAGAGGAAAGTTGCATTCACTACACTCAATTAGCGGTAAAAAAATAAAAATGTGACATTCAAAAGAATTATTCAAGAACAAACAAAATGTGACTGCAATGTCTGATATAATCGAGCACAAAACTGTCAAATAATAAGAAAATTCAGGTATTTTTGAATAGAAAGGTACCTTTTGATATACAATCAATCACAGATTTACTGGACAGTCAGGTGTGAAAATAATATCCAATGAAACTTCTGTCTCATCATTCATCACAAGAAGTGCTTGCATTACTATCTAATCTGGTTGCCATGGTTCTTTACACCATGGGTTCCTCAAATTGTCCGCTTCTTGTATCCAAAACATGTAAATATCAAACCTGTCTTGAAACTACACTTGGTTTCTAGAGATTATCCGAAGACCTACCACTGGATGGTAGGTTAATTAGGTGGTTGCTAAGAAGCTGCTAAGTGCATCAGTTAGGAACAAATATCCTCTCATTAAATGAAACATATTAGCACCTGCTGTTAGCTACTTGGGAGAGCCCAGACGACATTTTTTGGAAGGGAAAATGAAAAACAGGAATGTCATTTGATTCTTCTGTTCAGGAGGGGGGAAAAAGACGTTTCAGCTAAGTCCACCACAAAAAAGAGAGTAAAAGAAGTGAAAGGAATCAGAAGCTTGACAAAAGACAGTGAGCCAAAGTTAGGCAGGGAAATATTAAGTTGTATCTTTCAGGCTAATCTGTGTGGAAAGCGGCATGGTGAGCGACTGCTAAGCTCCCTGAGAATGCAGCCTTTCCCCACTGGGGAACTAGAGTAATTACAGACAGCCTTTTGTTCCCATTTGCCTTCAGTAATAAGGCTAAAAGCATGGCAGCTCACGTTTTAGATAATGAAGATTTACTGAGTGTGGGTTAGAGCTGGTTCGTTTTCCTTTTTATCCCCCTTCTTCTTTATTCTAGTTTACGCCGACTGCTTCTGCTTTTCAATACACCTCCGTCTCTGTAGTTGTTGACAGAGGGAGCGAGGTTCATTATTTACCAAGAATTACGCCTCCGTCTTTGGAGTGCAGATGTGATTCAAGCTCTCTTCCGTGCGCGGCAGCGGAAAAAATCACGAGCGTCCATCTGAGTGTGCCAGACACACCTGGAGAACACAGCCCTCTTCGTATGTAAACAATAACACCGGTACAATATTTTTATGTTTGTGTGTGTTTGAGCTTTTATTTTTTCAGAGGGCGTCTTGCCCCGTTCTCCTCTTCTTGAAGATTAATTATGTCTCAGAATTAAATTAGAAGAATTAGATCCAACCTGTGCAGCACCACACCATTAGTCGTAACAATAGCTATGAGGTAAACAACTTCAGAAGTCCTAGCCTATGGAAAAATGACACCATCTGTGTTTAAAGCAAAGTCTCTCCACCACTGGTAACCGAGTCTCTTAGGGACATGAAAGCTCAATTTATAACATGGAGGAATGGCATCCGCAATCCAGGAACATCTGCTATGGATCCTTGTCACAGTTTGGAGTGTATCCAAGTTATTACTGCATGTAGAGTTAAGAAAAATGCCTTGTATTTAAGCCAGGTGTAAATGAAAATGTGTCATATATGTTCTATGTAAGATAATTAGTCGTTATGGATGAACTGTCCATATTTTAGCTTATTTTAATTTCGGTTGTGGATCCTATTTTAACTCTTCATATATGAGGCCATTTTTATTTTGCTTAACTTAGATTGTTTTATATTAGCTCATCTGTACAGGACTTATTTTATCTTTTCATTTATGTTCAGCTAATGTGGCTTCTCTACACCTCTTTTCCCTTAGTTTGCTTTATTTTAATGAAATGAAATCAATTTTGTTTATTTGTTTTATTATACGCTTGTATATTATTGTAGTTAGCTTGTAGAGTCCAGGAACACACAAGAAAGTCCTAGCTATTCTGACCTTGGTGAGACATTCAAAAAGTGATGTTCGCACAATTAAATTAGTCAAATTGAGGCTCTTTAAAGTTAATTTTCATATTATGTTTGAGGAATTAACTTTTTTTTCTCACCATAGCCTTTTGTTGTTGAACTTACACAAAGATAGACAAATCTATTTTGTCTGTTTTTGCATGAACCTTATGCATTTTATCTCGCTGAATTTAATCTTTAGTCATGTTGAAAAAGGGAACAGAGTTTGTGTTTCACCTTTATCGCTTTTTCAATTTCTTACAATTCTATTTACAAACGCATTTTCAAGTAATTAAGTATGCCAAAATGGCTCTTTCACCATTTTCCCACAAAAATGTAATTAGTGGCTGCATTATGTTTAAAAAGACATTTTAATTGATGCTGCATCAAAAACTGTACAATTGGATTTATTTAATTTTTTTGCATCAAGGATAATTTCTTATTTTCTCAATATGACATTCAGAATATTCTGTTATGTAAAGTAAGCAAAGTAATTAGTTCATTCAATATGTTGACTGTAAACCTTTTGCTCATAAATACAACATTTGCTAATTAGGTCAAAACATAATCCCTTGCATTTTGACCCATAACATGTTTTCAGTGTTGGAAATTTGCATTCATGAGCATCGTTTCCAGAGGACGCGCTCGGCTTGGCAAACCATGTTTTCTATTGTTGTGTTTGAGATTTGTCACAGCTGAAAAACAAACAGAAAAAGAGACAAGCCGTCGTAATTTTGCATTAGAATTTAAAATTTTGAAGGTGTGATAATACTGTTCCTCCACGAGAGTCTGAGAAGGCGCTGCATATAAAATCGGAACAGCTTTCATGTGCAACTCCACGAGGGAAAATTACAATAACTTAATTTATACGAAACACAGTCCCATCTGAGGTTGAGGGCAAAACACATTGGTTATTTTTTGTGAAAACGATGACTTCCAAGTGGACATTTTTGTTGATTTGATTGATTGCAGGTCCTCTGCACCACTGATGAAGGGATTTGGCTTTTAATGCTGGCCTTCCTCTTCAACTGCTGCAATCACCAAATGTTTTGAACTTGTTTTCTAAAGGTGAATAAGTTGCTGCAGAACCCGTGGGCGGTCGCAGGCAAGAGATGAGGCATTAACACATGCCAAGCAGCTCCAAGCTGAGTGGGACACAAGATCTTTGTCCTTCAGGCTGTTAAAAAGAAATAAATGTGACTCAGGCGCGTACTAAGTAGATGCAAGAATGCAAAGAGCTTCTGGTAATCAACAAGATTAGCAATGTGAGTAATGCGGTTTGGAAAAGAGTTAGTTTTGTCATGGTGAGGAATATTCAACCACATCAGTGCACAACAGTGTCCCTGAGGCTCTCATCACTGTTGTTGTCAAGTTAAAATACTGAGACAAGTTGTTAGGGTCAACTTCACAAGTGGGATACTTCAGTGTTTAGGAGTCTTGACGATTTCATCAAGTGTTGCATCATTGTTGAGTCCTTGTGAGGCATGCGAGTCGAATACAGCATATGAATAGCAGCTATGATCGCTATATAATCAATAAATTAATGAAGCTGTTTGTGTCTCCGGTCTTCACCGTAGAACTGTTATATCTTAAGCTGCATTCCTCCAGCGCCAGAGTCCTGTTAGCTTTAGATGTCTCTGCTTCAGAACACCTGGCTCCAATATGAGTTCATTAGCAGAGTTCTGTAGAGCTTGACTGCAGGCAGTTTCACCATGTAATCCAATACGACCAGGGACACACCTAAAAGTTGCAGGACTTGCTTACTTTTAGTTATTCTTTCTGAAAAGTAGCAATTGATACGTTAACATATGATGCATCAGTATTGTCATACTAGGTGGCCATATCATAAGTCTTCAAAACATAGCACTATTGAGCCATATCTGATAGCCAGTCAATATAAAACCGGACTGTTTTGGCTTACTGAACTATTTTGCTGGTTGCTTTTGCAGAAGAATCTTCTTGAGTTGTAGAGTCAATCAAAGAGCAAATACGTAAAAACTAAAACCTAAAACTCTTACACCTAAAACCAATCCTGGCTGTCTGAAAAGAACATGTAATTAAAGAAAGATTTCTACACAATTCCCCAAGGCTATAGAGGCATTTAGTCATCACTAAGAGTGTCTTGCTGTTAGCACTTAGTCGAAGCACATTTACCTGCTTATCTTATTCCCCAGTTGTCAGCTGGAAAGCATGTTGTTAATTGTGGGAAGTAACCCACCAGTTAAGGGGTTCCTCATTCATTTTGTTAATGGTACCGTTGTTCTCATTGCAAGGGCGGGGAGAGGGGGGCTCCATGTGAAGTGAGACATGACAGGACTCTAATTGGAGATGAATTCAGGGCATGTATCACTCATTAGGACGAGATAGGGCAGGAATAAAACAAGTCGTCAAACTGAACGGTCCAATTTCATTAGAAATGTTGACGTGAATCGGTTGGTAAATTGCTCCTCGGACAAAATACAGAAGTTCCACCTTTGGCTTAATCATTTTGATTTTTTAAAGTTTTTGTTTTCTCTTGTGGCGAACCCTCCCCACTCCTAAAAACCTGGCATAGTAAAATCAGCAAGCCCAAATGTCTGAGGTTTTTCTGAACCCCACCCAACAGAAAAGAAAGGAGGATAAATGCAATTGAGACAAATAAGAGGCTTTTTGAAATGGGTCTTAATGGTGCTATTAGGCAAAATGCAGAGGAGAATACAGCAGGGCACCGATGGGTCATGGCCTATATCTGTAATCATCCAGAACAAAGTACCAGGTTCCTAAGAAGGTTTATTGGGCTCAATTAATCAGAGGTAATGCTCACATTCATGCTCATATGAAACTTGGCAACAATTAATGCTTGGAGGAAAGTAATATTACACATGTTTAATTAAGTCTGCAGAGGATAATTATGGTGTGAGTAGCATTAAGTGCTAGGTTAGGTGTACAGGTTAGGCTTCTGACTGCTCTCTCAATTTTCTGAATTGCTTAAATTCATGGTTTATGCAACAGGACTTTCCAAGTCTGTTATCCATTACCTCAAACAAATCCTTTTTTTAAAAAAAAAAAAGTCTATTTTGTAAATTTTGTTCCACAGAACAAATTTTGGTTTATTAAGTCTGATTGGACTTTTTGTGATAAGTGTACAGATTCAAACTCATATTGATGTACACTTTCAGAGCATATTTTACAACATTTAGACCTATAAAGACAAGTAATTGGACAAAAGGTACACATTTATCAAATAACCATTTACTATTAAGATGTCAATGAATAGATAATGACATTAAAAATGTTTGTAATGTCGATTAAATTTAATTTTTTTATTCATCCAGCAAGAACGGAACATTGATTACAGCAATAACAGCAAATGTGGCATAAAATAAAACTAGAATAGTTTGATCAACAACCTACCAGCTGGAATCTGTATTTATACTTTTCTCTGAAAACCTTGCTTTGCTTCTGATTATTTCTGAAATCTCCCCGTTGCCTCTAAAGCACAACAACTAATATTTTGGCCGCCACAGGTTGCAATGTAGTTCTTCCTTTCTTCTAAATGTCAGCTTCTGGGCAGTGCGTGTGAGCGAAGCACCAATGGCCAGACACCGTGGGATTACAAATGATGGGCTTCAGAGGGGAGAAGTCAACCAAGAGTCGACGGGTCACCAGATGAAACAGGCAGCGGGGATGACAGAGATGCCCTCACAACAAGAGAACAAGGACAGAGAGGGAAAGAGAATTGCGAGGGGCTTTGGAGGGGTGGGTGGCGGTGGAAAACAGAGCAATGAAGTACACACACGCAGAGAAAACATGACGCCTCCCCGCATCCCGGCGTGATGGACGGTGCCCGCCGACTAATAAATCAGTGTTGGTGAAACGGCGGGTTGCTGAGAAGGGTGTTTGAAGCGACGCTATCCTGAGCTCTGGGTTGCTGAGAGGAACGACGTGTGTGGAATGTGGAAGCAGATGCTCTCACACACACATATACATGTGGAAAGGAGGGAGTGGAGCCTGGCCTAATTTGGCCCACCTGATAAAAAATGGACAGGAATGTGCTTAGTCGGCTTTGCCCTTCCCTCCGCTCCACCGCTGCTCCTCCTCCTAATTTCCTGCTCTTAGTCAGATCAACCCTTCACCTCCCTACTTAATAACCTCCATGCACCTTTTGTGTTTCTTCGAGTCGCACGCTTTGATCTCCATTGCTCACAAAATCCTTCAAATTAACGCAGGTGTGATTCAACTCGATGAAGCCGGGTATTTATGGGAGAGGGTTTGTAGACCTAGAGCATTGCTATTTTCAGTATCATACATGGAAAATAGCAATCTGATTAAGTTTGAGTCTAAGGAAGTTTGATTCTAAAAAAAATACAAATAAAGTAATTTTCTGAACATGAAATTTGTCTCTTTCATCTAACCTCCTAAATTTACCTCACAACTCCATTCTTTTTGACTTTATGTTATAAGAGAAAACATTTGTGTACATTGGAGACTGGTGAATTTCAAAAATAAAGCATTGCATTCATGGTATTTTTCATCCTCCGTTGGAAAGAAAAACAACTTTCTGTTTGTTTCTGAATCCTTTTTGACACAATGAGAATAATATATTTGATAATATAGACAACTGCTTTGGATTTGACCAGTTACAACCAGCTGAATGAAAGCGAGATTTTGCAAATGCTTCACAAAGCTATAAGGAAATTTGGTAAGCTACGCTAATCTTTAAAACCCAAGGCTATAATGCACTGGGCTGCTTTATGTTGCAAGCTTTCAGATGTAATTTGGTTATGTTATATATTAAGAACAGCAGTAGAAATGTATGGCTTAAAGGTTTCTCTGCAATACTGTGCACAACATTTATGTTACTTTTTTCCAGAACTGTTTAATCATAGTTCTCAACTTTTTTAGAAAGTTGAGAATGAGATTTTTATCTTGGTCTGTTTTGTCCGTTCCTAAACAAGTTTGGACGTTTAGCATTATTGTCCACTTGGAAATCCATAATATTTGGACATTTCACAAATCCAGCCACTGCCTTTTGGGAAAAACCAAAGAATTTTATGAATATATTCACTCCAAAACAATGCACCATCACATTTATTTATTTTCCACAACCAGTCAAACTGGCAAAATAAACATCTGATATATATATATATATATATATATATATATATATATATATATATATATATATATATATATATATATATATATATATATATATATATTTTTTTACAATTGTTTGAACCGACAATTACACATTACTTTTCCTGAACCATCAGTAATAGAATGTTAAGAAATGGCTCCAATAAAGTTGTGCAAATCTGCTGTTCTGACAGAACTCGATGTTCCAGCTTCATCGAGTTCCAATGAGTTTCCTCTTTTTCCAATATTAATCAGTCCTGTGGGAAACGTGAAGTAAATTCTCGTAATGCTGGCACAAGAGAAACATTAATAAGAAGATAATAGACAGTGATGTTGTCAAGTTAAAGCACATTCAGTTATCTTCAGTTGGGTAAATGTCTGTAGAGTTCACCCTTTGTAGAAAAACTACACATCTAAAAAAAAATCTTAGTGAATGAAAATAAAATTCTACTAATGATAATTAGGCAAAAAACAAAAAATATTACACAACAAGATCACGTTTTTGAAGGAGCCATCTGAAACAGAGCAGTATGTGGACATTCATCTGACAAATCTTTTTATCCATCTGACTAACTTTTTTTGGCAGACAAGTGACGCAAGGGACTTTTTTTTCTTGTTTTCAGTGTTTAAACATGAGATTGACTCAGGCGAAGAAAGTGGGCTCTGCTCGATAAAACGCCTTTGAAAAGCCATTTTGGATTCGGACAGCATAATGAGATTAGTGCATCAGGCTGGGCTCCAGCGTCCGGCTGGCTGGTCACCAGCACAGTTTGCTCAGTTAGGATCTTTTGTTTGAGGACATTTGGTCCGTGTCATTATGCATGAGCAAGAACCCGTGTGCTAATCTTCTGTCTCTCACACGCCTTCCATCTTAGAAGCCATATACAAGTACACGTATATATATATAAATATGGCTTCTTCACCGGTCATCTTGCTGTTCCTTTTCATTACTTACATGTTTATTTACAAGTTCCAATTGAGAACTACTTTATTGGTTCTTGAAGATTAAATGCACCTTAAATATATGCATTGGTAAATTGTTCCCCCACATTATCTCAACGAATCTTTGTCAAGCAGTTGTTTTCTGCATGGCATTTAAAAGATAAAAATGAGCTTGGTTTTCAGGGGAAGTGCAAATTTGTTGAATTTATACGACAAGTAAATAACGCCTTATACTTGTTATTCTTTTACCCGGCTCTTTTTCATTCTGTTTGTCATAAAATTGTCGTTGAGAGAGGCTTTGAGTGGCCATAATGCAATCGTATGTCAAGGCAGTTTAAGTATGTCAAAACTCAAGCGAGCTTGTCAGATGAAAAAAAAAAAACCTTTGCTGCGATGCTCTGGAGAAGACTCTGTAAATTATTGGAGGTCAGGTTTATCACTGCGTGATGCACCACGACTCGCAGCAGCTTAATACCACCGTAAAATTCAAGCAGATCAAAAGAAATAAATCTTACCCATCCGGCTGCATCTGACCCAAGCTTTTGCCTGATGACCCTCGTGGCAATCCATTTCCTACACACTATTCAAAGAACATCATGTTTTTCCTCTACTTTCCGTTTGATGATACTCACAGAAAAAAAATGCCTTAAATTTTTGTTTCAGTTTGTATCTACTGAGACCTAAGTTAGGTATTTATTCTGTTTTGACCGTAATTGTTATACAAGTAAAGCCTTTTTAAAAAGGTACTATAGACTTTTAATCTACGATCATAATGTCTCTTATGTTGCAATGTCCCATTGAAATATTTAAGTGTGCCGTGTAAAAGATACATACCCAATGTTTGTTTACTAGAAAAATACATCAGAAACTTCTTAATTAAAGAAGTCAGTGTAAACATAAGTTTATTATCTCTCTGAAAAAAATTCACTTTTTCCTTTTTTCAACATGGCTTTTTAATCTTCTGAAACGTTCATTTACTTTATTTAAGGAAGCCTGCATTTATTTTAAGGTAACACAATAAACACTGTTTCTTGTGTGACATGGTGAAAAAAACAAAACGGATCATATCAGTCTATGATATGGGTGATATGGGCAATCGCTCACACAATCCAAGAAAACATACAAATAAAATAAAAATAAAAACAACTTATAGCTGTAGTTCAATTATCCACAATTGGTCTCCTAGAGTTGTAGAAAATGTGTCTTTTTAATGTAATAGAACTTGATTTCAGAGGTTCAACCACCAGCAAAGGTGAATAAGTTGAGAAAATGTTTCTTGACTGTTCAAACTTTGTTTTGGTCAATTTTGTGAGGCAATATAACAATATGTACCACAACAATCAACAGTCGAACAACCTCAAATGTTTGTGGGTTGCTCACATCCTTTCATGGGTGCCTAGGTAAAAGACTTACAGCAAAAAGAGCTGAAGAATTCTGCAAAACTGTCAAGAAGGAGTCAGTTTTGTTTATATACGATCTGACATCGACTGCTGAAGTTACTGTAGATGACAATGCCCTGTTCGGTGCATATCGCTTTGCCAAATGTCATTCCAGAGCGATGAATGTAGCCAGCCTCCTCAAAAACACCTGACATTTTAGCCACCATGCTTACAGCCTATATATTTACAATTCGGCTCCACGTCCGCGCTCGTGAGGCAGGAGGCTTTCTGCAGGTGTCATCCATCAAAAGGAGTGAAGAATGAAACAAAGACAAGAAGTCAGCAGGGTTTGAAACAGAGATCAAGCTTGACAGAGATGAACAGAAGGAAGAAGCAACCGAGGTGGATGGAGTGAGAGGAAAGTAGAGGGGAGAGAGAGTGAACTCTATCAGTTGGTAAATTATACCCCACGCCATCGACACCAAAGGAAAACATCACTGCTTGGGGGTGTCAGGTCGAGATGGACGATCGGCATCCTTGGTCGGTGTGAGAGCGTCTGCGTGTGTGTGGGTGTGTGTGTGTATGGGCATCCAAGTAAGAGTGAGAAGGAAGAAGGACAAAAAAAAAAGAGAGAATGAATTTCTCAAAGATATATCACAGCCACAAAAGTAATGGCTCACTGTAAAATCATTGCAAGTTTCCCCACTGTGCAGCACCCTGAGCGCACACACAGGCACACAAACAGAAAGTCAGGTAATCAACACCATCACAATGGTGGTTGGCTGAGGCAGGTAAACGAAATAAAACAAAAAAAAAAAAAAAAAACAGCATTGCCTCAGGATTGAGCGTAGCTGCTGCTATTTGTTGCCTCAAAATATGGCTGAAATAATAGCGTTTCATGCTTGCACAGTAAAAGTATCTAATTTTTTTACCCGCTTTTGATAGCTCATAGTATATTTTAGAAGTATTGTGAAGAATGCGGATTTTTTAGATTTGCTTTCTTCTTTCAAAAAAATATTCCTTCAATGAAACTTCTCGATTCAAGGCAATCTCCCCCAATAGCAAAAACGCGTAAATTTTTTTTGACATTTCCCCTTAATTTGGCACATAATCGTCAAAAGTCAGGTGGAGCCCCTGACCTTTCATCCAGCGCTGCGAGCGATGGAAAATTTTAGGTGAACCCACTTCGACTTGCTTTATTTCAGTTCAGCCTGCCTGTTTTTTTTCCTTCAACAAAACCTCAGATTTGGTGGCAGAGTTACATTCACTCAAGCTACTTTTCTAGGGGGAAATAAATTTACTTTTAGATGCCGTAGTTTTTAGTTTTAAGTGAGTAGTTTTGTTATGGCATATCGCAACTCTTACTTGAGTAAAATTTCTGAATACTCTACCCACTTTGAGTAACTTTACTGAATGAAGAAGTTGTTTTTTATTCAACAATTAATCATTCATCAACGATTTCTCCATTTTACCACTTTAAAAATCTATAATCTCAACATACCCTCAACAAAATATCACCAACATTTATCACTTTTGAGCTCCTGCGAATCAACAACTCTTTAGGTCCACTCCAGTGACGGAGATCGACTGCTGATGAATATTTACGAGGTGAATTTTTAGTGCAGTGATGGATGTTTATGTGCGGTGGGCTCAGGAGAGGCTTACATCCCAGCCAGTCACACTGAATTTTAAACTCTGCACATCCAGCACGCGTTTTCTTAAGATCTGGTCGCGTTGTGACTCACAAGGAGTGGGATTGTTTTACCGCCAGCTGTCAGAATTTGATGATTAAATCTTGGGGATTTGCAGGTTATTTTATGCTCTAATCAGGACTGAAAAACAGTCATGATTAGAGCACACTCCATAAAATACATTCTATAAAAATTCTTCCAGTTACTTAGGACCAGTGGAAACATGCTGGCTCTATTGGCAGTTAAAGTTAGAAGTATTTCTGAAAATGTATCTTCCTTCATCAACTAAGCACTTAAAAAAAAAAAATAAAATACTATAAAATAGTTAGTACAGTAAAGTAGTAGTACAACAAAGTCATAATATGATCAGGATAAAGTTGAAATAAAACAAAAATAAAGTCAAAATAATAACCGTATTCTTGTATTATTTCGATTTTATTCTCATATGTCTTTATTCTTATAATATGACTATTTTCATATGAGCTTATTATAATAAAACTATAAATTTCATGACTCATCCTAATTTTATTTGATTTTTTTTTTTTTTTCTATTTCCATCATACATTAAGAACTCTAGTATGAGTAAATCAGAACCCAGTGATTGAATAACCGAAATATGGAATGAAAAATAGCATTTCTCATAATCTCTACTTTAAAATTCATAAACAAATATCTGAATTTATATTACTTCCGACACACACACACAGAAAGCATTCTGCAAACTAGCAGGCTGTTTTCAAACCCCACAGATTACATTCATTTGCAAAGTGCCACAGACTGTAGTTTAATATTGAAATATCAATGTAATACCAATTCTGAGCCAAGCCATTTGGCTGCATCAAAACATCATCCAGAAAAGAAGAAGAAGAAGAAAAAAAAAGATTAAATTACAAATGAAATTAGAACACTAAAACTTAACTCGGCAGGACGTCACACACACACTCGGGATACACACCCAGACATGGCTGTCAGTGTGCATCATTTGCACAGGCAGCAGAGCGGCTCAAGGATCCGGAGGTGATGAATGTAACGATGAGAAGTGAATAAGGGAGGTTTTGGATAATGGCTCAGAGTCAAGCAATATTTGACTGTTGCAAGCGTAATCTTCTGCTCCTATCCCCCCCTGCCTGAAGGTGATAATGGCTTTGCTCGGCTGCTGGAGACGCATGTGCAGCCGGGAGGAAGAGGCTGGCTTTGTGTCGGCGCCACGAGTGGCCTGCCAGAAACGATCTGCCTTGGATTTATGTGTACGTTTATCCAAATTTCATAGCTTTTTTTTTTTTTTTTTTTTTTATCCAGGTAATACAGTAGCATTAAAAAATAAAAAATACTGGTTTGTCTTTGTTCTCTTTAATCCCAGGGGATTACTCACTGTACACCGTAAAGGTCAAATTTCACTTACAGCCTTATCCGCTAATCCAAATGTAAACCTCTATGCAGAAACATTGGCACAAGCTAAACTCTGAAGAGTCGTAGGCTGCTGCATTTTCCACTTCTCCCTCTTGAATTTGTTTTTCATTCACTTTGTTTGAACGACGGATGAAAAGCACCAATGAAACTCACCCTTAATAAAACACATTCATAGCCAGCGTATGTTTAACTTGTTGTGATTGGCACAAATTTCAGAGAGTTTTTGAGCACAAGTTCATTATTCCCGACGCACCAATAAGAAAGCGCCTGCAGCGGAGAAGTTTGCAGTATTTTAGATGGAATCGGGAATATTATCTGAACAGAGAGTTTCACTTCACGCATCAGTAACACAATATGACAGGTTTCAGAGGCATGGCTTAACCATGAATTATACATTTCAACTGACAGGCTCCTATATTGGGTATTCAGTTGCTTGTTAAATAGCAAATAAGCCAATCATGTTGAGGAAACTTTATGCATCTAGACATCTGGAGGCAGTGAAGACAATTTACTGAAATTGTTTTACACAGTAACCCTACAACTGTGGCTCAAAAATGAAGATAAAACAAGTTGAAACTTGAAGCAAATGGCATAAAACAACTGAAGAAATCTACAACAGATAAGAACTGGACAAAAATCGCATCCTCTACTTAGTGATTTGGACTTTATCAATCAAAAGGTGTTGGAGGAATTCTTCTTTAACCCTTCCATCTCCAGTATTATTTCTAGGATTAAAAGAAACTCAATGTGTTTATCTTTAATTGCATTGATTACTGCAACAATGTATTCAAAAGTCTGTCTAATTAGCCCAGAATGCTGCTGCTCACATTCTCACTAAAACCAGGAATATAGAGTGCATCACTTTATCTCCAAAGTCTTCTTATAAACTTCTAAAAAGACTTTTGTTAGCTTATAAATCAATGTACAGCTTAGCACCAACATACATTAAAAATCTGTTGCTGTATTATTTTTCCAGACCTCTCAGGTCTTCTGGTTCTGTTCTGCATCTCCCAGAGAACCACAACCAAACAAATCTGGAACAAACTTCCAGAAAACTGCAAAACAACTGAAACACTTTGGCATACAGAGACATTCGTGAATTGACTCAGTGATTGCAAGGCGTCCAACAAACCCAAATCGTTTCTCTCTACCGAAACTCCTGGGAGCTTGTGTGTGTGTGGAGTTTGATTTTATTTGATTTCATCTTATCAAGAAGTATTGATAAGATGAAATCCTAAATTGGTTTCTTTTCAATAAAAATAATTTAATTTGTCCTGGCAACTTTCCCAACCAATCCCAAGCTTTTTTTTTTTTTTTTTTACTCTACTGGTGTGACATTTGATATTTAACACAATACCAGAGGCTGGTTGAGTCTTAGATGGTGCTTATGGGGTTTTCTGCATCTTTTCTGATTCAAGGCAACCTTAGGCTTTGTTTGGAGGGACAAAAGTACTACATGTTTCCTCATTAAACCTGCAACACTGCAGGTAAAAAAGAAAAAAAGAAAAAAAGAAATTGAATTGAAGCTTTTACACAATGTGAGGGCAACCAGTCACCCCTGTCACAGTGAATTACATCCGAAAGGTACAGCACAGCAGTCTTACAATGAATGGGGCAGCAAATCACAAGAAAACACACAGCAGCTTAGATGGCCAACGTGAACACATAACTTTGGAAATTGTTTTGTAGCTCTTTTCAAATTGATCCAAGAGGTCAAAAAACTCCAGCATTTATAGAGAAGATCACTGCTACATTAACCAAATGCATCTGAGCAGCAGTGAGGATGTGCTATTCTTGAGCTTACGATTAAACAACGTGCAATCTGTGGCCATTTTAAGTGCCACTTATTTGTCACAACGGACAGATTTCACACCAGATTGTGACATTTCACAAACTGAAGCCTTTTAAATCCAACAAGTAGACCCACGGCTTTTCTGGCAATGACGAAAGGCTTCGGCTTTACTGAACCGCATAAAGGGTCTCGGATGGGGCAAAACACATAAAGTCAGGGGCTGGGGGAGGAGGCTTCAGCGTACTAATCCCAGTTTTCAGCACGTCAGTGCACCCCGCCGCATCTTAATCAGCTGCTTTGTGGGATTATGTACTCTTGCTCATTTTGAATTCTTGTGCATATGTAATTTGGAGGCTTTTCCTCCCACCTCTTTCCCATCTGAGCAATCAAAAGCAACAGTTCAACTTCCCGTCTTCAGTGCTGCAAACAAATTTTAATGCGCTCGTGTAGTCAAAGCCCTCCTGCTGCGTTAGTGATGATGAGTGCGGCTGTGAAGCTCCGGGTTTGATGATGCAAGTCTGTATTTTAGTTTGCAAATCTCTGTCTGTACAGTAGTGTGGGCGCTCTAACAAACTTTAAGGTCTTATTTAGTGTTAATCATAGTCTACATTACAGGTTTCTTGGGCTTTAACTTGTCCTGATTCAGTTTTAGTTTTATAAGTGTTCCGACTCCTCAGATAAACTCCAGTTTGAAATATTTGGTTTGCTTACTAATCTGATCAAGTTAAGTGATGGTTAGTTGTTTCCTCAAGGAGATAGACCTCGTCTGATACTCTTATCTCCATGTCAACTGGAAGAGATGAACAGTCAGAAAGGATTTCATCAAAAAGCAAAAATAAAACAGGCAGGAGGTTTTTTTCCCCCTTAGTTTTGTCCTTGTCTAATTTAGATTTTAGCTGGCACAAGCTTGGCAAGAGAAGAATTTTTTTGTCTTTTTTAAACACCAAACAGTCTAAATAATTCTTGAAGGCATCACAGTAGGGGAAATATATATATATATATAAATACATATGTATATGTATTTTAAGAATAAATGCCTCCGTTTGTAATTAAATGCATTTCCTGCAGCTCCAAAGTGTGTCTTTGACTTCTATTAACCTAAACCACAGCACTGTGTGTGTCGGGTGACACAACCAGCACTTCAAAGCATTAATGCTGAATGATCCTTGGAGTGTCGGCAACATCAGCCCTTGAAGCCGGACAATTCCTGAGGGATCAGTCGAGTCACTGCAGCAGCCAGACTACTGATTAAGCAAAAGCACTCTTTCAGGTAGTTTGTGGGGGACCAGGCACCAAACACACCCACACACACGCCCACACACACCATCAAACAGGAGACTTCAGAAAACCAAATACAAACCAATTCCAACCTAAAACTAAACTCTAATCTCACCCCATGCTTGTGACGTAAGACCTTGTTTAAGACAAACTTCATTCTTTATTCTTTATTATGTTTTTACGACACCAACCAGTCAATCTCTAAAAGACATACAATTCATATCCACATTGTTGCTGTTTATAGCATAAAATACACCAAACAAACTGCAAGTTCATGCTTTCCACTGCTGACTTCCTCAAATGTGAGAAATGCTAAATTCTATACAGGAGTTTGGAACAATGCTAAAAGGTCGCCGAGGATATTTTGGTCAAACAAGAAATGCAGGTTCATGAGATCATGAGTGAAGACTTGTCAGAAGGGGTCAAATATGAAAATCTCTCTTCCTCTTTCCCTCTCTCTTCCCGTCTCTCGTTTCCACTCATCATCATGCACAGCCTTCATCTAAGTGAGAAAGTTTGCTCCTCTTTTGGATGTCTCCAATGTGACTGCCTGCCTCTGCCCCTGGCACCGATCCAGGTGTTATTGATGGAATCCCTCC
Organism: Gambusia affinis; assembly: GCF_019740435.1. Lineage (NCBI taxonomy): Eukaryota > Metazoa > Chordata > Actinopteri > Cyprinodontiformes > Poeciliidae > Gambusia > Gambusia affinis. The sequence continues at coordinate 5,963,288 of NC_057891.1, read as the reverse complement.
AGATGCAAACACAAACCCAGCCACTTACACACACACACACACGCAAGTTGGCCCACTCAGCCACACAGAGCGAGACCTCGGTGACTAATGCTAGCTGATCCTCGGTGACCAATAAAAATAGCCCCGAGACTGACAGGTTGCTGTGCGGCTCAGATTTATTGAGTAGGGTCCCCCACCTTCCCCTCCCTTCACTCTAATTACTTTCCTCCCCCGTCTTCTTGTTTTCTGTATCTTGTTTCTGAGTTCACCCTCACTGTTGCTCTCTTTTAATTCTTTTCCGTCCTTATCCTCGTGAAGCAAAGCGGGAGAAAAAAACAAAACACTGCAGTCATTTACAATCCCCCCTGTCTGAGTGATGGGTTTCTATTTATACAATTAGTTGAGAAATCAGGGGAGGGGAAATGAGTGGGCATGGGCTCTACTAGTGGAAGAGGAAAGATATTGAGAGACAGATATAGACGGTTGATAAAGTAATCTTCAGGGAACTGCAGCGACCCAGGTAATGGATACTGGAGATCTGAGACAGGGGAAGGATTAAGAACTAGAAAACAAAATATTACTTCTGCTGCACTGGTGTTTGTGGGAGTCGGCGCACGGTTGTGCACGCGCAGCGGTGCACCGCTCCAACCTTACACGCATGCTGATGACAAAGTCTGACTTGTAACAAAATTGAAAAAGTAAACCCGTATAGTTCTTTTCTGTGCGCACCCACTGTTTTCTATTTTCCACAGCCGTGGTTTATTATATGTTGTAAAATATACCCTTGCCAAATGGTGGGGAATAACTCAATTGATTGGGGGCCAGAGGTGTGTCTTTTTATCAGGCAGCAGAAGCGTAGATGTGAAAGGTTAAATGGCTCTTTTCACAGTCAGGCCGTCTGGCTTTATTTCACAATGTAACGGAGGTTCAAAGGTGTCAACATGTAACAGATTCCCTGAGAGATGAGACTGAGCTCCCTCAGCTTGGAATTGACCAAACTAATTTTGGACTATTAGTACAACAGATTAGACCCCACATAAACATTTTGTCATTTTGTAGCTCATAATGTTTACTTTACCTTCTTTTTTAATTTGTTTTGGGATTTGTTGACTTAATTTTGCAATTCAAAGGTAGGGCCAAAACTAAATATGGCTTAATTTAAAACTAATGGTCAAAATCCTAAATGGTCTTCCTGTGACCCCAACTGTCTGTTGGAACCTGATGTAACGTAAGCTACCATATTTATTAGCAATTGACAGAAATGGGAATAAAAATCCAATTTTATTCGTTGATTCAATTTTCTATGCTTTTCAAATGACAGCTTTACTTATCTACAGCAAGAAAATGTCCAGTAGTGAACTACAAAATCAACTGATTCTGTGAAAAAATGTGACTAGCACAAATCAAATGTTACACATTTTGACAAGAATATTTTTTCCTGCAAATATTGTTTGCATACACCATATAATTACTAACAAAACCAGGTTTTCATTAAATCAAACATTTGTGAACACTTTCTTCTTAATTTTGATGATAAATTTATTGATGTTAAGTAAGATGTTTGAATTTATATATTTTTGTGTTGCTCTAACTACAAAATAAAAACACATTGGGAATAAATCTTGAATCCAGCTCCATGTGAAAATAAGAATCATTATCATTTTTGAACGACGGGTAATCAAATACAATATAGACAACTTAAAAAAATGTGCTTTGAATAAGCACTGATAAAAAGCTAACGGGAAGAAGCTAACTCTAAGCAGTCTATCAAGATATTATTGCAGCAGACACAATTTCCATTGTTCATATTTTCAAACTCTGTGCCACAAAATATTTATGCAAAATATCTTGAGATCTCTAACCACCCACTCAGTAGACGTTACATAATCTTCTTGTTGGCTTCTTTCACCAAGGAGGTAGATTGGGATTTAGGTGATGCATTTAAAAAGTGAACCTCTCTTATAAAACTCTTTATTCAAGAAAAGTTTCTGCTTCTTTTCTGAGTGGGGTTTGGGGTTCAGTGTGCTACTTGTACAATCTCAACTCATGTGATTCCAGGCGATTTTGCCAATGTAATCAAACTTACAGGCACTGTTTGTGTATGCTAGCTATGGTCTTGGTGTCCTGGCGAGTATAATTAGCCCCCATTACATGTTTCTGATCATTGTCTGTGGAAGTGCTTGTCAGCAACGTGACACACTGACACATGAGGTTTAGTGGTAACACTATTATCCAGCAGAGGCTTTAAGCAGAAGTCACATTAGTGCTAAACGTAAATCAATAAATCGAGAATGTGAGCAGTTGAGCTAATGTTTAATCACTTCCTAATGGTTGGAGTTCATTGGATAAAGCATTTGGCCTTATCCCCCCCACAACAACACACTATATCAAACGGCTTTAACTGTTAGATATGGATGTAGATTACTCACATTTCCTTATGACGCCATGTTGAGGATTGTCAGCTTGTTATCTACCAAGAAAATAACCAAATCTTGAAAAATAATGTTGCTGTTGATTTTGTCTCTTTTTACTTCAAGGACTTGATTTTTGATTTTCTATGGACGACAGGAAGTAGTTGAAGGATTACGGCGCGGCATGTTATTTAATAAACAAACTTATTATACAATGGAAATGCCACAATTGCAATTACTTATTTTTTACATTGATGTGAAAGTTTTGAAGACATTTGACATGGAAACGCAGTTACAGATGTTTCTAATAACACCAAAAAACTGTGAAAGACACCAAAAAAAAGAGGTGTCACTATTGAATCCTCTCCAGCTGCATGTGAAAATTTTTGCACTTTTGTTTTTTTGAGAAAGTCACAACCACCAGGGCTGAGATCTCACCATCTGCTCATGACCTCCTCACTCTCTGTGCCCAGCTCTTCTATTTTTGACAGCTATGAACCTGCGACTCTGTCATCTCTGCAGGAGGTGGTTAGTCGCTGAAAGTCAACAGGTTCTTCAAATGATTCCCTTCCTACCTGATTATTTAAAGAGGTTTTCTTCATTGTAGGGCCATTGATCCTTGCTCTTTTGAATGGTGGCCTGTCTTCCTGTGTGGCTCCGAGAATGTTTAAACATTCAGCCTCTGATTAAGAAGCCCACTCTCAACCCCGTCTATTCTTGCTAAGAATAGGTCAATTTTTAAACTGCCAGTACTTTCAACAACCCTTCCAGAGGTAGACTGCAACCAATGAATGGCGTGTATGAAAGAGCAGAACATTGTAGAGTCTGGTTTTAAATCTCTACTCCAAACTTTAAGAGGTTTTATTTTAAATATTTTCACTAAATGACTCTTATGACGTGGCTATGTTCCATGTACTGGCTTGCACAGAGTCAACCAGGCTTCGTAAAGCATAATTTTGTCAGATCTTGATGTTAGACATGTCTGTAATAAAAAGGACATAGAGGTTGCAAACTGGCTTGGTCCACACATCACAAAATTTGATGTTTTCAGAAACGTGTCACTATCGAGCAAGTCGCAATTGTTCAAATCAACTAGCATTGACAATGTTTCTGTGCAATATAAAAATATCTGGTAAGATGCTAACAGCTGATCAGTCATGAAAGGTAAATGTTTACTACATTAGAACCTTATTAACAGATGTTGTTCCATCCCCCCCTTTTTTTGACAAAACTGAGAAAGTTATGCCCACAGTGGATGCTGAATATATAGTTTGTATTTATTTCATTATATTGTATTCTCCTTTTTTTTTTTTTGTTTCCATAAAATTTACTTCAAAGTGGGAAACAAGTACTACAAATGTTTGATTTAATGTGACAATGCTCTCCTGTGCATTGCCATGGCAGACCCCAATAGAATATTTTTATCATCTCTTCTCTCACCCATCTTTCAGTTAGCTGCTCCACAATCCTCCCAGTTTTTTTATGCTGGAATATTTGCATTATTTTCCATTCAAATTTCACGTGCATTTCAATCTTAAAGCAAATTTCTAAAATACGGATTTGTATTTGCAGTCGATGGTCATGTGAACACATTAAACCTGAAACGTATTTAAGTGCACTCACAGGGCCGTGAGTGGAAAAACAAGAACTTAAATTAATATTTCCTTTTTTTATATATATATATTTCTTTCATCAACTCCAGATGCATTGTGTACAGCCGTGGTACTAACAGGCTTTTTATGTTGTCCTTGTGTTGTGGGTTTAATGGCCATATTTTCTATTTAGATGCCGAGATTGAACAAGTACATTTAAAAGATGGGAAGGACTGCATTGAACTGAAGGCTTCCTCTTCCATTAAGGTGACATTAAAACCAAAAAATATAGATGTTTTCAACTAGAACTTGGCAGCTGTTAGCTCTGTGCTGTTTGTGTCAGCACCTTACACTGCTGCCAGTGTAAAATCAAAGGCTTTTGCCAACACAAGGACAGTCTGCACACCATAAATGTACAGTCAGTATTGGCATAAATATTTTGATCCCAAACAGGCAATTAAATATGGTGGATTGTAGATGATATATACAATAGACACAAGAGGCTGTTAGCTTTTCGGAAGCTGCTGGGCATCAATTAGCTCTATGTCAAGCTGTGAGATGGTGACCCCCTTCATCTGTCTGCTTGCTCTGATGTTAGGCATTTTCTGAACTACAATATGCTGGCACCAAGATGGGCTGTGTGTGTGTGTGTTTGCAAGAATAAGAGTTTTACAAAGCAAAGTTTAGCTTCTTTTGTTTTTCCTTTATGATTAATAAAATCTGACTTTCATAGCACATTAGAATAACTACTTCTTTTATTTGTACTGCAATGTTCATGCCACACACACACACACACTGAAATAATTGCTTGAAGTATGCTAAAAACAAACCAAACAAATGCACAAAAACTGATAAACATCAAGAAAAACGGAGAATGAGAAATGCCACAAACGCAATCGGCGAGAAAGCAGAAAACAACCTCACCATCTTCAAGACACTAAAATTCTAAAACTTAAAATCTGAACATTAAAATAAATGCAACATCTAAAATTACTCAAAGTGCAGCACATTGAAATAAAATAAAAATGCATAGCTTCTAAAAATTGTCAAGTAAAAATGGGAAAAAATGCTAAACCAGTTAATATCTACTAAAATTATGCTAACATATTCTTTTAAGTGTTGCCATACCTTCATACATTATTGAACAGCCATAGTTGTGGTTAGGATTAGCTAGTGCTAGCTATATTAAGCATTCAGACTTCTAACTAATATATTAATCAGTATAAAATTGTATAAAATTTATTCTTAATGCATAATATCATGCTTTTAGGTTCCATAACCACAAGTAGGATAGATGTATATACCTCACTATCTTTCCATTTCTTATTTCATCTCATGGAAATGGCTCATCAAAGATTGATCAGGTCACTGTGTAGTTCAAAATGTCAGTGTGTGAATTGGTTCACAATTTTTGGCCTTAATGTCAGCTGAAAATAACCCAACTTCTTTGTTTGTCTACTACAAGAACACTTTCAACCTCTTAATGGAGCCCCACTTAAACAATCCGGAGCCGTCTTTAAAGACAGGCATTTCTGCTCGTCTTAATCACAAAGTGAAATTCTCCCATTATAAGACAAGCTTGGATGCATTGGACCCACTCGCCGATTAATACGGCTTAGTGTTTGTTGGAGAATAATGAAAACAGTGAGGGAAGATCAAAAGCCACGGCGAAGGTCCTCAACCTAAAACAATCCACTTTGATCTTCCCCATGATATGGGAAATCAATTATGCTGCTAGTGAATAAAGTCTAATTGTCTCACTGCTTTGATCATCTGAAATGTCAAAAGTTTCCATCAAAGCGTTGTAGCTAAATTAGAATCATAAAAAAAAAAGCTGAATGTCAACATGACCTGTTCGCTCCCTCAACTTGAACACATTGAGCTCTTTGGTCCCACAAATTAATGTCATATTTACATAATTATGTGGCGTAACATACAAGTTAAGCAGATCATTTCCCAATCAGTGAGCATGGCATTGTCTTTCACGTAATTCACTTAATGGAAACATGACAATTTCAATAAAAACCTCTCTTGTTTTTTGATAAAAAGTTTCAGTCCTGTGTTGAGATTTGTTTTTAGGCCATATAAAAATTGGTTTATTTTGCAAAAACTGCAATGGAAACACTTTTTTCACATCACACAAGCCACCAAATCAACAACAGGATATTGCCTCTACCGCAAACCACAAAGAAGACGACAGGAAGTACTTGAATGGTCATGCCTTATTGAGTTAAACTTATTCACGTATGATTTTAATTTCTTTCATTTAATGGAGAAATTGTGTGGGTTTTTTTTTTACATTAGTTTAATATTGACAAAGTTTTGCACACATTTGTGATGGAAACGCATCTTTAGTGAAATTCAAGAACAGCTTCCCACAATCGCTGTCGATTAGAAAATGTTCACACTATTGTAGCGCATTGAAATGGTTGAAAGCTGCAGCCTCCTTTAAGACTGACAGAACGCACCAATAGAAGCAAACACAATGAGTCGTTTTGGTGCAATATGTTCTAAAAAGCCTGGCAAGAATTGCTTCTTTCTTGGGTTAGCTTTAAAAAAAAAAGGCTGTGAGAACAATAACCAGGACAAATATGACCCCAAGCTTGCATTACGGTTTCTGTCAAGCTCACACCTTTAAATTAAGAATGAAACCCACAACCACCAAGGAATCATTTCATAGCCATCACTGCCAACACCTGCGCTTCCCATGAGGAGGGTGGATGTGGGTGAGAGGTAATAAGCACAACTAAATCTGTGGGAGATCTGACCTGAATTTACAGCAGGCTTAGCGGTAAACATCCGCCCCTTTCAGCCTTGACGCTGCGTTGAAAGTCGCAATTTGATGTGCTCTGCTGACTCACTGACACCTCATGATGGGCTTTGTCTGCACACAGCTTTAAGAAATTTCCACTTTTAAAATTCACACGCTTCTCTAGCGTCAACTGCTCCATCGCTCTGTCTTCCGAATCAATGTCGGCTGAATTCTGTGTTCGAAGTGCGCAGAATGGGGTGCAGTAATGTAAAGAAACAAAGCACACCCTCTTTAAATTCTAGGATTCAATCTAATAGATATAGACATGTTGCAAATTGATGCAGCGCACAAGATCACTAAAAAAAGGTCCAGATCAGTAAAAACCAAGGGAAAGGAAATTAGGTCATCTTGCTCGACATTGACAACCTTAACATGTACCTGTGCTATATCTGTGTTTTGGTTCAGTTAAAAAAAAAAATCACACCAACTCTCTAACAGATTATAAACAGATGTTTAAATTAGCATGTCTAAAAATATTTGCATGAGAAGCACCGATAATAATAAAAAAAAGTCCTCCGTTTAACCTGGGAGTTATGTTGTTGCAACTAAAAAGTCCTGCAGTAGATGTTCGATAAATTCCTTCAATAGTTTTGATCTACTGAGGTCCTTGCACCAACCCAAGACTGTACGCATAAATATTATAAAGAAAGAAATCCTGTAGAATCACATTATTCAACCCCCCAAAAAAGATGATTCTTCTGTTCAAAGGTACAAAATCAACTGAAGGATCACAAACTAAACCTTTTTGAAGTTATTTCCCCAGAATTGTCTGTCCATATCTGCTTTATACCAAAAACAAATCTGTTTCTGAAGGCTTCATCGGCATCATGCATCAAAATGGCTGGCTTGACTCTATACAAAAGAGTGGAATCCGGTGTTAAAGTCTCTCGATTCATCCGATTGCGTCTGGATTTACTGCCTTTAATCTCTCTCGACTCTGCGTCTCAAACTTCACTCTTACATAAAGCACCCTTAAAGCGCTGCTACCTGTGGGGATTCCTACCACCGCCGGTACACAACAGTTTAAATATTTTATCCACATGTGTGTCTATTGGATCTATCACGTATGACAACCACAGCACCCAGTAGGATGAGAGGCAAACAAAACCATGAATTATAGATGAGGCTTCTCCTTAATAGCGTCACATTATTTATGAATCCTGTCTCACGCAGTAGTGATATTTAAAACATTCGGCTGATTAACAACCCACGGTAAGTCCATTTTGAAAGCTTGTAAGCAGCTACTTTGTTTGTTCAATTAAGCCATTTGGAATGAGTGGTAAACAGTTTCCCTGGAGATTACATGACAAATCTGTTTCAAGCTGCACACTGGGCAGATTATGCAGAGCATGTGCCCGGCTTGGCAAAACTGTTTTAGAAAGCAACTGGAAAAGAAAAAAGAAAGAAAAAGAAGAATTTTGTTCTATCATACTTTAAAAATCTATATATTATAAAAACACTTGGAATGAATAAGTGCTTCTGCTAAACATTTTTTTTATACATCTGTATTCAAGGCAAAGGTCATCTATGTCATCTTCTCACATTTGAACACAGCAATATTTCTTCTCAACCTTAAAAGACTTTCGCAGAAGTTAAAGCAATGAATCTAATAGAAATTTCTGAAGAACAGCTTAGTAGTATCTATCATGCTTTGTGGATCTTTTGCTTCATAAGGAACTGGTGCATTATACAAAACGCTGCATGGTGAGGAAAAGGACTTCACCGACAAATCAAGACGTCAACTAGAAAGTTAGAGCTTGTCCCACAACTGGCCTTCTAAATAGCTAATGGAGAAAAGCACACCTGCTTAGTTAAACAGTGGCTTAAGGATAGCAATGATCATGTAATAGATTGGTCATTACAAAACTGTGATCACAGTTCAATTGAACATTTAGATATTTAGATTCTACCATATTCTATAATTTTAGATGCCCCTGTTTTTATGTAGGTCACTTCATTTTTATTTTTCATTTTTTTATATAATTGTCCCCTGCAGCAAACTTGAAAACCGAACTACAGGTGATGGCTTCTCTCTATATCAACCCACATCAGAGGTGTGTGTATGCTCACTGTGGAGTGTTAGAGTTTGTGTGTGAATATATTCAGTCATGGCAGGCGAATGATTGATGGCTGAGCAAATCCTGGTTGCTCCATGGCTGTCACAGATTGGCACAGCAGAAACCTGGCGGGGAAATAGCTTGGAAACACACACACACACACGCCCACCCGCACACACACCCACACACACACAACTACAGAACAAACATACTCATATTTTTGTGTCCTCTACACCAAAATCACAGGCTTCCCAGGACAGGGGGTTGTTTCAACATGCCCTCCACATCTTCTCAAAGGTTGAACCTGCCAAGAGATGTTTAAGTGCCAGAACTGAGCTGTACGCATATGGGACACAGCCGGGCCACGCAGGTTGTCAGGCCTAAACATTTGTGGTTTTAACCTTTAATGGTTTATTTAAGAGGCAGAAACTGAATACAGATTTTGTTTTTTGTTTTTTTAAGTGGAAAAAAGTATAAGGGAATAAATTTCAGTGGCGTGTCAAAGCATCTCACCATGCTCTGCTGTATTTGGATGCTAAGCTATTTATTGCCGAGACACCAGTTAGTATTACATTTTGGGTTTTATGTGATTGACTGGTGCAGAAAAATAAAGTGGAAAGAGGTAAAAATTTGTGAACAGCAAATTTCAAGGGTTGCCGGAGGTTTGAAACCAGTTCACTAAAAGGATAAGTATGGTGTGGATGGCACAGTCATCCAGCAAGTCAACCAAAGCATTATTTACATCGTTTGTATTATTTAAAGCATCAGCAAGATGTACGTTGGCTTAGACCACGGTGGAAAGCTGTATCTGATGCTGGTACGCTCAGGTGCAGATCATTTTTATTGTCAAAATCCAACTCTCACTATCCCACTTGTTGTTCTACTTTGACCTACAGTAAAAGCTCAGTGTGGCGCCCGCCTGCCCGCCTTGTCCATGATTTCAAGGCAGCAGATTTCATGCTGCTGCCTCACACGCTCCTGCCTACCTATTGTCGTCTTTCAGAGAGTCTTTGAGTGGGTGGAAGACTGGAGTAAACATCAGCAGGTCAGGTCATCCGAGTAAATGACCCTTTGTCTGTCCACCCACATCAAGACACTGCATACTAGGCCCTTCAGTGACATCTAGGCCATCTACTTTATATATATATATAAGGCTGACTAGACTGTTTCTATTTTTTTTTTTTCATCTTTCTTTTTGACTGCCTATTGGCTTTGCTACAGCCTAAAGCTTTCCAATGTTTTCTTATGACTGTAAGGAGAAAAAAAAAAAAAGAAAAACCTGCAGGGAAACTTCAAAAACGGAGAAGTGCCACAGCGAGAGGTTTCCTTATCCCAGCACCTCTTGACATTGATGCGTCCTGCCGAGCCGCTCTACAGCAGAGGAAGGTGAAAGGACGCTGTATTTATTCGTCTGTTATGTGAAGCAATGACAAGAAAGGGGGGGAAAAAGTGAGCAATGGAGTTTCTCAGATCAGTATGAGACGAAGCTACTGGACAGGACTGCAGATCAGTTCCATCAACAAGCAGCAGATGTTCACTTTGGTTATTCAGACTATATTCTGTCTTTATCTTTCATTCTAATTTATTGTTCATAATTTCTTGTATCTCATTTCAACTAAGCTACATTATATTGCTAAAAAAAAAAAAAAAAAAAATCACCTTTTTCATGGGAAAACTACTGATTTCTTGAACAATGAAGGATTGGCTCCATTCGAGGGTTTCTCATCAGGACTTTGTGCTGCTGAATAATAGAACAAATACACTTGCACGCTCATACTTTCTGCTGAAATATTGAGAGAAGGGGAGAGAGAGAGAGAGAGAGAGAGAGAGAGAGAGAGAGAGCATTATGGACTAACCCGTGAGACCTTCATTTCTATAGTTTATTATACTGTGTGTCTAACGATGCACTACTATTGGTAGTTTTTCAGTAGCTTGCAAGAAGACTTAACACAATCAGACCTCAACTCGAGTTTTAGAAACCTTAAATAAATCTGGTATTGTTCAAGGTTACTTTAAACTTTTCAAGGATGTTTTATTTTATCACTACTACCTTTTTTTTAAGTATTCTTTGGAGGCATTTTTGCGCTGATATCTGCAGAAATCAAGGCTGGAGGGAGACCTCACCAGGCTTGCGTTGCTCGTCTCGGAGGTCTTCACGTCAAAGGCAGAAGGCTTCACTCGAGAAGCAAATTATCAAACACAAATCTGTGTCTTACAGACGAACGAGAGGGAATTATATTCAAAAAACAAAACACAAAAAAAAGAAAAACCCTAGCAGCAAGTTTCTTCTTTGTGTGTGAGATGTTACAGTGAAAGGATAACCCTCAGGCGGTCAGATTCCAAGAAAGCTGTCAAGCTACACCATGATAGCTTCTTGTTTTAAAGTAAATTTTTAGAACTTAAAGCTTTAAAAAGGTCAGCTTAATAAATAACAATGTTAAAGTTTTCATATGAAACAATTAGCAGTCTAGAGATGACAGATGGCAAAGCTTTGACTGTTGATGGCCTTATTAAACTGTAGTTTGCATCTATTGAGGAGTTTTGCACATTTAGCCATTATTTAAATTGTTGGTTCAGAAGACAAATCTGTACAAAAATGCAACAGCATTGTTCGATTGCATTGACGGTTAGCGCTGTTGTATGCTAACAAAGAAACGGGTCACAAAAAATGTTACTGGCTTAAAACATCTTTCAGTATTACCAACATGTCTCTTCTGACTAGAAGTTGACTTTGACTCAAATCTGAAAGACAAGGGGATCAATTTTGACCTTTGACTGAGAAGAGTACAAGTAATTTTTAATATGATTTTTTTATTTTTATTGTAAATTAAATGAATAAGGAGGTCAAACACCTTGCATACACACACCAATACTTTAGAGCAATTTAGAGAGACCACTTTATCTAATATATTGAAACATATTGAAACTTCTCCATTGGATGATATATATTCTTTTGCCATTTTGGTACACCTCAGTTTAGGTTGTGTAGTAGTTTTTACTCATGACATTAGTACAGTCTGACCTACATACACTGAGTGAACTGCCCAAGACCTCTTTTCTTCCAATGTGGTCATTATCTGCTCTACTATTATCTTTGATTAGCTATGCTAAAGGTCAAAATTATTTCCTTCTTTAAAAAAATGTGTCTTTAAATTCACACAAGTACCATTTTTATCTTAGTTTCACTTGTGCATTCTTATTTCAAACAAATCACATCCACTTTAGACTGAATCTTATTACAAAGTCACAGGAGACAATGTTTTACTTCTATTAAGCTGCATTATTTTTGAGATGTTTGTGTGGCCTTATTTGCATTTCGCATGGGAGACTGGTTCAAGAGCAATGTAGTGTATCTTGTCAGATTTCCAATTTGAGTACAAACGCCTCTGGTGAAGTTACCTCACATTAGGCAACGGGACATCTGTTAAAAATGCTGCGAGCATATTAAACATGGTTTTGTGTTTCAATCTGAAATGTGCTCAGCTGTTTAATGGGGAAACCAGAGATGTGGTGACTGCAAATAGGCAGGAGGAATGAGGAGCAAAGGAAACCTTTTTTCCAATATTGGTTCTACAGTTTTTCATATCTGATTTAATGCTACATCTCAACACATCAAATATTTATTCATCAGTTGTGATTACCTGACAAAGAAACTCAACAAATTGTGACTTTAAAAATATCGTCTTTGCATGCAGTATTTCGGAGATTATTGCTAAACCCAAAATGAATAATGTTATCTGATTTGTGGACAAAACAAAAATGTTAGAATCTGTTCAACAAGGTCTGCAGATTTAACAAACAGAACTGAAGGATAATTTTGAGAAATCTCAGAGTGTAGGATTGCTTTCCGCGTACAGCCAAAACATTTGGAAGCGCAAATCTAAACATTGAAGTCAATTTACTTGGATGTGCAAAAGCTGGATGTTTGTAGAACAACTGAAGACCCAGAAGAAATAAAGGCAGAAAATAAAAATAAAAATAAAAATTAAACAGCTCTAATTTAAACAACTTGAACTTAGACATTTATTGAGCCAGAACCAGAGTTACAGAAGTACAACCATAAACTGAGAGAGAAAACGTTGAAATATCTTTGCACTTCCACAAGGGAGATGATTAATCACCAAGAATTACATTTTAACATTTGTGTCTAGACCCTGGAAAAATCCTAGACTCTGGTTTACTCATAATTCTGCAGAAGGAATCTTTGAATTACAGATTCCCAAAGATGGCATAAAGAAGAGAAAAATCACTGTGTTTTTTAAAAAATTTTTATCAAAAAGGTTTTTGATTTCTTATTCAACAAGTAAATTAAACGCTGTTTTCTCCAAATAACAGTTCCGTCCTCATGTCTGCTTTGCATTACAAACGTTTTGTTTGAACACATACAAAAGCGGCTGATTTGTCTAAGCTAATCTTAATGTGTTTATAACTAATTTGGGCTCAAGTACAAACCTCTTCAATACAAACCTGGGTCTCTTTAAGCACACTTATCCTGCACTGTGATGTTGCTATAGAGGACAATTAAACAGCTAAAGCTAAACACAGAATTTTTAAAGGCTTTTTACACACAGCATCAAAAATTTTATCAAATACTCTGGAACTTGTCAAATTTCTCTTTTATCCATTATAATAAAAAAGGGAGAAAAATGAGCAATATCTCTGCGAGAGAAACATTTATTCAATTCTCTTTCCAACTTTCTCTTTTCCTTGTCAAATTCATCATTGGTGTGGCATTGTTAAACTTAAAGAGTATAATAAGGAATTATATTAAAGCATTATGTGCTTTTTGTCACAAAATGTACTGTTTTCATGTATTCTTGTTGTTTTCTAAAGGTGTTAGTCATTTACCAATAGGGCTTATGGTCCAGATGATAAAATGAGGATTGAAAAAAATTACAAAATGAGATTACTACTAGATCTTCACTTGAGTAAAAGTGGGTTTGATTGGACTAAATCACAGAAAACAATGAATGCTTGGTAATGTCTTCCATTTTGTCTGTTTTGCTCTCATTTTCTTTATGCAGCTGTAATCTGAAAAACATAGCAAAAAATAGGGAGAGTAGGAGGACAGAACAAGTGAGTGTGAATAAGAGACTCTCAGCCTTTTGACATGATTGCAATCATGAAAAGCAACGTAAGAATAAACACCCTCAATGTGGCGCAAGTGTCCTCATTTGCATTTTTGTCATGGGTCATAGCAAAATTTCATTTTTTTTTATTTATTCTAATTTACTGAGCACCACTAGTATGTGATTGTGTGAAGATTTACTCCAGTACTGGTTGCATATCTCCAAACCTTAAATCAAATAATTCTTTATAAATATACAAAGTTGTGATTTTTTTTTTGACACAATTTTATACACATAAAAAAAGTCAAGGGGTCAACAAAGTTCACAGCATGATAATCCAACAAATATTTGGTGACACGCATCACTCTGAACCACAAATGTCAACCAGCTTGAGGTGTTCAAGAAAAGGCCAGAGGATCACCGTCATATGGATGGATGGAAGTTTAAGCATGAACGGCAGTGGATTAAGAGTCAAGATGATTAAAATCCTCCCAAAAACAAACAAACATAAGAAAATTGGGTCTCATCCAGTCATTTCAAAAAGGTTGTCACGATCACCAGGGAACAGCGTCAATGGACTATGTTCATCCATTCAAGAGAGAGAATGGTGCTATGAGATTTTCCTTTACCTCAATGCTGATCTGAATGGTTAAAATTAGCCATTCACACAGACGTATCAACAACCAAAAAGATAAACTAAACTGGCCTCTTCATTGTGTCCTGAATGACCAAAAATCAACGACTAAAAAGATTAATAAGCTACGAACAGAAACAGGGATTCAACCGTTTACATTGGGACATCTGGGAATCATTTTGTTGAGTTACATCTCGAATTAACCCAACTGTATAAACTATAAACACGCTTATGTCTTGCACCTTTTCATTAATCAATAGGCCATTTTAATTAAGCCCAGTGTTAAAGACATTAATGTTATTAGGTAGAAAGCTTCTTCTCTGAAACAGTCTGCTTACCTACTTAAAATCACTTCCAATTATAGAAGACATAAAAATTGCTTTGATAGCAAAGAAGTACCAACTAAACAAAACAAATGAGTTTTTAACGCAGCATTTAATAGATGGGTAATTTCTTTTTATTTCTAATTCTGACTTTTTATTGGACTTCAAGCTCAACTACTGAATTCTGTGGGTCTTTTTTCACAGGCAGGCGTGTGAAGCCTGTTAGTCTATCCAATGTTCTTTCTTTACCGTTGTACTCCTCATTTTCAAATGATGTTTGCAGGTGGGATTTGATTTAGTTCGACTGGCAACAGCAGATGCTGAAGAGAAGGTGGTCATGCCTTATTGCACTTTTCTATTTTCCTTTCTTTCTCATGAACCAACCCGTATGTGCTCTCTCAACTGTTATTGCCTTCTTCAGGGTATTTTTCTTCTTCCCCCGCCATGCTTGGCTTGGCTTGTGTGTATTTGCCTAGAATATTAGGAAAGTCCAAAATGCAAGGCGCTATTATTGATTTCTTCTAACTTTGTGTCCAGAAAACTAAATGGGATTGTTGCATATTTTGAACCACATATTAGGACAATGTACTTTTACGGACAGTTTTAGTTAAAATAAAATTTCCATTTTTGTATTTAAGGTATAACATAAATAGATTTTTTGTTATATATTTAAAAAAATATGTGTAAAAAAGTTCAATAATGGACTACTAGCAATTCTGGCCATCTATATAAAGATGATATTTTTTAGCATTTTTGCATTGATTAATGTAATGCTGAGACGTAAAGGCATTACCAATAATTCTTAAGGAGCAATTGTCATTGCCCATCAACCTGGGAAGGTTTATGATGCCATTGAATTGTCAGTTGCTTTTATTTCTTCTTTTTTTGGGGGGGGCATTTTGGTTACATGATTGAATTGTTACGATTCAGGCGGAAAGCTGCTGTTTTCTCCCAATCTGAGCCATCGCAATTCAGCTCACTCTTTGGCAGAAGTGATGCGCCATAAAAATGGCAGCGCTATGTTTTTTGCTGGATAAACCCTTTTTTTCCCTCCATAGATCAAGATGGTTTTATGAACGATGAGTCACCCAAGCATTCAGTAAAGAACATAAAAAGCTCTCCATCTTGTCATGTCTCTTTAGCATCTTCCTTTATCTCTTGTCTTGTACATTTTCTATCACTTCTTCGTCATCACTGTCATAAAAAGATGAGCTACATATGTAATAAATGAATTGTAATAAATGAATTGGTTCAAAGATGTTATTTAACATAATAGTGTTGTTCTCAGGGGCTGCCCTTTGCCTACTAGAAGTCAATGCAGGTTTCAACCACAAGCAATGTATTTTTCTTAAAAAAATAAATAAATACTACACCATTGGAAGGAAAATGTCACAGATGTGCCATGGAAAAATATGTCCATAATCAGTCTTGCCACCGATTTCTAACTGATACAAGTTCATGTTAAAAAATTTGGACATCCTATTAAACTGTTTGACTCCATAAGATAACTGTTAATATGGACATTTAACAGAATTTTTAAGAATTATTACAAATCTCATTAACATAAAGCGTTTTTCAAAGTTGACATGTAAAAAGTTAGGACACACTCGCATATAAAATTGTTTAAATCACACAGGTACTTATCTAAGGTGCGCACACAACAACGTTACACGGCATTGTGAAGGTTTCTAATGTGTAAACCTTAAAAACCCTAAAATGTCAATCCATGACATACCCATGACATTCCTTCGCTCTATATTGAGACAGTAATCATTCTGCATGTACACTTTTGATATTGAAGACATTAAACATATCCCCAACATATTATTTTTCTCATTATTGTGACTTTGGAAATTGTACTTGCCTAAAACAAGAGGTTTTAGACACATTTTCCTTTAAAGGTATATCTCTCTTTTATTTATGTATGTCAGCATCTGGTTCAACTATATTCGACCTCCAAAGCTACATTGAAATCCTATTACTTCCACTTAACGTCACTTTGGCCATCAGTAACATTTATGGACGTAACATGACAAAATATGGAAACGTTCAAGGTTGAACGGGTTGCAAGACTTTTGGAATGCACTAAAAACATTGACTCAGAGATTGATGGTTGTTTATTTTCCGAGATAAAGAGGTGTTTTGTTGATCTCCCTCCCTCCGTAGACTAAAGAAAAGCATGCAAATGAACAATATCGTCAATGCTTGATGAGTGACAGCACAAAGGGAACCCAGACTTTATTCACCCCTGGACCACATGCGCAGAAATAAACAGAACAGCATCACTTGCCATCAAATCACCCATGTCAGCCAGCCTTTAAAAGAGGCAAACACTGATAGAAAAGTTTAAATACACCCTACAGGGAGGAAGGTATTGACACTAGTCCATCACAGCTCATTCAACTGCTTTGTTAAACAGGCCTGTGTCAAAACAAGCGTTGATGTCTCATTCTCCTGGAACATGCCTGACAGACGGGCAGATCCTTTAGGCTTTTGGTCAATCGATACCGCGGCTGATACAGATCACCTCCAGCTGCCCACCGTCTCTGTAAGAATGCTCACAGCCGTCTGTGTGCGCGTTCGCACCGCGGCGGTGCCCAACGCATGCATTAACATATTTACCTCCGTATTAGCGAGCGTTTCCAGGGCAGAGCCGAGTTGAGCAACAGCTTGCTGCAGTGCTGTCACCGAGCCAGCATTAGTGTGCATTATTTATCCGCCTGCAGACCGAGCCGGAGAAAGGCATAACCATAGCAACCGGAGCTAGGCGCACATACACACACACACACATGCAGTGAGGAGAAATACGGGTAATTCTGGCATGGAGCGTCGACTCGATCGGAGTCTTCATACGCAAATGGAAAATCTGACAGTTTTTTGGTTGCAAAAAGGTAAAAAAAAAATGAGAGGCTTTTTAAAAAGCTTTGCGGATAAGCTCCGACCATATCCAAGCAAGCTGAATGATTTTTTTTTTCCCTCCCTTTTTTTTTTCCAAAGGTTATGTTTATAATGAAAGACGATGTTTGCTGGTGGATTTGCAAATATAATGCTTTAACTGGATTCTCCAGCACAGAGGGAGAGTTTACTTATATTAATGGCAGACTGGCATGCAAAAGTTTGGCTATCCATTTCTGTGCTGTGGTAATGAGAGATCAGCCCTGGTTTTCAGACATTTTCAGAACTCTACAATGACTTACGCTGTGAATTTTTTAAACAACTCTGCTTTACCTTTAAGAATTTACTGAAATTGCAGTCAACCTAAAGAGAAGCGAAGTACAATGTTGGATTCAGTGGTAAAAGAACCAACTGTAATATAGCAAACAAGAGATAACAGAGCAACTTTGTGTAGGAAACAAATAAAAAACTTCAAGTCCCATCAATTTTAAAGAAGACGTCCCTCTATGGAGAGATGAATATTCTACTTAACTGTCTATTCTCTCCTTTTCTTTATGAACACATGGCTGCTACTTGAAAATGTCTCGCTCCTGTGTGGGCTTCAGCTGACTGACAGTACGATGTTTCTATTTGTCCGCCATATAGGCGATGACTAATGTTTTTTTTCTTTTTTTTTATATATATAGGAGATGGCAGCTTGTTGGTAGAGCAAAAGGAGACCTGGAGAGACTGTCACTGTGTGTCACAATGGTAAGCCTGCTGGTCAAATTAGATCGCCTGTGTTTGCTTAGAGCCGGCCAAAGAGATGAGTCATGTTTTGAAAGCATGAACAATGATGAAGCCATAATATATGCACTGTGAGGTGCAATCAGCACACTGTTTAACAACTAGATGACTGAGTATTGAATTCTGTCATGCAATTTTGGTTAATATTTTTAAGTCCAAATTAGATTTTTTTTTTAATCTAACTCGATTACAATAAATACGTTTGCGTGTGTGTAATTTTATCCCAGTTACTGCACTAATCATGCAATTCCAGAGAACCTTGCGGACGGAAACCCATACAGAAACCCAAATATTAAGAAAATGTAAGCTTTTGAATTTAAAGAAGAATACAAAAAGGAATCGATTCTACTCAAGAAAATAATCTATATTAATAAAAGGTCAAATAAAATAAATGTGTTAAAGCAACAACAGCAGCAAAATGTCCCCAAAAGATAAATACATATGTAGCTGAATTAAGAATGAGTTGATTTCACAAATCACCTGAACTGAGGCCCTCCACTTTATTTGTCATTACTTGGAAAACAGCTTCTCTGCAGTGTTTCCAGATTTTTGACCTCGTGGTAAATGTTACGGCTGATTCTCATCAGTCAGAAGTTGAAACTGTTTCAAACAAGCATGAAAGAGGAATAGAAAAAGAAATATGGGAAATGTATACAACTGAAGCAAGAAAGCTGGGAGCAAAGACTCCCACAGAGATAAAGATCAGAGAATAGATGTATTTGCAATGAAAGTTAGTGACCTACATTGGCAGAAGGAAGAATTTGCACTTAGGCAAAACAAGCGGTACCATATTTAATGTTATTTTCTGAAACAAAATATATTTTGACATTTGAGCAGCTTATGTTGATTTTCTGTTGGTTGTTTTTATCCTATCTGCAAGAAGAGGAATAGAAGCAATGGTTGACTGGATTAAAGATTTCCAAGAACATGCACACCTCAGGTTGACCTTTAACCTGTATAAAACTTTGTTTTTTTCCTTTTGAAATCACTTTTAAAAGATTCAATAGATGACACAAACTAAAAAAAAACACTGTCTGTGAATTAAAAAAAAAAATTCAGTGCTTTTGTAACCTTGACCATTGTTATTG
Organism: Gambusia affinis; assembly: GCF_019740435.1. Taxonomy (NCBI): domain Eukaryota; kingdom Metazoa; phylum Chordata; class Actinopteri; order Cyprinodontiformes; family Poeciliidae; genus Gambusia; species Gambusia affinis. The sequence continues at coordinate 5,943,642 of NC_057891.1, read as the reverse complement.
TCCTGTTTGTTTAAATGAAAACTGCAAGCAAGGCTGAAAAATTCAAGAGAAGATAATGAAATATATTTTTTAAAGGTTAATAAAAAGGTTTGATTTTTTTGGGTCTGACTTTTCTAAAGGGTCAAAACACAATTTTAAACTGCCAATTTCAATATTATATATATTTACTTCCCAAATATTTTCTGTGCACATTTGGTTTTTATGCTATGACTTTTGTTACATACTCAAAATGGCTGAATATGGACGTTCCTTGGGCCTAACACATTATACTCACAAAGAATATATACATTTATACTGATATGTCTTCTTTTTTTTTTTTTACAAAAATAATAATAAAAAAAAAATCTCTAAGATTTATTCATTTCAACCAATCTTAGTATCACTACACAGAAGGGTTAACATTTCTCAAGCTCTAGTCAACGGTCCACCCCAAAAGGCAGCAGTCTAATGTGATGAGATAATGCTGCTAGGGTTAGGGTTACACTTCACACAAATACCTGCGTTTGAGTGTTGGGGGTGGGCTGGAGCGGAGGTGGAGCCCCTAGATTCCCACCTCTGTTGCTCCCTCCATCATCGGCGTGTCGTTTCTCTCTCCACTTGAGACAAGAGCGGTGTGATTACTGTGATTACGGCCCGGCGGACGCTGAAAAACAAAGCAAAGCAGCACCAAAATGCATGAGAGGTTCAAAGTCCTGCTTAGCAATCTTTTAACACCGATATTCTAAAACTAATGTGTTAGAATTTAGCAAAGGAATTTCTTAATTTGGAAATATAGCAATTTATAATCCATTTCATAACCTGCTATGAATGGTGACATACCTGAAATCCTATTTTACAAGTCAAACTTAAGATTGACTTAATTTTTCTGGACATATAAGTTAACCGCTGCATACGCAACCAGTGACTGCGCTAAATGGTCAAATAAGTATTAGCTGACAAAAGAACTACTTAAAACATTTAGCATACTTCAGTAAGCATATCATCGGTGCAGAAAAGTGATCTCTCTGTGTTGTAATATGTTGGGTATATTGCAATGCTCATGCCTTGGACATTTTTTACACGTTTTAACATTTCTTGTCTGTTTGAATGTCTGTGTAATATGGTTAACACTAGAACTACCAGGGATTTCAACCTCCTCCTAGAAGTCCCGAAAGAGGGTCAAAAGACCCTGAGTCCAAACTGACGACTCTGATGGCTCAAATTAGCATCCCCTCTTCAAATGTAAATATGGCCATTGCCTGAGGAATCAGGAGGGAGGGAGGTCAGGCCAGAAGGTAGGAGTGTGAATAGTCCATGTGGGGGTGGGTGCGATCTATGATGGAGGCAGCTCTACAGTAGACTTTCCTGTTGGTAATGCTCTTCAGAGAGGGTTGGGTAGTTTTGAAGCATACATGAAGTGTTTTTGGAGAGATGTGACCTTTTGCAGCTGATTCATGATGTTGTGCTGCATTAGGTCATTTTGCATTGGGTCCAGGTCATTTTGCCAAATGTACATATAGTTTGCAAAACATACAATCTGTTTCAAGAAATATGCAAAGGTTTTTCTAAAAGAAATTAGTAATGTTTTTCTTTTAAATAAAGCTAAGTGGATTTAAAATGGGGCTGCACAGTGGCGCAATTGGTAGAGCTGTTGCCTTGCAGCAAGAAGGTCCTGGGTTTGATTCCTGGCCCAGGGTCTTTCTGCATGGAGTTTGCATGTTCTCCCTGTGCATGGTGGGTTCTCTCCGGGTTCTCTGGCTTCCTCCCACAGTCCAAAAACATGACTGTCAGGTTAATTGGTCTCTCTAAATTCTCCCTAGGTGTGAGTGTGTGTGTGAATGGTTGTTTGTCTTGTATGTCTCTGTGTTGCCCTGTGACAGACTGGCGACCTGTCCAGGATGAACCCCGCCTATCGCCCGGAACGCAGCTGGAGAGAAACCAGCAACCCTCCTGACCCCATTAGGGACGAAGGGTGTAAGAAAATGGATGGATGGATGGATGGATGGGTTTAAAATGACAGTTTAGAAATAAACTAACCAAATTAATTTTGTTGATCCACCTCAAAAAAATCATGCAAAAAGTGTAAGCAAAAGAGATCTGGGAGACTTTGCACATGCAAATTTGCATGCAGCCTTTTGTGCTGTGGAGGATAAATAGGTGACTGCTTCACCTATTTAGTTCACAAGAAACAAAATGCAGAAGAGGTTCACCACTCAGAAGGCATTGGAACTGATTCTGAGCAGATTGTGATTCAGATGGAGAAGACATAGACTTTCAACTGGATTCGGACTCTGAGCTGTCTTCAGGTTAGATTTCTCAACCTACCTATTTTATTTTCCTGACTATTTTTTATTTAGAACCAATCAAAAGGTTAATTTGAAATTGTTTATCTTGCAGATGAGGAGACTCTCCCTCTACCAAAAAAAGAGAGCTTGTTTGAGGAGTGAGCTGTCAGAGACCATGAAAAATGGCACAGTGTGAACAAGTGGGGACATATCTCCATTTCACTCCAATAGAACCGTACGCCACAGATGGAGAGCCAAGCGCTAAGGCCAGACGAAGTATCTGGAGTCGCCTTCAGAGCTTCCTCTGTTTTATCACTCTTGACATGCTTCGTAGCATTCAAGAATGGACTACTCAACATGCACGTCACACGGAGCAGCTGGATTGGTTCATGGATCTCCCGGAACTAATGGCATTTATTTCAGTCATTATCTTGCGGGGGGTGACCAAGGTTCCATCACTATGTGACAGCTGGTCAGCAAACCTGGCAAACCCAAGGATCATTGCAACTATGGCCCAAAAACGCTTCCAAGACATTATGCGACACCTACGCTTTCATGACATGTTTACACGCAGTGAGCGAGCGGAGACCGATAAGTTTGTTGCAATCTCCGATGTTTGGGGATCGTTTGTCACTAACTGCATCGCATCCTACAACCCTGGTCGACACATCACTATTGATGAACAGCTTTTTCCATCAAAGACTCGCTGATGTTTTCTGCAATACATTGCAACAAAACCGGACAAGTTTGGCATCAAGTTTTGGGTGGCTTGCGACTTGAAATCAAAGTACATCTGTAATGTCTTCCCATATCTTGGCAAGGACCCCAGTCGTCCCAGCAGGGAGACTGTCCGAGACTGTAGTGATGAGGCTGATGGAACCGTTCATGGACAAGGGCAGAACTGTAACCACGGACAATTTCTTTACATCACTGTCACTTGCACAACGACTGCTTAGCTGGAAAACCACTATCCTCGGCAAAGTCAACAAGAGACGCCGGGAAATTCCTCAATCCGCTAGACAGATGGATCGCACTGAATTCACCACTCAGGTGTTTTCAACCACTGGTGCCACGCTGACAGTGTATGTGCCCAAATGGAAGAAGGCTGTTTACGTTCTCAGCAGCATGCACAGCGTGGTTGAGACTGAGGATACCACCAAAAGGAAGCCAAACACGGTCACACAATACAACAAAACATAGTGCGGTGTGGATGTGATGGACCAAATGGTGCGGGAGTACAGCGTGCGTGCAGGAACACGGAGATGCCCAGTTGCAGTGTTCTATAACATGATTGACATGGCAGCACTGAATGCACATGTGCTTTATTAGGCATGCATTGGGGTGCAGAAGAGACGGGTGGACTTCCTGGTTGAGCTTGCAAAGAGTTGGGTAACTCTCATGTGAGTGGGAAGAAGGCACACAAGGAGAAACTGCTTCGGCAACAAGCTTCCACACCCAGCTTAGGCAAAAGAGCGAAGTGTCAGGTCAACCATCGATGCAGGAACAATGGTACAACTGTGAGATGCGTTGAATGCTACAAATACACATGTGGCAAATGCACCAGGGTCATACCCTGGCAGTGCCAGGTATGTTCCGACAGTGCAGACAGACTGCTGAGTGAGTGCTGAAATGCCAGTCACACAAGGACATGCCACTCACACACACACAGCCCCCCACTGTGCCTAATGTAAATATGTGTGGAATTGTTTTATTTCTTGTATTTTTTGTATTGTTTTTAATGACAAAAATAAAAACATTTAAACAAATAACAGTTGTTCTTTTGTATATTTCTCATGCTGGAATTTCAGTCCTCTTGACTTAGACACAAATACTTCTGGTCATTGCTCACAGCTGTACCTGGCTGTAAAATTTCTAATTCTCCATTTAAAATATTAAAATTAATTCATTGTGCTTTTTTGCTAAAATAAAACTAAGCTAAATATAATAAATATAATCTTTATATTATAAAATACAATATACTGAATAGAACTAACTAGACAGTTAGTTGGGAGTTAAGCTTTCCCTCTTCCTTTGGTGCGCCAGTAATGGCCTTATTTACAGAACAAAAGCGCCTGTTCACACCTCCTTTTAGGATGCTAATTAGAATCCTTCAGGTCATTTGACCCCTCTCTGGGTTCCAAAGGTAGAAATGTCAAATGACCCTTCTCTGGTAGTTCTAGTGTTAAACAAACAATGATGACAAAAGACAGAGTAAACTGAGTACATGAATATACCAAAATATCAGATTGGAATGTCTTTTTTTTTAATTCTGGGTAGTACCGCCATATTCCAAAACATCAATGCTAGCACACATTGGACCCAAATTGTGAAAGAGTAGTTCAGGGAGCATTAGATATCATCTTCACACATGGATCAACCAGCACAAAGTCCAACCTCTTTGAGAATTGCTGGAGAAACTCTTCTTCTGTCCTCAATATGTGATCTTGGTGAAAATTAATGCAACACTGACTGGAAATATAAAGGTTTGTGATCTTTTAAGTTGACTTTTTTGGGATAGCAGTCTATTATTTGTATTATCTCAGCTCCCTTCCTTGGCCACGATTTAGAGTAAGAACATCTTTTCTTCTCCTCAGGCATAGGTGCAATTAGTGGCACGCATTTCACATAATGGTTTCACATCAGTTTTCATAAAATCCCTCCATGTCTAAGTCATAAATCTTTTAGAGACAACTTTCCCCTTCTCCAGTTTGAATGCCCTTTTAATGGATCTCACTCACAATGTCTCACCGGGGGCATTTTAAAACCTCTAATGAAATCATGCTCCTTGTTTTGACCAAACACTGCTCCACCCTGGCTAATATTACTCCATTCATCATATGTTGTACCTTTTTGTGATGCACATTTCAACGGCTCCCAGCTCTTGAATGTCATTGAGATGGACAAAGTGAGCAGATGGGCTCCTGCCAATTTAACGCTGCATGGATTCAGGTGGGTTCAGTAATGAATACCTTGGCTGTGAACTGAGTAACAAACTCTCTCAAGTAGATCTTACAAGTCATCTTTGGAAGAGGGTCTATAAATCACTGTAGATCCAAAAAATAAAGTCTAACAATTTTGTTAAACATCGGAACACTGTTTTCTTAGTTTTCGAGGGGTTGATTTTTTTGGTCAAGAAAACTGGGAGGTAGATCTCTTCTTTCACAGCACTTGCTCTGTTAATCTCTGGCGGCGGGTCATCCAACTGTGCTTTCCTGTTAGAGCTGCTGGATATTTGTGGTTCTATAAATTACAAGTTTAAGACTATTTCATCCATAAAAATAAAAATGTCCCCTTAAGAGCAAAAAGAAAAGAGATCTCTTAGAAAATGGTTTAATTCATGGATGCTGAGAACAAACAGATTCAACTCTTTATTTCTTATTAACTACTCAAATAAAGGATAATGTATCCGTCTCCCTTGACTCCAGTTATTTGCAGTGATGGTCTATAATCTAAAAACCAAATAAAAGACATGAACATTTGACAGGGAATGTCACAAAAAGTAAAAGAAAGTGAAAGCATATGAGATCTTTTCGAGGCTGTATTTCAACCTTTCCTTCAAGGGTGTAAACCTTGCAGATACCTGTTGCCACGTAAGATATTTTTATATATTTCTTATTCTGAGACTCCTCCAACATGTCTGCTTCACAGCTCGTGGCTTGCTCCTTTCTTATCCCTCACAACTATCCTGTTGTCAACACTAGATGACTCAGCCACTCAACGAACTCCTTCTTTGTCATTTTTTTTCCAGGGTGCCATTTTATTTTAGAAGTCTGAGTACACTCCTACAGTGTGAAAAACAAAACAAAAGAGAAAAAAAAAAACTGACAAGCACTGAGCACTATGTCACACGAGGGAGACCTCAGTATTTCAGCAGTTAATTTGCACTCAAAAGTTTTTGGTAGGTGCCTTTATATGTTATCTATAATGCTCCAAGTCGATGCTCGATCCATCAAATATTCTCTTTCATGCCAACTCCATGGGAAATGATGAAAGCGAGTGGAAACACCAAACGTATGATAATGATCCACCTATGAAGTCCTGAACATTTCCTCAAAGCTGCCTGTCTGCTTTAGGCAGACTTTTTTCAGAATATCCAAGACATCTTCAGGATATACATACAAGTATAAATGAAGGTACAACACGACAGGATTTGCTTATGTTTTGTGGTTGACTTGTGTGTACGCCATATTAGTAGCAATGGCACGGTTCATAGGAAGATCGACCAAAATTATTAGCTTGAGACAAAATTCAGGGATGTTGGAACATGTATATTTACTGAAAATTTTAACAGGAGGTTATTTTTTATATCCAACTTTGTTAGATGTTACTACAGTGAAATATGTTCAGACCAAAAAGATTAAGTATACTGGAGAAATAAACAAAGCCAACGTAAAACCGCCTATGGATAATAAACACACCGTGGCACTGTGTTATAGCAACTTGGAGAAAAAGAAAAAAAAAAAGATGTTGCTCTTCTCAAGGTTAACGTCAACAGGCCAAGACAAAAAGTCAAAGTAAGGTCAAAGACAATACAACATTTCAAAATAAGTGACAGCATTTTTTTTTTTTGATCCTCACTATTTGGAGTTGTCATGAAATGAAATTTTGACTTTTTTTAAATCTGTTTGACATTATCTCAATATTTCAACTTGAACTTTGACAATGAAAACTTATTTAAATGACCTCAGTACTAAGTTGTACACACACACACACACACATCTGTGTAGTTGCACAGAGCAGATGAAAACCTTTTAGATTTTATCCACAGAACGATGAGCATATCACAGGGTGATGAGTTGTCATAGACCAAGGACATTACAACACTTTGGAGAACATAAAACCCTCTTCCTGTCATTATGTAGTTCAAAATTGCACATTACTGCATTTTTCCTGAGAATACATTGTTCAGTAACGGCGAGGTGTGTGTAATCTCTACTTAGTCTTGACTGATTTTTTACAGGAAAGAAGTGATGTTTAGTAATTACATAACCCAAAGGAGCTTCATACAGAGAACCAGTTTAGCATGTAAGATTGCTGTAAAGATAAAAAATTAGGAATTAAGAAATTCTAAATAAAAAGGCACAAGTACTGAATTTACTTTATCAATTCACACTTAGTCCTCTGTATGATCTCTCACTTTGTAACGCCATCACCATTAATAACTGGTAAGATTGTTGGAGTGAAAAAAATGTATATCTACAGAGAACGTACATGATATTTCAACTGCAGTGGCAACATGAAATCATCCCTTCTGTACTGCAGGCTACTATCTTTTATATCTAATTTCCAGTACACAAAGAAACATTAAGGATTCCACATAAACTCAGCAAACCCTTGCTTCTTACCTAGAACTTAGGAGGGAACGTTGCAGCAAGATCCTATTGATCAAGCGGATTGATTAAGCAAGTCTGAAAGTGTGCCAAGGAGAAAAGATATCAGCATTTTCTTAAAGAAACTCTTGCTTCTGCTCATCGATTTGGGAAGGTCAGCTCATTGTCAAACTATTTCAAGTCCCATGGATGTTTAAGGAGCATCAGACATGTACGGCCTTGATGTGGAGCACCATATTTGCTGTCTGCAGCTGAACTCTGGCCTGAGTTGGACCAAACATGGAACAACAACACCACTAAAAACAAAATCAAATACAAGAATTAGGATTTAGCAAACCTTAACTTGATTGAAACGCTTTAATAGAGTTATCCCAAAATGAAAATTTCAAGCTATGACTTCTAAAGGTGATTTGCAATGTTACTGAATTATGGGCTTCACATAAAAATCCCCAAAAACTGAAAGCAGTGGCACTTTCTCAGTGTTTATAGTAGAGTTTTATGATGTAAGGTTGAGTATTGTGTATGAGATACAGATATCCGTTTAAGAGTTTAAAGACAGGTTGGAGTTTGCATGAATGTGACATGAAGGCTGAAAACAGGGTGACTAAGTCAGTATATTAATAAAAAAAAAAGTAAACATTATTGTTATATTGCTTGACAACAATAGTTCACATTTAGGTTTTTCTCTGGTTTAGGGGTTTACAACATGCGGCAAGATATTTTGATAATCATTAAATTAAAGCTAGTTAATTATACAGATACAGATATAATAAATGCGTATTCTTCTTCTTTTTTTTTTTTTCCAAAATGTCCCTGCAATATTTGCACTAAAAGTTCCAGTAACATATTTTTGGATCAGTTTTTCTTGTCAATATCTTTGAATCTTTCTGCTTTAAAAAAAAAAAAAAGCAAAAAAAAACCCTTATATTTACTTTTAATCTTAAGAGAAATAAAACGCTGGTTCATTAAAAATGACCATTCCCTAAAGTGGATATTTGCTGAAAAAGTCACAGCACATTTTCTTACAGCCCATCAAAAGCATGTCGTCGGCAGTCGTGTAAATGATTATTATTGTGTGGATGCACCCTTTAATTTTAGCTTAACGACCATTTTGCTGATAAAACGTGTTCCGACTGTAACATTTCTCGGCTTCAGCGCATTAGTTAGGTCATGTTGGCGAAACCTTAAAAGTCATAAAATTAACTGACGCTGTAAGTATACCACATTCCTCCAAAATTACCTGGAAGGCTGCTGTTATTTGCTCTTAATCAGTCCATATAGTTCTTAGACAATTAGACTTGCCCATATAATTGTCTTTATAGTCTTGTTCTCCAAATGGGAGGGGGGGGGGGAAATATGCCAGAAGCTTGTGCCCTTCCATTAAATTAAACCAAACAACATCCACAAAATGAATCAATCTGCATATAGTCTGAATTGCCACTGTGTCATCGTCGATGCGCGACTATTGATCTCACTGTAATTACATTCGCCTCCAACTCCCCTCAGCACAGACAATTACAGAGGACAGGTGACAGCGGGAAGCCATGTAAGCTCAATAAAAGACTCCTTCTGTCGCATAATTAAAAATCATAGCGTGCTCTAAAACGAACAGAACCGAGGCGTCTTCGTCTCCCGCCGACCCCTTCGTTCAGGAGGCCCGAGAGGAATCGGCAAAATGCTGAACTTTACTCGGAGCTAATTGCACAATATCCAGCCAGATAAAACTGCTGTCGCTCCACCTGCTGTGAGATTACAATTATCCTTGCAGGTTGTTGGGTTTTCTTCTTTTATTTTTTTCCTGCAGGTTGGACATCAGTTGGCAACTTGCGAAGGGCCTGGGAGTTTTAGATAAAGGGCGAGCGAAGGAAAACAGGGTGCTTGTGAAGACAATCTGTGGGTATAACAGCTCCAGTAGAGAGCAGCGCAAATCCAGGCATGGCTGACAAAAGATTAGAAATGTAAGAGGGCTTTCTCCATGATTAACAGCCATGGAGACCATAATGAAAATGAAATTTCACAGCACAAAGAAAGTGGCCTAACTTCTTTGTGACTTGCATTCCTAGTAAATGGCTTAGAATAATTCATTTCTGAATGAACCATCACATCAAATCAGAGTTGATTGTTTTAATTTAAAGGGGCGGCATTACATAAAATCCACTTTATGGAGATTTACATCATGTTAGAATGCTATTCCCTCAACAAAAGCATCTATGAAGTGTTGCTTTGATTCTTACATGTATGTTTGGGAAATCCTTTAGTCTCTGTGGCGACCATTAAGTTATGCAAAATGCCTGGGTGGACCTAGCACTGCCTATTAAATGCTGGTGTTTCTGAGATTCTGCCTTGCTGTGCAGGCCTACCCTGACTCAGTTCCCCCTGACTCAGTTCCACCAGACTAGCCAGCAGCAATTAGCAACACATAGTGGAACATCTGCTCTGCTCATTATAGGAGCTGCTTCTCAGTGCAACACTGGTAAAAATGTTAAAGAGTTAACAGAGGAGTAACATTGGGATGACTTTCTGAAGGTGGATCTTTCAGTTTTTAAAGAGACAGAAGCCCAATTTTACAGTGTTAAAATACAAAGTTAAATTTCTTTTTACACATATTTGATATATATGACATTTAGCAGAACTGAAGGGAACATATTTCCCTGATAGTGTTATAAAAGGGCACTGTGTTCCTGGAAAAATAAATACTGTTGCTTTAAAAAAATTTATCTACACAATTTGGCGTCAGATTTTTCTTTTTGTTTGGTTTGTTTACCAGCATCAAATCCTTCTTTTGCACAACTTTGCATTGTGATCTTTTCAATATTGACTCTTGTGATTGCTAAGTCACAACGTGCGGCACCAATGAGTGACAGCGCCACAAAAGGCCCGCGAGGAGAAAATGTCAGTTCATTCTCTGGAAACAGAGCGAAGCTTTCTGAATTAGCCCAACGCAGAAAGCAGAGGGCGAAATCCGCATCCAAATCTCCCTTTTCTTTTATTTGCTGTCGCCGTGCGGAGATCATCTCCTCCCCTACAGTTGGTCCCTTATCTCCCGCTCTCACTCATTCTATTCTCCTCTCTTGGCTCCAAAAGGGGAAAGTGAAACAAATAACTCCCTCCTTCCAATGTCATGAAAGCTTGCACAGTAATTTGTGAGGAAGTTTTTTGTTTTTTTTTCCCCTCTCTCTCTTTCTTTCCCAGTGCCCTCTTTCACTCTCTCACTTTCACTTTTCTCTTTTATTTGTCTGGGGGTGTGCGCTGCATTCCGTAATAACACCAAGGGCCGTCGGATAAGATGTGAAGCAGCAGCTTTCAAATGAGGGGGAAAAAAGTACAAAAAAATTCTTGTCGAATTGACACAAAGACCTGAAATGCAAATCGAAAGCAGAGAAACCAAAGGCTATAGTGCAGTTTTTATTTTTTTAAGTGTGTCAGTCAAGTCGGCCCACGCTTAGGAAGAAACAGCAACCTTGGCTGATCTCATCTGCTCAGGCAGACATTCTGTTTCTGAAGAGAAATGGATTACTCTTTCACACTCTTGATTGCTTGATTATTTAGTGCTCCATTTTCTAAATTCTGGACAAGCGTTTACGAGAAACGAGCTGCACAAAAGCAGAGAATGCTACATGTGCATGTTTTTGTACCACTTTGTGCTTTGCCATAGCAGCTCTTGTTCTTCACAGCGTGATATTTTTGTCTTCTCTGATTAGTCAGTTAAATGAAACATCACTACAATAAACACCTGAGAACATCTGCGGAATATTGACGAAGTTTTACTCTCATTTGTAATGGAAACGCGGATAAAACTTGTTCACTTACATTTATCCACCCTACGACCATCTGAACTTCCCCTGTCCAGGTAACAACCCTCCAACAAATCGGGAAAAAAATTCTGGAAAAATCTAGTTCATAAAGTTGTTGATTGAAAACTTTTCTAAACAATTAGAATCAGAAATTGCCCATTTGAGGTTTGTGTTTTCTTCTGCACGTTCATATTGCTTCGTTGCACAAAATTTGATGTATGTTTATTTAATGCTGTACTAGTTTTACGTATTTATTGTTATTGACTTTAAAGTTCTGCAGCCTTCTCCCTTTCTAAGACAAATTATAATTAATAAATTAATTTTTTTCTGCAATGTTTGATAACCAGGACTGCATGAAATTGACTTGGAATTTGTCTGCATGATTGAATTGATTTCTCTTGCTTTTGTGTCATGTGCCTCAAGATGACATATTGAGAATTTACTCCATATAAATAAGCTAAATTGAATTGCATAATCCTCCTGGGATTCAATCATTTCATTTCTCCCTTTTACAGCATTCCCTGCCTAATAGGATCATCAGCTTCTCTGTCACTTCCAATTAACATTCACATTTTAGCCATTTTCTTCATCACACCTGCAAGAACACAATTATCCTAAAATCAAAGGTTTGCACCTTTTTTCTTAACTAAAAATCTTTGTGTCGTCAATAAAACATAGTGTATGACTTTAGGTATTTTCTCCATAAAATATAATTTATTAAGCTTTTGCCTCCTTAAGAGTGTCTTCCTGTAAGGCCTAGTGTTCTGATTGGTTACCTGCTCAACCAATGGTTGCTTGGTGGCACGTTTCATTTGTGTTCAAGTGAACTTTCCCCTAAATTCGACAAAAAAAGTCAATCAGTCATAAGCTCAAAATCAAACTGAATCCCAAATCTACTTAATAATAAAATAAAGTGATATTATCAACTCATTTTTTTATAGTTGCAAATGAACCGCTGCTGAGGTTTGATTTAATTACCACATCCTGATTCAAACTTCCATTGCAAATGGATTGGAGCTTTTTAAAATTCTGCTCTTTTCTTGCTTGAAGGTAAAAAAAACAAGTAACTCAGCAAGTCATATGCAAATATGTTTATGCATGCAGAGAAGGGAAGACATGCTTCGCATCAAAACGAGGCCAAGAGAACCTCCCCCCCAAAAAAAAAAAAAAAAATTGCCTCATATGTCCGGTTTCAAGCATCCAGGTGAGTGCTTTTAGCTCTAGCTTGCAGTTTGCTCGGCGCGATTGTCACAGGGTTTCATGGTCGGAGCAGAGTCTCTATGAAGCCTTTTATATTAGCAGCTAAATGCAGTGCAGGGACGTTAACTTGCTATTCCGATGTTACATCAGGCAGGACGGAGGATCATATCTGCCAGCCTGACAAAGCCTTATTGCCTTCACTTTCTACATGAATGCTTTCAGATGTGCTCGAGTTCAAAGTCTGCAGCCGATGCCAGGAAATAAATTGTGTGAGAGTCACAGCGCCTCAGATTTAGATTGTTCACCTTGGCTGTGGTTTAGATACGGATTCTGTTTCCTTTTTTCTTATCCCCCCTCTCTCTCTCTCTCTTTTATATTCTCAGTAATTTTATTTTAATGGAATGCAAGCAAGTTTGGGTCATTTCACAAAATCTCCATTTTGATTACTTATTAGCTGCACAACTGTGAGAAAGTTTGAGAGAGCCGTCGACCTGGCCGTGACTTAATCGTAAAGCAGTTTCGTTCCAGTATGGTGTCGCAGAATTACGACCACATTAGTCGCTGGCAGCACATCATCTGAATGCATCTCCTGGCTCATCCACACTGCAAAAAATAAGCTAATTTCAAGTACCTCTTTCTATTAAGTGAGCTTTTTGTACACGTGGTTATGGTTTGAAGAAAGTGTGAGCAAAAGTCCTACATTAGGATGGCTACATTTACTCTTTCAAACCATTTTAACTTGGTGAAAGTGTTGGCATGCTAATAATAGCACTGAAAATTAAAGCAGATTTTTACATAACTGCTTATGGCAAACGTCTTATTAATATCCAGCTGGAAAGTACTAATAATTTCATTAATTAGTAACATGCAATTTCTTAGCATGTATGTTTTCTTAAGCATTAGTAACTAAATCATATAAGAAGATGTGATTTGTTTATTTGCCTGCAACTGAGCCTCATTTGGAAATATAGGCTTCTTAGATTCTATTGCATTTTGCACTCTTACCTCTATATTTAGTCGCAATTTTAAATCTTGTTCCAGCCTTGTTAAGATCAGATATATTGGATCCTGGATTTGTTGGCCACCTTTTACGTCTGCGCCCGTCGTTTTTGGCTGTTTGAGTAAGAGTAAAATCGTTTGCTCTCCATTTTCCTGCTTCTCTCCGTGAGCCTGCATTTCAATGTTAACTCGTTCAATTTACACATCAAATCTTTGAGAAGAAGGGGAATGTATGATGAAGATATCGACGTTAAGGATGTTAATTGGTCGGAGGGATGGGATGGTCATTCTTATTTACAAACTGTTCACCTGAATGTTGTCGAATCTTTTCGTTTTTAGTTATGCTGTCTCTTTCAGAATAAAACTCTTCAACTAACACCCCCCCTCCATCCTGCTGGCTTCGCAGACAAAACACTTGAGACGGCCTCTGATCTCTGCACATGCAGGCACTCCTCTCTGCAGAACTGTGACTCACACAAACAAACACATAACAACCCCAAAATTAATTTGTCACTGAGATCATTAAAAGATGCATTTCTTGCAAAATGCAAGGGGAAAAAAACGACTCTGCCGGATGGACAGTGTCCTGTTCTTGAGATTAGCCTGTCAAAACACACATCCAATTAAAAGATTCAGATGACTGTGCCCCGGGACTTGGTGCGGCTCCAGCACGTGTGTGCGCGCGTGTGTGTGTGTCTGCATGAGTTCACTGAGAAGAAAGGGGAGCGAAGCAAGAGGAGCTCCGTTTGTGTTTTATCTCCGTTTCTGCACATGTGCTGCCATCCACGGAGCTGAATCACCGTCGGTGATAACACTAGCAGCCATGTCGGTTGATTTATTATTTTTATTCCTCCCTTCCTGTGTAAATGTGTGCATGCGTGTTCTTTATCCATGGTTGCAAAAGCATGTGAAACTGCTCACTCCTGTGTGTGCGTGTGTGTGTGTGTGTGTGTATGCCTTTGTGTGTTAAATGCGTAAATAGGGCACATTGCCAGCAGTGCACCACAGTGAAAGTCGCCATGGCTGTGTTTGCCTTGGCTTCTTCCCTGTCGTAACTAATTAGGATGATGGTAGACGTGTGTGCATGCGTGTGCATATGTGTGTATCTGTGTGTATGCGCGTCCCTATCATGTGCGTTCCTGCACAACTGTCTTTTTCCAAGTCTCATCACCTCCTTCACTCATCCTCCGTATCATTTTTCTCCTCTTTTTTTTATTTCAATCATGAAGGGAGCAAAGAACTAAACCAAAAAGGCTTCAGCAAATAAATAAACAAACTAATAATAGCTCTGGAAGCTTTGTCTGCTCTGAAATACAGATAAAAAAATATATATTACAAAAAAAAAAAAAAAAAAATCGATAATGTGACATCACAGCAGTGCCTGGAATTAAAATTCTCCCACTAAATATAGATTCGGTTTACTCGTGACTCAAGGCATTTGCAAGAGATTAACTTTAGTGTTTTTTCTCCACAGTTTGTCCTTCCAAATTACAAATATGCCAGCTTTGGGGATGTATTCTGCTAAGGCCTGGTAGCTGCTACAAATTATTCCAGACGTCTGAGCTCGGTCTTGGATTTTTGAGGACAAATAATCGTCAACATGACATGCTGCTGTAACAGTTTTGCATTTCTTGGACTGCGGCGTCTCTTTTTCTGCCATTTATTAATTGGACATATTCCATACCGCTGCACCAGAAGTCCTCAAATCCAGATATTTACAGTCACTTTATTATGTATACCCCATTCAATTACATGGTCAGACAAATAGAAAGGCAACTGGAAGTGGTGGTGATGGCATACAGAACTGGCCAACAGAATGTGGAAGACATTCTGCCAGATGGGGCTGCGTGTTTCAGAAACTGTTGATCTAGGGCAGGGGTGCCCAAAGTGGGTCCTCGAGGGCCGACATCCCTCATGTTTTAGTTCTCTCCCTGGTTTCCCTGACCCACTTTGGGCACCCCTGATCTACGGGAATTATCGCACAATAATCACTCAGGGTTTTCAGACAATGATCTATAAAGGCAAAAATAAATAAATAAATAGTTTAAAGCAAATGTGTTGGGAAAAGAAAAATGTAAGGAAAAAAACTGTTAAAATAAGAACAACGAGACAAGATCACATTTTTGACATCTTGATCAATATATGCCAAAAATCCAAACTCATGTCCTGAAGAAAAGAAGAAGTTCAACACTGTACTACTTAGTTCGACATAATAAAGTAATGGGTGAGTCTATGTTCATCATTCTTGCTGTGGGTTTTTTCCACGTTACTTTCTTAACACGATGAACGTAAAAGAAGGCACAGACTAAGTTACATCCTCAAAGTTTCCAAATGCATTGTATTAAATAAAATATACATATTTTCTAGTGAAAGTAATACAGCAAAAAAATACATATTCATCACAAATGTTATTCAAATGTTATTTAGATATTCTCCCACCCTTTGCTGCAAGCCGTCAGTCAGCTGCATATGATTACTAAATGTGTCACTTTAATCCGGTGTTTATCCCATATTTTACAGAATATGTAGAAACTTATTTTAAGACGTTGTGCCTTATCAAGTCTTTCAAAAACAAAATGCATCTAAAGCCCTTATCACTCTTTTTCCCTTCTCACAGCAATAATTTGGATTTCCTGGTAAGTCATTCAGGTGTTGATTTACCAAGAAGATCCCACACACCACTTCCAGTAAAATAATGTAATTCCATGTTCAGAAATGTTGTGGTGCAACTAATTCAGCGCTACTTGAGAATGGAGGGGAGGAAGTTACGTCAAACAAATCGAAGCCTAGAAATTTCTACTAAATGTAATCACTAAAGTCTTCTTTCTTCTTCCAGACATTTACAGAGTCAAACAAAAGCATTTACCATCCGGTACTCAAAATAACTTACAAATATTGTATCTGTAATTTGCAACCTCTTAATCTTTCTTAGACATGTTTGTCATTTTCCAACTGTGATCGCTACAGCATCGTTGAGTCAATTCTTGCTAATGTGAGATGATTCTTTAAAAAAAGTTTAGACTTTTTTGGGATGGTAGGTGTTCTGTTTTCTTTCACATCCAGCAGGTGGTTGTCTAACTGTGGAAAGGGAACTCAGTAACAGGCAGAACTTTAGTGCTTGAACTGTCAGTCAGGGGGTTTTCATAGACTTTTGTGACAGCTTTCAGAATATGAAGGAAAAATACCGGTTTTTGCCACAAGTACTTTCAAGTCACAAGAACTTCCAATGGGCTGTGAGGTTCAATCACTTGGCAAGGGTCCAATGTTTTCTTCTTGGTGTACACATTAGTGCACTAGTATGCATTTATCATGAGATGTTTTCTCAACATTGTTGTTTTGAAGCCTAAATGTGATTTGAAAATCTTCCAAGCCTGACAAGATGTGCATGCCTCAAACGCTAATGTCTCTCACTGTCAGTGCGGCAAGAAAAATGAGCTGCAAGAAAATGTGGCTGTACCCTGGTGTGTGGTGTAACATGCCCTGAGAGTTTATATTATTGTTTTTATACCCTCTCTTCCTGAAACCACCAAAATTTTCTGTAGTGCTAGGGCTTCTATTTCTGAATTTAGACCTCTTGATTTGCTGTAAAGCATTAAATCCAAAGCAACTATGACTTGTTGGCAAGGGCTAGCATCTAAGACATTGGCAACGTGGTGAGCTTAGGAGAAGTTCTCCAAAGTTCTCTCAAGACATAGCCCCAGTACATCAACAATAAATCGCTTTTGAAAACCCTATCGTTAAAGTCTGTCTCAAGTGTGTATTATCTCCTTATTTAGTCCTTGAGGCCCTTGAACTGTCTGGTCAACAGGAATGTGTAGGGTAGGAAAAGACATCAAGCTGGAGGACTTAATTGGTCCATAGGGGGCTTTGCTACGAACAGTTGAGGGGAGGGAAGTGTGCATTGACAGAACAAACGCAAGTGGGTCAAGGAGAAAAGATCCAGAATATGCCAATAAAATAGAACATTCCTATGATGGGAGCAGTCAGAAAGGAAGTTTGTTAGAAAAGGAGAAGAGATGACAGGCAGGTGGAGGAAGTGAGACAGAGCTTGTCTGAAAGGGCTTCAGAATAGAGGTTGGGTGGAAGATTGAGAGATAGGGTTGAAATGAAAGCAGCTGTAAAGGAAACTGGGGGTGGGGGGTGGAAATGAAAATGGATTGAATGGGGACAAAAGGGGAGAAACAAAAGAGGAAAAATGAGCGATGGTAATCAACGGGATCTACAGGGCTTCGGCTGATGAGAGCAGGAGGAGGAAGGAAAGGCCTTTCATGTACCCCCTTTTTTTCCACTGCGATCCGAGAATGAATTATAGTCGTGGCAGCGAACAGGAGGACTGGGGGGGTATTAACCTGACACTCATCCTGAATTCAGATTCGGCTCCTCGCTATCATTCACTCACAAACTGCCGTTCTTGCACTCGCTTTCAAAGACAGAGGAGCAGAGTTCATTTGTAAAGACCTCGCCTTGTCAAGTTCGTCTTCATCTACAAGAGGGAGGCCTTAAGACGACATTGGAAAATGGATTTCACATTGAAAGTTAAACACCTTAATTGGCACCAGTTGTGGGAGGATCTTGTATAAACTGATGGGATCATTTTTTATTCCCAATGAGTTCAATCAAAGTTCGGCACCTGTTATGAACACTGCTTTCTGCTCAATGTTTTCATTGACTTTCCTTGTCTTCACATGACGGCTTACTCCTTTTCTACCAGATCATGAATAACAGGCGCCTGCTCATGAATAAGGCTTATACTGCATACAGACACCCACCACTTTTTTTATAATTCATCAGCCACTGGGACGCGTGACTGACTGCATAAAATCAAAGCCATTCCTGTGACGTGGGCGTGAGTCACTCCGTAAGTCCCCTTGATCATTTCAGGCCTGCGGCTTGGGGCTTTGCTGAGACTGGCACTAGTTTCAATTAATTTTCATCTGGGTGTCCTTGTCTGTATTGTTTGCATCAAACAAGAGATGCTGTAAAGAAGGGCAGGCGAGACGCTACTTTTTCTCTATCACTGCTGGCACTGCCTTTGCCTCCCCTCTTTAGGATTTCAGGACTAGCCGGTTCAGTTACGGAAAACGTCACGAGGAGAAGGAGTAATTAAGTACTGCTGGCTAGGAGTTCATCAGATTATTGTGTCTCTGCTGAGAAATGGTTGTGTTGAAATTCCAGTACAACAAATATCTTTATATTAAAAAAACAAAAAAACAAAGTTGATGAAATATTACCAACTGACAAAGTACAAGTTTTGGTTGTAAATAAATTGATTTACATTGGTTTTAGTCATTACATTTCTATGAACTCCCTATATTTCAGATGCATTAGCAAGTTTTGATAAAAGTTTTTACAAGTATGTGTTTATTTATTAAGACAAAGAAAAAATAAATAAATTAAAGCTAAGTGAGAAGCCTGCAAGAAAAAAAATCAAAAGAACAGAGTATTTTTAGATATATCATCTAACTGCAAATTTAATATTTTATGAGAGGCCATACTTATGATTTATTCCCTTAAGTATCCGTTTTAAAGGTCTTATTTCAACACTAAGTGTGCCTTTTCAATCTTTTGTCCATTTTTGGAGTTAGAATAAGATTTTGACTCTCGCTCCCAGTTACTGCACTGGTTTTGTAAAACAGGACTATGAAATAATGTATCAGTAGCCACAATGTGTCGAGAGGGAGCAGTACACTGAGGGAAAGAAAGCACAGCAGTCAACACAACAGCATAATGGACTCCTGAGATAAACAGCAACGTTTTTCCACATAAACAAAATCTCAGACCCTCCATAAGTATCACACTGTGCAAGTCTATGTTTGAAGCGTGTGAAAAGTAGCAGCTTTTAGTCTTGAATTTACAGAATGTGTTTGATACACACAAATTGTCGCAACTAAAATCAATCAAAGTGATCAGATCTAATCCAACTTCCAATAGTTGCTTTCTGACAGTATCTAACAAAAGATATTTCTTCTTCCACAACTGTAGGAGATTAATTTGTACATCTGTTTGAATAACTACTGGTGGCCTCCAAGCCTATTTTGTTCTTTGGATTTGCCATTATGTGATGACTTAGTAGAGATTCAATTTATTACAAGCCATGTGTTGTGAAGAACACACATTGATAGACGTCTGTGCTGTAAATGAATTAAAAGTGCCTACTTCCACCTGATTATCATTCTATTGATTGTAAACACCTGACTCTAATTCCACCATCAAATTGCTGCTAATCATAGACACTCTCCTACTTGTGCCACAAAGTGCCGGTTGCGTCTTCTGTTATAGAAGCAATCTTTAGCTTCGAATGACTCTGCACAGGCAGGCACAACGTGAACCGCCTGACATTGATTGTAACAACACAAAACCAACCGCACATCTCTGAAAGGAGAAAAATAATGAGAAGGGAAAGAAGGATGGTAGACAAACATCTCTGTGTAAGAGCATACATGCGGTACATTCAGATGAACACACACCCTTCACTCCAAGCCAGTCGGTGAGCCAGCCAACAAGCTAGCTAGCTAACAAACCAGGGGAGTGCGTGGGCTGTCATCCCTATGTTTCTGCAGCTCCACAAGCATAAATTAAGCCCCTGGGAGAGACTGAGAACCAGATACAGAGGGATAAAGAGTGGGAGAGAGAGAAGAAACCAAGGGAGCAAGTAAGAGAGTCAGAGATGAAGAAGGGGAAGAGACGAGGGAGACAAGGCCGGGAGACAAGGCAGAAGCCCCAAAGACTGAACACGAGAAAGAGTGGGAGGCAGCAACCCGCTCTCAATTCCCCTCCAAAACCTTTGCCAACTGTGCAGCTGAAGGCTTTCATCATCTCTATTTTTTTTTCTCTCTTTTTTTTTTGTGGGGCCATTTTCCAACTCCAAATGCATCACATCATCGACCAGGGGTGCTAAAGAAACTACCCAGACCGATTTGGATCACTTGTAAGCTTTATGAGTCGCAAGCAATCCTTTATTCAATTTTACACCCAATCAATGAATTCCTTTACCTCCAGCTTGTCTGTCATAGAAATATTAACCCTGAAGTCAAGACTTGCAACATAAATGAAAGGGCAAAATGTTAGCTGTCAGTTACAGGAGAATGGCAATCCGTAACTGACCTCAGTAGGGGAACACATTACATTGTCCTCTGAATGTGACCTCCAACAGTGTTTTGCTGTTGTCAGAGTAGATGTCATCCATCATTCAGCCATCAAAGAAGAGACAGTGACAAGTTGTACTATGGTTTTCTCTCTTTCTCTCACTTAGTCTTGTTCCTTTTTCTACCAATAAGACTGAATCTGTTACATGTTTTGGGTTTTGAAGACTTGGTTGTTAAGAAATTGGGTCAATTAAACCCTGTGCGTGGTCTGACAGAAGTCCTACTGACCCCGTGTGTGCTTAAACAAGTTTTTTTTTTTTTGTTATGCGGTTTCGGAAACTGACGGTCTGACTGGAAAACACCCCCCTGCCCTGCTGTGACATATGCATGCTCCCCCTGCGAATTGTTCCAAGATCCCAGCATGGCCCCCTGTACTGTAACCTTCAGATTGAAGGAAATTGATAAAAACTTTCAGGAAAATTACTTCAGTCTGGACTAAGAAAAAAAGAAAAACAAGCCATGAAATCTTTATGAAAAGTCTTATGCTCAACTTAGACGTAGAGGGTGTAGTCTAGTCTAAAAGATTTATAAAGTCATTGGAACAGTCAGGGTTTAACCTAAGAATTGTTAACCATCCTGGTTCTAGCATTAGGTTGCTGAACCATTTCACTAGTGGTGTTAAAAAAAAGTGGTAACATAATTAAATGATTACGATTCCAAACAATCAAAATTTTATACCAGGTACCAACTCGACAAACCTTGTCAACTTAAGTAGTCCCTAATGAGCTAAAATCTAAATAAGTACAAGGAGCAGAAGGACTTTTGCAATACATGGTAAGAAAGCAATGAATCAGGATTGGCCTATTTCCTGATTCAAAAAAGATTTGTCATCCTGGTATTTTTCCAGGTATGTGTCTGTTGATAGCAAGAAGACTGATGGGGGATTCTGGTATCAATAAAAACTGAGGTCCAAGAGAAGAACTCTGCCTTTGGAAAAAAATAAATCACTCCATCTCATATCTGACAACAAACCGCCTTGGGTGCTACACGGCACCTGCTCAGAGATAGTCTTAAACTTAATTTATCCTCAGATGGATTCTTATAGCACTGAGCAGATGGTCCCAGCGCCTTATATATGATGTGGTCGCCACATCCAGCAAGCACAGTTCTCACATATAAAATATTGAGAAGGCCATAAGATGATACACCTGTCAAATTGTTTTGATAGGGATATGTGTTGGTGGGTTTTTGTGTTTTTCTTTTCACTGGGATTGAGGGACTGGGACCTAAATCCCAGTCTTCTATCTTGCTGTGACTCGCTATCCCTGCAGGCCTTCTCATGTTGCTTGCATTTGTTGAAATGGAATCAGCGGCCGTCTCAGCTCACCAGACCACCGGACCAGTAACCACAGTGGCAGTCGGACGAGCCACTTTCCCGTCATTTCTGAGTAATCTTCTGAAACAAAAAAAAGTGTTTCGGCCGAGACGAGACCGGGGGAAGATTACTTGGCGGTTAAAGCAAGTAAAGACACAAATAGAAAAATATCTGTGCCTCGCAAATGTAACACCCAACAGAAAGGTTAACAGAGGCTTGGAATGCAGTATTAAACATGAAAACCTGGCTCTCGGCATTGTTTTTCTCCTTCCCACTGCTGCTGTCTGATTCTCTGAATCACCATGAGCATCTCCTCTCAGAGCATAGTTGTTTAACCACTGCGTGTTTTTTGGAGGGCTTCCCAAACGCAGAGTGACTCAAAACACAAGATTGTTTGATAGGAAGTGGTGGGAAAAAGCCAGATTTGCTTTTTTTTGATGTAGCTGCCATTCAGAAAGAAAAAAAAATAAATCAACACATACAATGTGTAGGACTTGCGGCTTCGTGGCTCAGCCGGTACAAACGGAGGCGCAGATGCTCCTGTGAAGATCCTGTGGTCAGAACAGTGAACCTACTTGGTCTCATTGGACTTGACATGGCACAGCATTTACCCTCTCATCAAGCGTGGGTGATTGAGTGGATGTAATATGTAACGCTTTGTGTCTGTGAGAGTAAACAATTTTATTTGTTTCTGTCAGAGCCAACAATGCAAATCTGCAGTCTTGATGTGTGATAGTTGTGATGCTACATGCTGGATTTTGGTCTTTTAGATTTTAAAAAATTCAACTCAGGTCTTAATTACAGAGGAGAAAAAAAAGGAACTTAGATTATTTTAATTTTGTCAATCAACTACTAGATAAGGGTTATGAAAATTGCAGAATTCAATGAAGATTCCTCAATTTTGCAAAAAACAAGGTTCCCTCTTACTTTGGGATAAAATTATGCAAATTATGCCTAATTTGCTTTTTTTTTTCCGCAACATTTTTAAAAGTTTGCTCAAACTTCACATGACAATTTGATTGAAACATGGCTAATTAGTATATTTTTCATAACATTAGTTATTACACATGTCTGTCCACTAGTTGTCTTTCTATCTTGACACATTAACACGTTCATTTTTTGAAGAGTGACTCAAATTTCCATTGATAGAGGTGGTCAGACTTATTGATATTTAATCATTCAACAGTTTTTTTTTTAATGTTTTTACATTTTGGTTTCATTTGTTGGGTAGCTTTCCAGTTCTCTGTATGGAAATTCAACAAGCGTGAACCTTCTTTCAGTCATGGCTGCAAATACCGAATATGCATAAATATGTGAAAGGCACTTTAATCAGTCCAAACTGTAGCATTGTTCCACCCTGCTCCTGTTGCTGTTTGCAATCACTCACTTCATCTTGTGTAATACATGTTTTCCCTTTTAACCACAGCAGATTTATCTGCAGCAGAGCCGCAACCCAAACCCCTTCTAGCTCCGGGCTGTCACCGCTTTGCTAACTGGAATTCCAGCGCTGCGAACACAAAGCAAGATAAAACCTCTTAATCTGCTGTCACTACCGCTCAAAATGTGCAGGCAGGGGTGTGTGTGTGTGTGCGTGCGCGTGTGTGTGTGTGTGTGGCCAAAGCAACTGCTTTAGTGTTCTTTGTACGAGAGCGGGCTTGAATGCCCAGGGCATCTGTTGACCCAGCTGGCATTTGCTGAGCGGTTGTAGGCCGCCAGGTTTAAGGACAACATTTATTCAGCATGCATTTGTATTTCCCACTCATGTGTATACAAAAAAAATAAAAGAAGATGGATGCATTATAGTTGTTGTTGTGTGTGGGTGTGTGTTTCTGAACTCTGGGGGTGAGGTCAAGGGTAACATTTCCAGTTTTTCCTCTTAATTTCAGCGAGGAGAGTTGAAATAAAACATTTGAATAATGCTGAAAGTTATTAAACGGCTAAAAGCTCTTGGCAAGTGAAAATAGCCAGGAAACAAATCCCAGCATGACAAACCGTGTACAAATTGCCAGAAACATTTTTTTCTGAAATTACAGCCTTTCTATCCACATGAATTTTGTGCAGCAAACCCCTATTGCCTCATCTCTTGTGCACAAGTGCCACACCGGCTGGCTTTTTAGCCCGGGGTGCAAAGCAACAATTCCGTCGCTGTTCCCGTCATATTTAGTTTCGGATGAAAAAAGTTGAGGAAGAATATGCTTTTGTTTTGATTTAACAATAAAAGTCTTGCAGGCATTAGGAGGGAAGAAAAGGGAGATACCTTGAAAAGCAGTAGCAGCTTTGAGAAAGAGCGTCTTCTGCAGGCACTCAAATATCCAGGAACGCAGCTACAACTTCCGATAACAAGCAGCAAAAGTCAATGCACAGGAATAAATAACCGCCCATATACAGATTTTCATCCTTTTAAGGCTTTACACACATCAGGATGTAACTGATAATACCTTTTTTTTTTAAAGGGGTCAAACATCCAAGTATCTTGTTCAACAACATGTAAACTTCTGCAATGTCCCAACATCTAATCCCAAAGATTCTCAATGGGGTTAAGGTCTGGACACTGATGTGATAATTAAAGCCATTTTCTCCAGATTGCCTCACTCGCTGCATTGCCATTACAAATGTGCACAAAAACTGTTTTAATATTGTGCTGATGAAAACAATTTGGCATGTTCTCATGATAGATCACTCAAAATCATGGATGCATGTCGGAGTCTTATTGAAGCGTTGGATGACCAGCTCCTGCACACGAATGTGTCGTTTTGGGGAAATTGTAGTTGGTGATTTGAAAGAACAGGTAAGAGTGGATTTAACACTTTCGAAAGTCAAAACACAACTTTTGATTAACTGTGTGACGTTATGAGACCTGTGTAGGAACCAGTAGCACACCGTCCAATGTAGAGCCGTGCCTACAATGAGTATAACTCTGTTGTATACAAATAGAATGGAAAAAAGTGTTTCCATTCTAGTTTTATACCAATCAAAAAAAAGTCATTTTTAATTTTTTGTTTACAAAAGTGCTGTGTTTCCAATATTATATGTATTTTAGTAATTGCAAGTCATGCAGTTTTATGGTAAATGGAAAAGCAGCTACTGATTGGAGCGTGGAAGAGCTCTTTCACTGTTAAACAGTCCTGAGTACTTTTGCTTTTCTGCAATTTCATTTCACCAAATTTTTAAGCAATTGTCAATCACAATCATTAAGACTTTCCTCTTTTCTGTGCTCAGTGAAAGCCTGCAAACCAGCAGCTTTTAAGTTGATTTTTTTCCAAGAATCATTGAATCCTAGTTGCTTTAAAAAAGAAAAAAAACAAAAAAATCACTTTCTAATTAGGCCGTAAATGAAAGTCTATTACATCTGCTATAGCAAACAATAATGTGATTTTACACACAGTACTTCTGCTTTATGGCATAGAAGTAAAGGCATCAAAAAATAAGTTACGTTGTGGCTCATCTGAGGTTAATTAGAAACAGGAAAGAATTAGAGGGTTTTTGATCACACCATGATAAAGCCTCAGAATAGAATAAATAAATCTCTGCGCTCTCGCTCCAGTCGTGTCTTATCGATCGGCTGTCAAAGAACGACTAAAGAGAAAGAAATCAACACATCCATTCAAACCAATGTGTTTTGCAAACAGCATGCTTGGTAAAAGTGAAAAGAAAAAGCTTGAAAGCTGCTTTCCATTTTTGACAACTTTTCCTTCGTTCTGTTTGAGGCTCAAAGTGGAAATTTTTATTGTGAATAGAAGATTTGGCTTCACATTCTTTTCTTTTTGAGTGTCAAGGAAGCTTTGTCATGTAAAGTTAGTCATGGTGTTTTCTTCTCTTGCTGTACACCTCGAATGCCTGTTCTTGAACTACAACGCATTTTCTTGGGAACTGAATGTTTATTCAAGCACCTGTTTGACTCCACAGCTAAACATAAAGACGTCGGTGTCTGTAAGACTAAAAGCTCTTTAGCTTTATCAAAAAAGCAAACTAAGACTCAAGCCCACGGAGAGTCTTTTTCAAACAAGTCATGGCAGCACAGCTGCTAAGCTCCTGATGAGACTGATAGAATTGGTCTGCAGAAAGGACAGGAGCTTCTCAGATCCGAATCAAATCACTCACAGTTTGCTGACTCGGCGGAAAAAGACTTAGGAGGGGATTTCTTTTAAAATTCTTTATCGGTTAGTAGAAAACCTGAATGGACAGCTACAGTTTCTTTATGTTGTTTTGCAGTAAAATACTGTTTTTAAATAAAATAAATAATATTTATAAATATGAAAATATATACAGTGAGTTTGACTGTTCATTTTAAATACTCAGTGTAGTGAGGTTGTCCCTTTTTGAGAGAGAACAAGGTTCTGTATGTGGTCCAAAGAGTTAAAGAACAAAGCGATTGAGCTTTTCTGTGCATTTTTCCATATGTTTTGAGCTATTTTGGAGGAATGTGTGTAGCAATGGAAAACAGTTTCATGTTTTCACCTCCAAAACCTGATGATGTTCGATTCAAAGTGACTCCGGCCATTTGCCAAATGCTAATCGGGCTGAGGACGCAGTTTGGACACAAAACACGGAGGTTCACAGTGTCTGGATTTGGAAACGTTGCATTTAGATATCTCATAGGGATTCATTAGGCTTGCCATAATTATCATATCCGAGAGCTTTTTTGCTAAACCTCTTCATTATGCTCCTTTCGGAAAACAAATGACTCATTTAAATAAAAGCAGCGTATCCTTGAAATGAAGCCGCTTTGATAACAAAAGAACCGGCGAGTTTGTCACTCTAATTGCGGCACTTTGCTCTTCAGAAAAGTTTGAGTTAGTTTAGGTGGGTAATTATGTGCATTTGTATAAAAATTACCTGAAGTGCCATTTGGAAAATCACAGATAATGTGCCAGAGCTTTATGATAATTTCTGAAAAGTTGAGTTGAGACCCTTTGGCCCTTGAATAGCCTTCCATCAATCGCTTTTTCTACAGCTGATTAAATTACACTATGGAAACAGACCAAATGAATGGACACATGGACAAGATCAAAGTGCAAATTACACTCAGAAATATCTTAATTATAATCTGAACAGTGCAGACAGACTGTGAAGTAAACACTGGGCAATGTTGCTCTCAACAACTAACACTTTCTCCCATCCAGTTCTAGTTTCAGTGGTAGACTTTATGTGCAGAGTTAATTTACAATACAATCCCACATTTTGTAGTCTGGTATTATACATTTTGCACTATAAATATTCAAAAGTTGCTGTGTGTTCTTTAGCCCAGAAGAAAATTGAAAAGCATCTTGATAATAAAATGTCAACTTTGTCTTGAATTCACTTATTCAGTTTAAGCAAGGAATGTGAGCTTTATCAAAGCAGCCAATTAAAAGACAAGATTTCTGTTTTGAGGTAATGTTATACTATATGAGACTATAAACACTTTAATAAGATTATTTTTAATGATAAATTACAGCAATAAAAACCCAGAGAAACAAAAATTCACATTTTAAATGATTTTTTTCATTTCAATTTTCTTTTTGTTTTACGTTTTCCTGTTGCAGGTGCTAACCCTCTGGGCAACAATTCCTGTCTTAGCTGCTTTTGCATTGTTCTTATCTTTAACTCGCAGCAGTCACTGCTGGAAGCGCATTAATCTAGAAGGCAGCGGAGTCCTCGATCATCTCCATTATCAAGAAGAACTTCGCCATAATGCTGGAAATAATCAGTGCCTTATAAATCACTTGATTTCTCAGGTTTATATAAGGCATCATTATGTTAATAATAAAACTGGATCTTATGTGAAACTTGTGCAGAGGTGGTATATTAATATAAAAAAGATCTCAAATATCAGTCATAATAACAAAAAAGGTCTTAAAACACATTCAGGTAATACAGTAAAGTGAACAAATTCACTAAAATAAATTATGGCAGCACAAGGCAGTCAGTTCGTATTTCTCCTACAGGAAAAAGTCACACAAACAAACTACATCTTATAAGCTTTAGGTAAAGAGAGACAGAAACCTATTATCTCATCTTATTCTTTTAAAAACGCTTTTGCTTTTGGTTACTATTGTCTTCATGATTTTTACGTTAAAACATATGGGTACATTCTCAAATATTCTGTTTTTGCTTAAAAAGATGCTATCTGCAGTGAGAAAGCAGTTGCAGCCTCTTGTCAAACTCAAATATTTCAGATTATTAAGCAATTTCTAATATTAAAGATGGCCAAATGAAAGCAGTTTGATTTCATTAGGCTTGATTGCTGCCTTTAAGATCCACTGAAATAGTACCTGTCTGGCAATATGAAGTAGACTAAAAGACATCCAAAGGAAACTTCATAAGTCAAAACATAAGATCAGTTGAGAACAGACGGGAAACAAAGTCACAGACATTGAATTATTTGTAGATGGTCCCAAAATCAGTGTTTTTGTTTCTACAATAGTTGACCAAAAAGAATGCCTGATGATGTGGACTATTTTGAAAGATTTTTGTTCTGTTTTATTAAAACAAACTAATAAAATAGTAATACCAAATGTGGTGTTGGAAGGGTTTTGGTTTAGGTTGCGTTAGGACCTGAAAAACTTGCAATAATGGATAAACCTATAGATTCTTCTCTCTATCATAAAAATAATTAATAAAAAATGTCTCTATTAGTTAGTGACCTCAAGCACACTTTAGTTATGCACCAAAACACACCAGCAAGTTCAAATCAGAATTTTTCAAAAAAGACAAAGTAAAGGTTTTAGAGTGACCTAGAAAAAGCACAGACTTGTCATTCATGCTTGAATAACCCGCTTTGTAGCTGGATTATTTATATATTTGTTTTAAATAGGAGTCAATCAGAACTGTACACCACACATTACTCATTGCTCATTATCCCAAATGATTTAAAGCAGTTTTTGTGTTCCAAGATTGAAACAAAATTGTTATTACATTTAGGGTTCAGTAACTTTTTCATATGAGGCCAGATTGGTTTAAGTCACTTTCATTTCCCTTAATAAGCTAAATTATCATCTGAAAACTGCATTTTGTATGAATTCAAGTTATTTTTCTGATATTAAATTATTGTGGTGTGTCATAAAGAAATGGTTGTGGGATAGACACATTTTCACACTACTATATTTTTTCCTATCACTGGTTTTGGATTTTCTAAAGTTTTGCTTGTTGCTGCAGAATGACTCTCCTCTTCAGATATGTTTTGCAAATTACATTTCAATGAGATGTGACAATGTGAGGGGAAAAAAAAAAAACAAAAAAAAAAACTTCATATTGGCTGAAGATGACTCCACAAAACACCAAGGCCGAGTCGGAATTGTCAAATCTTCCTCACGATGTCTTTCAGGTTCAATTACTCTTGTAATATAATGAAAATCACATCCCTCTAATTTTGTTTTTTGCCTTGAATTTGTGCTGCCTTGGTTTCTGAAAGCCCTCATAACAACAGCAGGAACAAGGTGCCACTAACCCTCCCAAAAGAAATTATAATCTCAGTTGTTGGGTGGTTTATGTCTCCTCTGAGGCCGTTACCTTCAGAGGAGGAGGAGGGGGAAAAGCAGGCCGGTTGTTGCCAAGGGCTGATTATTCCTCTCATATAAATAGAAATTGTATCTGTAACGAAGGTGCTTGAATGAATTTAGGCTCTCCAATCTACAAGGCAGAACTGAACGTAAACCGTCACTATTTACACACAGAATTACTTCAACACAACTCATTCCATTGTGGGTGTGCAACTCTACCTGCAAGAAATGTCGCAAAAGCCACAGTGTATCTAGACTCGGAGAGGCTATTAGCATCTGCAAAAGGTTTTATTGGGTCCCAGATGACATTTTAAAATGCCTAGCCGCATTGCTGAGCTGTAGTTTTAAAGCATGCCTAATTCCTTTACACCTTGCTTTCAAAGAGATCTTGGAATCCTTTAATGAGGTTTTGAGCAAATGTTCTACCAATGTTCAAAAGACAGTTTTCTTTGAACCGTCGGTGCTTTGGGACACCATACATCACCCTTCTGTTGATCAAATTCTCTGCAAGTTTTATGCTTTTGCTATTTGGGAATCACCCGAGAAGTTTCTGAAAGAAAGTACGAAGCTTAAGCTTTTCACAGAAAGCGATAAACAGTAAAAATAAAAATTGTTGAAAGACCTTCAGAAAGTCTAGAAAGCTATTGACCGAAGCCACATTAGAGGTCTGCCACCTTGGAAAGAGAGATATAAGGAAAGGAAGGATGACTCAACAGTTTTGCAGTGTTGATTAGTCGGAGCCAATTCAAATGCCTGACAAGCTCTTTTTACTTGAACAAATTGTACACATCCTTAATTTATGAGTGCAAACAAATCTCATTTTCTACTTCTCCCATCTGACCAACCTAATCAGATCAGGTTGAGGCTAGATAGTGCTTGAAACATTGGTGAGGGATGGGCGTGCATGTGCCAGCAGGCTTGAATCAATGGATAAATCGATAAATGTAGGCAAGGGGGAAGGGTTGAGGGCTGAAAGTAGAGTATTACTTAGAGCCGGAGGCAGATCGTTCAGTCATCTTGATTAAAGGCCCCCTCTTGGTGGTTAAAGCCAGAGTGCAATGAGTTGACACTAGATCTGGGTCACTTATGAGAAGATCCTTTTAATTACTCAGGGTATTTGCACTTTACTCAGCTTGGCAGATGCGGGAATAGAAGTGAGGGTTGAAATATTTAATCTAAGTGGCTTTGCAGGTCTTCCCAAGCACATGCAAGCTGTTACAGTGGAATCGCTACATCGAACGCATGCAACTTTTACTAGAGGCACTTCTTTGATTGCTGCTTTGGCGCAGTGAGCTAGAGATCCAACCTTGACGGGCTGTAGCCAGGTTGTCACGAAGCCAAATAGACAACAATAGAGGACTGATTAGCCCCCCTGGAAATGAATCCACCAAAGATGGGAATTGACAGAAGCTACCAGCAGAATCCCATCAAGCACAAATGCATTTAATCTCCTAAGATTTCCTTTTTGCTTGCGTCATATGTTTACACTCAAAGTTATTGCAAGCTCAATGATTTCATACCCATGTGTTCCTCTTTATGTATAAACTATTTTGTGTTAAAGGGTAATAATCCTAAACCTCAAAACTGTTTCTCACAAAGAACTAATAAAAGCAAGCCGCTAAGACCCATACACTAGACAAAAAAAAGTAAATCAATAAAATAATAATAATAATAAAAGTATCTGGCAGCAACACCAACAACTCCTTGGGGATAACGCAGGATTATCACCGCTACACACCCCCTGTGGGGTAATACCGACGGCAACAGTAGCAGAGGCTGCAGAGTTTGGAAGTGCACGACTGCTGGCAGCTCTTCAGTGCAACACATGGGACTTTCATCAAAGCTCACTTCAAAAGCTAACACCCGAGCTTAAAATCTTTGGGGGATTTCAGACAAAACCTAAACAAGAGCTGACACGCTGAATGTGACCGGTGGGTGTCAGATAAAAGCTAGTCTCAGATTAAAAGAAAGGATAGCAAGTCTTTCTCTCTCTCTCTCTTGCAAAATAATGTTTTTGCTTGATACGTGACACCAAACGTAATGAATATGCAAAAAAACAACAGAAATTCCAAGGTGCCCTGCAATTGTTTGTGACCACATAATACTGTCATGTCAAAAAGAACAGCAACACAAAAAAATAAATGAGATGCTCTGAAAGTAAAGCAATGCCAGTATGGGACATAATGTGCAAATTAAGCCAAACAAGACACAGGTGCGTAGTTATTTATGCCCAATCAGGGAGGCGCACCTTGCCAAAACAGACCCCCTTCCAAATGTCTTCTGGGGTAAAACCCACTTTGACCGAATTCAAAAGCAAGACCTTCAAGATTTAACACCAAAGCTGGGTGTAATAAGGTGGTGTGGATGATGTTATCCCTGCTGGAAGTGTTGCGTCAACTGCCAGCTCCTCGAGGGGTGGGTGGAGGTGGAGGTGGAGGTGGTGCTGGGGTTCACATGCGCGACGGCAGGCCCTCTGGGCCACAACAGTGTCTGAGCGCTGTGTGCCCGGCATGTAAACGAGGCTGTTCGGCTCCGCTGTGTTCCCAACAACTATTATCCGGCGCATTAATGAATGGGCCCCACTGTTGTTCCCTGACTCATGCAGGACTGCGGCAGCCGAGCACCTGACAACCTCTAATGTATTCAAGCAGAGGAAGTGGAATGTTTTTGAAGCAGTATCACCCGACATCACATACAGTATCCGCCGCAGAGTGTAATTCATCTCCATTTTCCATCACACATAATGGTTTGCGGTGTTTATACCGAAAATAAAAGCAGCTGAAGTTACCCCGTTCTCCTCTGAATCATAAAAATACAATCCAAAGGCATTAGGATGGATGATTATCACATTCAGACATCAGCCATTTTGAATATAAAACATGCCCATATTTTCCACACACCTACATTCTTGTGTGTTGTTTGGCAAATTTGATGTTGAATTGTCAGAGCTAGCACTGCAGCAGGACCCAACGATGGGTTGATTTATTTAAAGGTACGGTGCAGATTATTCCCAGTGGATTTTTAAGATGATAGGCTTTGTATCTTCATTTTGTTTAAGTTTTAACTGCAGGCTAAAGCTAACAGCTCATCTGAAAAGGACAATTGTCAAATATTTTTACCATTTTACAACTCCCACCTCAAAAATGTCACAGTGGTTAATGAAAACATTTTCATAAACATGGAAAACAAACTACAATTAGAATTGTTAGCTGGAATCGGTTGAAGTGACGATTTATTGGTAAATCAAGATAAAAACTTGATATGCATACGTATTTTTTTTTAACTTTTTAAACCACATCTAACCTACTCAAACCAAACATGTTTCAGTTTGTATTATATGGATTGGTAAGTGAAGCAGGAAATTACTTTGCACGTTGTTTCTTACCAAATAGCTTTAAGAGTTTTCAAAATCGCTGATAAATACAAGCAAGAAAGTGTGTTAAAGATTTAAACATTAATAATCGATGGTAATCAAAACATGGTTTTCGCCACTGGCTCCACTCAGGCTGACCACTAGCTGCAGCTTATAGTACAAACAAATAACCAGTTTATTTTTATTAATTATAAACATTTTGTTAACACGAAATGACCTACAAACTTAAATGCGACATTGATCTAAATGTTTATAATTAATTGTTTGGTTGTTTAATAAATTAAACAAGCTTTCTACAGAAATTTGACTGTGTATGTAACCATTGCATATAAACTTGCTACAATGTCCTATTTTGATGAATTATTGAGATAACTAATCATAAATATGTTCAAATCCCATGTAAAATGTAATTATATATTATTAACTCTAGATTTTATATTGTGTCCTATTTCAACCGACTGTTCTTCTGATCTCTCTTTGGGTTAATTACCTGTTGCAAAATATGAAAGCAAATATTTAAGATGCATCTCCGCTCTAATGGTTATGCATAACTAAGGATCATCATTAGTTCCTTGTAACTGTACAAACTGATGCAGTGTTGGTACAAAATACTCAGTGGCAAAGCAATTGGATACAAAAAAAAAAAATCCCTCCAAAAACACAGAATTTTATGGGCCGGCATGTGATTGCAATAAAAAAATTACTAAAAGCAAACATCATGTCCTTTTTTACTCAACCTCAACCACACTTTATTTAACAAAATATAAGCAGGTCAAATATCGCAAAGCATATAAATGTAACTTTGAAACACAGCGTTTGAAAATCATGACAAATCATCATCATCAGTGGTTCTGTGGCACAGTTAATACCCCACAGTATAGAGTCATGGTTTCCCCACAATGCAACGACCCCAAACCCTCCAATCCCAATGTGGCTGCACAGGGAAATCTTGAAAGAAAGGGAAAAATCCACTAGTAAATGGGAGATGTTGAAATCAAGCCGCTAGGTAGTTGTGTATTTAGTAAAAGGAAAAAAGGGGAGTAAAATTTAGGGAAGCAGATCCATTTTTCTTCAAGTCTGTCTGCAAATCCACACCAAGGTTGTGGCACAACAGGATGAGTAGAACCAAATTGGGTAGAAACTTTACTTTACAATTTAGCATATCTTCACACGCAAACTCAATAGAAAAAAGCCAAAATACATCTAATTAAAATTGTGTGCCTAATGAAATTTTAGAAGCAAAATACGCTGGGAATATTTGGACTTTGAGAAACTCAGTCTCATCTACAGTAATTCAGGTCAAGCTGTCAATTCCCCCCCCCCACAGAGGACCCTGGACCCTGGACCCCTGCCAGGGCAGATGAGCTGATCAAAACAGCTACTCAGTCATCTGCACAAACAAAAAAAAAGGGAAGGGGAAAGAAATCCATGCAGCCCAAAGGAGGAGTATCTCAAGTTTTCAAAAATGCTGACTTTAAAGAAGGCATCTTGCATTAACTAATCACCTACATGTAAGTGTACGTGTCCACCCCTCCTCCCTCTAACTACGGCCTGTTTTGCAGTAAATGCGGCCCGTTACAGTTCTCGTATTCGGACAGGATTAAGATGGCTTTACAAAAGCTCACAATATGATGGGAGTGAATCACAGCCAGAAGCTATTTTGTGTGGAGGAATACTCTTTTTTTTTTTATCGTCACATTAAAAAGAAAACAAGCACCCTAACCTAATGCATGTTCGTCTACCTCTTTACACAGATCCAATGAGTAATCAGAAACACTTCTTTGCGCAGTTGTTGAAAAAATATGATGGTACAAACCCTCCCCTCCCCAAATTTGACTAGTTTTTTTTTCATTTTTTATCTTCTTCCTCTCACCCAAAAGCAGGCTATGTTCATTGACACACACACACAGAAAAAAGGAACCACATAACTGTTATTGGAGCTACATGAACTTTTGCAGCATAAGCTTCTGAGTGACGTTAATTGGTCATGCTCATCTGCATGTCTGAATATCTTCAACAATTGGCACACCATTTAAAAAAATGAACAGTATTTTTTTTTTCCTAAGTCTTCTTCATGTTTTGTACATTCATAAAAGGAGATGATCACCTTAATGGAGAGCCGAAAGTGCCATAATTTGTTAAATATATAAATTAAATATTTTTTGATGGCATAAAGAAAATCAAAATAAATGTACTAAAAAAAAAAAGCATATCAATTATTTGAATGTGCCAGAAAATATAAATGTGACATTTACAATGCAACATTATTAAATGTTAATATATATATATATATTATTTTATATTAATATTTTTGCAATGTTGTGTACCATAAAATAATTTTATAGTAGTTTTATGGACTATTTATTTAGGAAATTGTGGCACTTTTGGACCTCTATACAGCAAACTTGTGGGGATTTTAATCAGAAACCACCTAGCAGAGCCGGTCCAATGATTTAAGATGATTACATAAATTACAATTTTAAATTTGAAAAAATTTTAAATCAGTTTAACTTTAGGAACTGTTTTTAGTATAAATTTTAAATTACTCTCATATATATATATATATATATATATATATATATATATATATATATATATATATATATATATATATATATATATATATATATATATATATATATATATATATATATATATATAGATAGAACATAAGGAGTCAAGCAGTCTTCGGTTCTCCCTGCTGGTCTGGAGGCTCATGGCAGCTGCTCAGTTTGTTTATGCTTGGGACTGGCTTTGCCACTTAGCATACAGTGTGAATAATCTCAAATAGGAACTAATGATCAACTGATAAGTAACAGACATGGCAGTAATAAAACTGAACATGCACAGACAGCTTCACTTTGATCACTCCTTCCCCCAGGTGTTGTTTTTCTTTTCGTCCCTTTCAGCTCAGAACAAGTTTTAAAACAACAAATACAAATCCTAACTGCAGGTTCACAAAAAATAGAGAAATGGCACTTTGTAATAGTCATATATAATTCTTAATATCTATATATATAGCCATTGTGTTGGTATATAACATGAGGGGGGGGGGTTGAGTTTGCCTCCTGGTTGGTGGTTATGGTTCCTCCCCTGCCGTGTGTCTTGTTGAAACCATGCGGAAATATCATCATGCATTTTTATGATACATCAGTCTGGGTATTTACATGTACATTCATGCGTTCGTGCACCATTCCCCAGGTCGTTCCTTTCTCTTTTCGCATACATACACACACCCTCTCCCTGGCTCCCTTTTCCCCCCTCTCTCCCTCTGTTTTTTTCTGTCTCCAGATCCGTAGTCCGATTGCGGCAGAGAGGAGGAGGTGGGAGGAAGGAGTGGAGGGTGTAAGCCAGAGGGGCTTGGCATATACATATATTACAGAGTGGGGGCTTGTGCAGCTTTCAGGCTGACTTATTTGTTCAGAAACAAGTGTCTGTCCCCAATCCTAAGCAAATTTTTGTAGTTTTTATCTACTGTTTGTAATCCAGACTCTGTTTTTTACGCATCATCCACAGCTGAGAGGTGCGTGCTGCAGTCAAAACCCCTGTGGGTGCCTCCATCCGCGTGATACGGCCCACTGTGCCAGTAGGATGAGTCGCACACCGTCTGTAAGGAGTTGATCTCCGACGCGGATGAGTTGCCGTCCCGCCGCTTTGACCGCTTCCGGTTCCGCAGGATGAACACGAGCATCCCCACCACCGTGAAGGCGGATGTAACGAACACGAGCAGCAGCCCGGGCACAAGCACCGAAATGGACATCCGGTTGGGCTCCAAGTACGAGTTTGAGCGCGTGCCACCGAAGTCCTGGGCGTAACTTCCATTCTTGGACACTGGAGCGGGTGCGTCTCCGTCACCCACCTTGGGGCACATGAGGTCATTTCGCACATAGCGGAAGTCCCGTTTCCAGAACTCCTCTGGCGACTCGCACTTGAGATCGCTCACAATCACGTCGGCCCCGAGCCTCTCGGTCCACTGCTTGAAGGGCACAATGTTGCACGAGCAATCCCACGGGTTCCCATGCAGGTCGATCTGGATGATGGAGTTGAGCTGGTCCAACACACCAGTCACGGGGAGGTAGGGGAAATAATTATTATGGAGGCTGATCTTGGACAAAGAAATCCCAAGGAAAGCATCCACAGGGAGAGCCTTCAGCAGGTTGTTGTTCAGGAACAGAACCCTCAGGTTCGGCATGGGACTGAATGCGCCCGCCACTATCAGCTGGATGTCGTTGTATTCCAAACTGAGATACTCCAGATTCACGAGGCCCACAAACATTTCTGCCATCAGCGTATCCAGGTAGTTCTTATCCATGTACAGCCACCGGAGCTCGCTCTGGTTCTGGAACGTACCATTGTCAACAACCTTGATGTTGTTCCCGCCAAGATCCAGCAGGTTGAGGCTGGAATAGCCAAGCAGCTGGTTCCTCTTCACAGCGTGGATGTTGTTGTCTCTCATGTTCAGCTCGTGGGCGGCCAGAGGCTTCGGCTTGAGGCCGGCCAGGCTCTCGATCTTTTTGCCCTCGCAGTTGACTCCCAGCCCCTGTCTGGAGCCCACAAGCTTGCAGCTGCATGGGTGTGGGCACGTCACGTTACGCAGCTGCTCTCCCCCGCCGTCCCCATTCACATCTGCCCCAGCCATCACTGGAGTGGGCTTTGTTTTTAGCTGCCAGTTCTCGCGGGACTTGGAGTGGCTCTTAGAGCCATTTGCTCCAGGCGTTGGGGGCCCTCCACCACCATTCCTGCTGGGCTTATAAGGCGTGGGGCGAGAGGTTTCCTCCTGAGTGGGAGGGGCTGCCAGGCTGCTATCTCCACCCCCACTCTGAGATGGACAAAGCTCTGCCTCCGAGGTCTCATTCAGGTCATTGCCCTGCAGCCTGGTTGGGGCCTCACAGACAACCCTCCCAATGAGGGCGTTGCGTGGTATGTTCTCCAGCCACTCCTTCAGGGACAGTAGCTCACAGTTACAGTCCCACGGATTGTCCTCTAGCAGCACTTCTGCGATACCGGGTATTTGCTCGAGAATCCCCTCATAAGGCAACGTCTTGATCCGATTCCCCCTCAGATCAAGATGTGTGATGGGCACGTGCTGGAACACGTTTATAGGTAGAGCACTGATGAGATTGTCATTCAGTATCAACACCTCCAGTTTGTTTAGGTCCCTGAAAACAGCCGGGTCAATGTCCCTCAGCAAATTAAAGTCCGCCTGAAGGTATTCCAAGTCGTCCAAGCCCAGGAAGGTGCTTTTCTTGAACGACCGCATCTTGTTGTTGCTGATGTGGAGCCTCTTGACCAACTGCAGCCCCAGGAAGGCGCCGGGCACAATGTCGTGCAGGCCGTTGTTCTCCAGGTGCAGGCTCACGGCATTGTAGAAGTTGGCAAACTCATTGGGGAAGAGCCTGGACAGAGAGTTGCCGTGCAGCAGCAGGTGGTAGAAGTGAGAGCTGGGGCCGGTCAGGTGCCGCAGCGTGTTGAAGTGCCGTTTCTCGCAGTCGACGTGTAGGTCGCCCTCCACCTCGCTGCAGGAGCAGATCTTCTCCTTGCAAACCTCCCTGGTGACATTTCCGCTGGCAACGCAGAGAGCCGCATTCAGCAGGATGATCCAGAGCAGCATTTTTTCCCCCTCCGTTTTTTTTCCCTCTCAGCGCGAACGATTCATTCCCGCCTTTCAAGACATGTAGGAGCTGCGAATCTAGTCTGCATCAGCGAGAGGTGGTGGTGGAGGAGGAGGAGGGGGAGGGTGGAAACGGAGACATTTAGGAAAGAGATGAGGAGCACATCCAGTCTGCGTCCAGACGTCCAGTTTGACTCTGGAATAATAATTCAAAAATTAATTAAATAAAAAATCGTCTCCCTTCACGTCGAGTGAATCCTCTGATCAAAGCGAGCAGTATGCAAAAGCAGCAGTCTCCAGCACATCATATATGTAATCTATTTATTTATTTATCTCGCCTCCTTTCACACTGACCT
Organism: Gambusia affinis; assembly: GCF_019740435.1. Lineage (NCBI taxonomy): Eukaryota > Metazoa > Chordata > Actinopteri > Cyprinodontiformes > Poeciliidae > Gambusia > Gambusia affinis. Next base: position 5,904,774 of record NC_057891.1, on the reverse strand, counting down.
TGGCGCACTGATGGAAAGCTGAAGAAATCTCCCGGAGTCGTGCGGCGCGCTGCGGCGTCGGGATCTGTCCTTTCCCCCCCTTTCTCCACTCTCCTCTCTCTCTCCTCCCCCCCTCTGGTGCTGAATTTACAGCCTGCGCAGCTGATCCGAAACACCCGCATCCCCTTCTTTCACATTCCTTACACTTCGTCAACCGCTTTTCGCTCCCCCTATTTCTTATGTTTTTGTTTTTCCCTTCCCACTCCCCTTTTTATTTGTCACAATAAGGCGAGCGTGAAGGCTGCGCTCATCCCCACAGCGTGCCGCTCCGAGAAAGATCTGACACCCTCTACTGATCTGTGGTGGCAAAAATCCTGACGGAGGGAAGGAAGAGGGGGGAAAAGCAATCCACTGGAATAGAAAGAAAAGAAGGGGAGCGGGGGTGGGAAAAAGTCTTTTACAGCTTCTAATGTTTAAATCTTCTCATCTGAAGCTCCAGAACTGTCTCAGTCCGCATCGTCCAAAGCGCTGCAGAGTTTTCTGTTTTAGAAATCCACCGCCAGAAAAATTAAAATAAACGCTCCAAACTGTTTCCAGTCTCCCTTTTTACCTCCTTGTTGCAATTTTTCATTTACTTCCACTGCTCTAACTCCGCTCCGATTGGGAAAACACTGTTGAATGCGATAAAGCAAACCGTCCGCTATAGGCATGTCTCAGACCAGCTGAGAGAGCGAGAGAGAGAGAGAGAGAGAGAGAAAGTGAGAGAGAAAGAAAACAAAAGATGCGTCAGTGTGGGTCCCTGTATGCGCATGTGTGCATGACGTTTCTTCTTTTTTTTTTACTTTTTACTCTTTCCCAGATAAGAAAAAAACATTTTTTTTTTGTTTTGTTTTTTATTGTAAAAACTGCACATAAAATGGGATGGAGGGGCGGCGGAAAAGAGGAGGGAGGGAACACGTTCCCTTCTCCTATGGATCCGCATTATACCCCACCGTTTGATATTATTACACCAGCTGGAGAAAGTGGGGGAGGGGGTCAGAGCTGGGGAGTATAGTTACCCCATCCCCCGTCCCCCTCAATCCATCTGCAGTGCTCAGTCAGATCTGTGTGACTCTGACGCGTAATAAAACCCAGACGTGTCGGTGGGATCCTGCAAGCAGAAACACTAAGCCCACCCACGCCGCTTATCACAAGCGCTCACTACACCCGCTGAACTCTTCTCACGTCTCGTCGCGTCACAGCCACAAACTTCTGTGTGTTTCAGTGGGATTTCCAGTCTGTGTTAGAAAGCGTGGTGTGCGTTTAGTCACCTCCGCTTAATCAATCAGTGCATTAGAACACTTTTTTTTGCCGAAAAACGAAGGATGTCTGTAAGAGCCTTGAACATCTGGAGATTATTCCATTTCTACTTTTGGAAAGTCGTCTTTGAGCTCAGTCAGATTTGATGTATGGATGGATGAATGGATGGATGGATCTGTGGACAATAAATCCACAGACGTTTGCTTCAATATTTGCCTCATTGAAGCAAACAAAACCTGTAGATGTGGGTGGGTGGAGTTGGGGGGGGTGGTGGGGGGGATAATGTCATCAGAAAGACTACATGTGATGTCTTCTCCAAACAGTTGAATTATGGGTAAATGAGTGGACATTTACCCATAATGTCCACTCATTATGGGTAAATGAGTAGAGTGAGGGGTTGGAAAACTTTTCTGCAGATTTGCTTCTAGGGAGTACTTAAAGCTAGCCTTGCATTGTGGCTGCAGCGTTTGTGCTTTCCAATGCAGCAGGTGGGGGGGCGCACTAGTACACACGCCGCTTAGTCACGCTTCAGCATCTTGTTCCCACCAAAGAAAATTAACAAAAACAATTCTGACTCCACATAAGCTTAGCTCAGTCCTTGTAGGCCGAGCGTTTAGACTCCGAGATAATCCTCCAAACAGGATAAATCACATTTGTATGAAGAAGAGGAGGTGGGGGGGATGAAGAAGAGGAGGAGGAGGGAGAGGAGGGGGCACTTATCTTGGAGTCAAAGCTAATTGGATTATGTATCTGAATGTATCCAAAGGAATAACTGCATGGAGCTCAGCAGGATGATGGGATGCAGATACTGTCGAATTGAATTAGCGTGATGTGCGACCGGAAAGGTTCATGGTGCAACTTTCATTCTCACAAGGGTTAACGGTTAGACACATGTGGACAGCAGATGAAGAAAATAACACATTCTGGAATGGATAGATAGCATTCAAGCTAGCCAGGTTAGCAAAGAGAGTACCTTACAATAATATCCAGAGGAAAAATCTTAATATTGCTTGAAATTATTCCAGCTAACAGTACTTGATGGAGTCATGCATTCTGCTGCCTAACAGAAAACCCTGAAGGAGAATGTCTGGCCATCAGTTTGTGACCTTGAGACAAACGCACTTCGATTATGTGCAGGACAATAATCGATCACACCGGCAAGTCCACCTTGAGGGGTTCAAAAGCGACAAAATGAAAGTTTCTGAGGATATCAGTCAAAGTCTGGAGTCAAAGAATCCCCGTTTCTTTTCAAATCTGAAGAAAGGTTAAAGAAAAGTTTTCCATCTCGGTAAAATCAAATCTCCTCATTCTTTGGAGATGTCTCTATCAGGAAAGGATTGAACAGGCAATCGAAAGCGGTTCGTCTTTATCTATTATGCAAAATTTCTTGAATCTGACACCTTGTTGACAGCGCGACATTTTCACCAAATGCTCAAACCACAACAGGCATGACACTTAGGCATCACATTTTCATTTCTTTATTCACTTGACGGGGACCTGGCTGATTTATCACAAAAGCGGGAATGACTGCAAATGAGCCAGCATTTGGCGCTTGGACTGATTTCAGCCACCTAAATATCACAGGAGGATCACAGGTGATTGCAACAATGGCCGCTTAGATACGTCCACCTGATGCGAGCGGCAGAACGAGAGCGGGAAATTGCAAGCAATCTTGGGTGCCGCCTGATTGAATGCTATTGATCGGCTTTTAGTGTTGGGTTTTATTTGCCCTGGCCCTGGGGACTTTATGAAATGTGAGATTCCGCAGAGCTCTATAATTATCTCAAACACAAGTCACAACAGTGACTCCCTGCATGTCAATAACAATGCTACAGTTAGCTTATTCAAACCACAGGGTAACAATGCAAGTAGAATTGGGTAGAACTGCAATTACGTAAAACCTGAACCATGGAGTTTTTACTTTGCAAGGTAGCGCTCATGCAACATGTTCAGGTTCCATCAGAAGGCATAGTTTAAAAACTAGAATAGATGTTATTTGTTTTCATCTGATTACATAATCTTTTACACATGCATAAATGCTAGGGGTTTATGAAGAACAATCATCTGGATTAGTCAGCCAACAAAGAAAACAGGAAGCTGACCAAAACAAGTTTCTTTTTTAGTCAAAAACCTAAGAATGACTGATGACTAAATCATGACTGGATAAAATTAAATCATGACTCAGCTGGACAATCCCAGCAAATGCTTCTCAAACCAAGCAGCCGAATGTATTTTTGAATAAGAATCCACAGAGATTTATACGGTTTTGCAATTTCCGGTTGTTTAAGTGCCAAGTGAAAGTCAATCCGGATATTGACAGAGGCAGAAAGAGCAGGAGCATCAGAAGCTTTCTACATGCATCGATCGGCCCGGCTGTATAGGCAATCAGCATAATGTTTGACTGTCAATCTATATGTATCAATCCAGAACATCTGACCCACCATGCAATCGAACAAAACATCCAGGTCAACTTCAAGAAAAGGCAGCTGGGACGCTAAACAGACCAGATCAAGCAGAACTTGAATTCCTACGGTGTCTGAATGTTGAGTTTTCATAGAACCTTTGAGAACACGCGAATCACAAATGGCAGTAAAGTGTTGACTTGCTTTAAAGGAAAAAGTATTCCAAAAAAAAAAAAAAAAAGCAACAGATATAGTTTCTGTTGAATACTGTGATGTAAATATACCACGATGCTAACAGCCTGTCTGTTAAATCTTAACTTGTTTCTTTTCCCCATTCCACCCTTTATCCAAACATATATTTAACACATTCTAATTTAGGGTTAAACAACCATTCTGTTCGGTGACAGAGTCTTAGTTCTGTCTTGTGAGATGCCACAATTAATGCTGCCGTGGCTTGTTACCATAGCAGCCGGTTCATCTCTGCTGAATCAGTGTCTTTTCATTTTTTCTTCTGCTCTCTCGCTCTCAACTTGGAAGCGTTACCCAGTCAGAGTTTCTTTTTTTTTCAGTAATTGGCAGGAAATCATATGAAAAGAGATGCTCCTAAATTTCAGAAGCTCTTGAGAAATCAGTATATAGAATGTGTTCAGGTTTCAGGAGGTGTCTTTTTTTTTTCTTTTTATATAGTTTGCAATACTGGGAGGAATTTGAATGAAAATATAGCAGATGTTGGGTTCATTTTAGGAATGTTTGGGTTGCTTCCATAAGCGTAAATCTGCATGTCAGACATATTGTGTACATCAGTTTTGCTTTTTCTTTTCTGAAGGTTTTTGTTGGTAGAATTGCGAGCGAAGAGAGCAAAGGTCATAAACAGAACTAAAAGCAGGATAATATATATATAGATATATATATTATCTTTCCATCTTTCCTGAAGCTCAAACCATGTGTCATGTCAGCAATTAGATCCTCTCCCTCCCTCCTTGCTCCCGGTGAAACCCGAGCCCCGAATGTGAACAATCACAAAGCTCACAGCTTTGGGAACATGATCTGTGATCGCTGTCAAGATCCTGTCCGATGTGATATTTGTTTTCCATCCGAGGATTTGATGATCCTGACAGTGTGTGTGCAGGGGTCGGATGTTCTCCGAGGAAAAGCACAAATGTGATTACATCTCCGACGCCGATGCATGAATTATGAATGCCTGACCTGAGGGGCTGGAGCATTCTTGTATCTCCAGCATGGAAAGAGGGGCCAGAGAGGCGTTAGTAAAGACAGTCCACAAGCAAAGTTTACGTCTTTATTTTTCCTTACCGGAGCAAACTCTGACGTGATTACCAACAGGAATAATAACAACAACAGTAAACGATTTGCAAATTCTCCCATTAGTTGTAATTTTTTATTCTTATCAATAAAAATGAAAATGTGGAAGAGTAAAACATCTGCCACTAGCAGATAACTACGGCTAATTATATTTGAAACAAACACAGAGGCAGGTGATAAATTTTGTAGGAAGTGGCCAGAAATAAAGTCTGTGCAATCATTTCGAGCAGGATCAATAAAAAGGAACAAGACGATGGTGCAATTTAACCAAGAGTCAGACTAGTAATAATTCTTATTTGATCTTGTAAGAGGATATTCTCCATTTTTCTAAAGGTGTAATTTAAACCGAACAGTCTGCTTGCTCCACTGGCCAGAAAGGCTGAGTGATGTAAATTTTGCCCAGTCTATCCGCCCACAAGGATCCACTATGGCTCAGCAGATGTCCAGATTTCTCTGACCTGTTGGCCGTTGCGCACCAACAGTGATGATACGACTTGGTGTCACCAAAATAAAAAAAAAATAAAAAGAGAAAGAAACAGAATGTAGAGGAAAAATAAGCAGATAGTGAGAAATGTTTTGCAGACTTAAAGAAGACGTCCGAGTCTGTCCTTTTGGAGAATTTACAAGTGTTACAATTGTTCTTTTCACATAGGGAAGAGGATACAGTTAGCTCTATACACAGCTGTGTATAATTGCCAAAAAGTAAGTGATTCTGGAAAGCTGCTAGCTCAGGATTTTATGAATAGCTGTAAAAATCCCAGTTTGGCTACCAGATAGATAGTGGCAATCATTTTTTACGATAATGTTTTAAAACAAATGTTTGTTTAAAAAAATAATAATAATTCTTTTTTGTTGCATCCTACTGAAGAATTGTTTCCAGGGCAGTTAATTAACTAGAAAATATCAGACATAATGGCAAGAAAAGGCAAAAGTTTACACCACCAAAAAGCAAGATGATGTAGATGAATACATAACATAAGGTAATATTTCTAGAAAGTAATAATTCCTAATGTATTTTTAATTAAATCATCATTTTTAAATATTTTTTTATTATTATTCATACTATAGAAGGAATAAGGAATGTGCTTATTTTAGCATTATTCAACACAGTCAGGATTTAACGCTCCACGTCAACATTGCCTTTTTAACAAAACCTTCCTTCAGCTGCTTTACAGTTCATGAACCTGAAACTTACTGCTAAAATCACAGCTGACATTTACACCAGACTTCTCTGCGGGGGTTACGGCGTTGTCAGCGCGTCTCCGCTTCCCGTTTTAGGAGTCTGGTGTCAATTCACGACAACCCTGTCCTCCAGTCTTCCTTCTTCCCCCTGAGATCAGAGCCCTGCTTTTGAGAGCCTTGACAGATCCGCGGACTCTCGGTTACCGTTTGAGGCTCTTCAATCAGGCTTTGAGTCCCAAATTTATGAATGTCTTCGGGGGGAGTTTTTTCCCTCTTGGCAACATTTATGTAGCTTAGCAACTCCTATACTTTTGTGATAATTTTGTTGAGGAGCAGAAGCTTTCGTTCGTTTTGACACATGTGGAAGAATGGCTTATATAAATTTTGAAAAATCAAGAGAAAACTGTGAACAAACAGTCATACGTAAATAGATATCTAAGTCACTCACATGTATCGTGATGTTTATGTGATCTGAGAGGAAACCTGTGTAATGAACTGTTGAGGAAAGGTAGCTACATTATCCGTCATTAGCACTGCCAGCAAGCTCATGCATGGGTAAGTTCCTTGGCTGCTGCTTTTCCATAAAGGGAAGCTGTAAGAGAGCAGCCTGAATACATTCCTCTTTTTACCGTCTATTATTCATGGGCCGTTTTCTGGAATCAAGGTGCAGCATGCCAGGAAAGCTCGGGTTTTATCAAGCATTATGTAGCGAAAATAATAGCACGACTTTGGGGTAGTCTCAGGTTAGGCCATCTTGAGTAAACGGCAATAAAAATAAAGCAGGGCAGCTAATATCACTCCGTTTTGAGCAAAAATATGCAGTGAAATAACAGCAGGACAGATACTAGCAAATAAAAAACTTTCTTGCTAGATGAGATCACTAGTTTGGCACAGAATTACAAAGAATAGAACCAGTTCAACTTATATATATGTAAAAAGAGCCAGCTATCGTAGTTTTAAAGTATATGGAGTTTTAGCTGTCATGTATTAACATGAAAGCTAACAAGCTACAAAAATTAGCATATCCATAAACACTCGAGATAGTTTATTAACTTCTTCAGTTGCTAACTGAGTTGTTTTTATTTTTGTTTGTTTTTTTACTAAAAGAGAACAGCATAAAATCATGATATTCTGATTAAGATGCACTTTTACTTCAGAACTGAAACTAAATTGAATATTTTTAAACAAAGTTTTGGTGGAAGTGACCTGTGGACTCCCTGGTGTTTATTCCATTGCTTGTAATTTGATCAAACGGTGGAATACTGGTTTAATAAATCTTAATGGTGTAGCTTGTTTGAGATTCGAGCATTTTGGTAGAAGAATTTACTTGATTTTTACACAAAAAGCAATCACAACGTTTATTTTGATGTTTGTTTTAAGTTTTTTACTTCACTACAGAAATGTCATGACTTACGGTCATCAGACTGAGAAATATACGACACGATGAGGTTACAGTACATCTAGAAAATTCAAGAATTGTAAAACTGAGGACAAAGAAGCTGATGTCGTTTTCATTTGTATTTATTGTAAGTGTAATGAGTTCTGTCTGTCACATACTGCTGCTTGCTCCATTTGCCCCCATTTTATTTCTCAAAACCGCACGTTAAATACAGCATCACTAAAGTGGAACATCTCAATCAATCCTCATTATTACTCAAGCCTCCAGGTTTGTAAAGGAACAAAAGCTACGGCTTTTCTTTTTCCCAGGTTTTCAGCAATCTTGTAGAATTAGCCGCTCTTACGCCGAGGCTATTCGATCTTTTGCTTTCGGTCATTATGAACATGATAGTGGAGAAGCTTGCTGCCCTCTGTGTGAATGGTTTCTGGGCTTGTTTCCAAGGTTTAAAATTCTCATTTCATTGTGCACTCAGTGTACCACAATTAATGCAGGCGTGCTGTTCCGTGGCAGCTCTTTCACTTTTCATATGAACTCCTTGGTATAGCTAGTTAGGCAGCTGAGTAGTTATTCCAAACACCATAAGACTCCCACTAAAGTATGCTAAGCAGCAGGTTCATTTTGTAGTCAGTCAGTGGTTAGACACTACAACCAACTCTAGATACAGCACATGAAATTTGTAAGAATTGCACAATGAAGGAGAAAAAGTAGACAAGAAAAGGTTTTGTACTGGTCCTCACCAAAAAAAAAAAAACAGAGGCAAAGAAGAGAAAAGACAAGCTGAGGTTTCAACACGTGCAGAACAATGGGTGCAGACACACAGGAGTCTGGCACACAAACTATCTGAAGCAGAACCGGGCCGTGCGACAGCTCCTCTACACACAGGAACACGGAATGTGACTCACGGTCATCGATGCAAACCGGCCGCGGTGACACCCGGGAGAGATGGGGTGAATGTTATGTCACTAGTGTGTAGTTCGGGGGGGGTTGTGCGTTTCCGAGAAGCAGCTTTGGTTCGTCTCAGCAATACCTCACTTCATAGAGGTTAATATATGTGGAAAGAAATACACAATTGGATCTAAATATGGAGTTTTAGATCACTATACAGATTATGTTTGTTTTCTTTGTCAAGGGTGATGCATGCTTTAAACAGATATTGTAGCAAATGAGCATTTGAATTAATAAAAATATGACTACCCACTATGCAATTTTAATCTATATCTGATGAAGGGTTAATGTTGATCAACAATCAAGTTAAAATGGTGCAAAACTTTCACATTTAAATGCCCTAAATGTACTTTATATTAAACGCCTCCCTGCACTTTGATTTTGTGAAGACAGTCAAAATGCAACAGAGGAATCATCAAATATTTACTGGAAGCCATGGCTGTAACACCCAAACTTGAACCAGACTGATGCAATGACTGGCAACCTGCTATGCTACATGAACGAACCGGGAGCGGCAACTCAGTACTGTAGAGCAGTCGGCGTTTGTACAGTCGACGTTTCATCAGCATCATTCACATTTTAGGATACTTGGCATATAGAAAATATCAACATGTTACCAGCATGGACATTAAAATAAGCTGCAATCACTGCAATCTTGAGAGCGGCGTTTCAGCACTTTGGGCTTTGATATCAAATTTATTTTTGCATCACAATTAATGTATTTTTTTCTGAGCTTGAGAAATCCCTCTCTTGGCCTTTCTCAGCACCATGGACAGCAACAGTAAGTGCATATTTAGCACTCTGGACAGCGACAGAAGCCACAAGCACTTCAGGACCTTGGACAGCGATGCTATGCATCTCTCAGCTGCGCTACTCTGTTTTAGAATTACGGCATGAGATAAAAGCTTTTTGACTTTCATTGCCATGAAAAGATCTCTGTTGTTATGAGTGACTTATGTTCCCTCGCCACAGATGAAGACACAGCTCAGCACACGTTACAGTGGCATATGAAAGTATGTGAAGCCCATGGACAAGTACCAAGACATGAAAGTGTCGCGGTTGTTAGTCCCCAACATAAACTTCGTTGGCAGAAAAAAAAAAAGACGTCAAGGACAACGGATGATGGAGACGGTATTCAACTGCAACCACAGTAAACGGAGACGTTTATCACACCGGACTGTAACATGGGAACACTTATTCAGCACCACAGACAGTTACTTTGTCCTTAAACGGCTCCATATTTCAGCACCATCCACGATGCATTTGTTCCTGGATGCCTGTTTGTGTGTGTAATGTGTAAAATGTATGTCTGATAACCATGTTGGATGACGAAATCGGATTTGAACTTCACAAAGGACGATTCTCAGCATCATACACAGCAAATTGTGCTGAAATGAATTCAGTGCTGAAACATGACTTATGTCTCTGTCCAGTGAGTTGAAGCTGCTGCAGCCTGTAGTGAGTGTTTAAGATTAGGATGCATATGATGGATATTTAAGTTTCTCCAAGCAAACAAATTAAGGGAACATAAATAAAATAAGTCTGACAAACTTAATTTGATTGCTTGTGACAAATTAAGTCCTTTTTCTTAAACTTGGACCTCCATTCTTGTTTTCCTCTGTGCATAATTTTGTAAAATTAAGAGCAAACAAACTCATTGAAAACTTTTACATGCCTAACTATGTGATAAAATGATAACTTTATGATTTTGATCAACATACCATAAAATATTTTACACAGTTACATAAATTTTAACACTTAGTTTGTGATTCAGCAAAAAATAAACAGCAGACTATCATTTGTTTTCTGGCTAGAGATGATCAACAAAGTTTTCTCTGGGGATAATAATTATAATTTTTTTTTTTTGTTTGTTTGATTGTTTGAATTAGTCATGTTTCTGGCAATTATAATCCATCTGCTTTGTTTGCTCATAATTATGGTGTTGTAGATAGATGACATTCAACATGCCATTTTAATATTATTATTAAGTAATAGTCCATTTTCACCTTTTTTTGGCTTTCACAAGAAATGGCTGCAAATAAATACTGATAATTAAAACAAAATGCTATATATGATAATATTTAAGTAAGACAATACTAAAGCAATCTGAACTAGACTACAGCTGATTTTATCTCTTAATTGTCCATTTGTTATTTCTAGGTTACAGTTGTATATAACCTGGGAAAAACCAGCTGACAATAACCTACAAAGAATATTCACTCTTTTTTTATTTCGGTCATTTTTTAAAATTTTATTTCATTCAGCATACTTGGAGCATAAGAAGTGTGGATTGTATCTGGTACCTCATTAATTTTTATTTCAAAATATTCTCAATGCAAGCTGGAAAACCAACAGCAGTGAGGGTGAGCTCAACAACTTAGACGAATCTTTTACATTTTCAAACTTGTGTGGAGAAAAGAAATAAATAAATAAAGTAAAAATACTCTCTTTTGTTGTTTATAACCCCTAGCCTGGCACATCAGGCTAGGAGAGCTTTCTAATTAAAGGAAATGCCTCTGAGAATAGACCTCGCACTTCCTAACTGAGGGAGGCAAAGAGTGCAACCACAAACTTCAAAAACCTTCGTTTGGACTTTATGTGACACACCAACACAAACGGGGCGAAGAGGAGGGAAATCGATACAAGTTTTTGCATAGTAGTCACAAATATAAGTCTGAAACGTATTGCCTGTATTCTAGTAATTTATTCCAGTAAAATATTAATAATAATAATAATAATAATAATAATAATAATAATAATAATAATTAAAGGGGCAGTTCTTAATGCTTTGAAATTGGGTCTCTGTTGCTTTAAAAACGCCTGCTCTTTCAGAAACTCCGCCTTCAGGAAGTCGTCACAACATCGCTCCTTAATTAACCCTTTAGCAATGTTTTTACCAGCATTGTGCTGAGAAGTAGCTCGTATAATGAACTCAGCAGAGGTTCCACCAGGTGTTTGCTAACTGCTGAGTGAGCTGAGTGAGAGAGTCGCTCTTCACTTAGCTTCCTCAAGCTTCTTGAAAACTGACATTCAAACAAGGATCTGCAACTGTAAGGCGGCGCTAAGTTCACCCACTGATGGATGATTGCCATGGAGATTAAAGGATTCCCCAAACATGCATTGAAAATAAATCATAGCAACATGCCAGGTACGTCTTTTTGATGAGAGAACAACTTTTAAACAGTATCTTAACCACAATTAGTCAATTTTACAAAGTACTGCATCTTTAAACAAAAATCTAGAGGTTCACTGATAACCAATCAAAAAAAAAAGGTTTCTTCTCTACTGTCTGTAGGAAACATGACATTATTTTATTTATTTATTTATTTTGCACTAAGCTGAAACGACTGACCCTGCGAGGTAGTGGGAGTAAATGCCAGCATTCCTAACTTTCAAAAGCTGTTTTGCACAAGGTGGGATTTACAGTGTGCCGAAGAAATCTCTTGCTGTGATGTGCGTTCACTCGAACAACCCTCACGCTGTGCAAAGCCTGTCCTGACAGCTGCAGACAGCAAAGCACAGCAGCAGAGTGCAGATACACAGGCAAAAATCCAGATGATTATAGATTTTTCTTAATGTGCTATAAAGCCTGGGTGTCTGCAGAGCGTTCTGATTTAATTTCTAAAGCGAAAGAGAGAAAGAAAAAAAGAAAGAAACAAAGAAGGAAAGGAAGGAAGAAAGAAACGAAGAAAGAAAGAAGAGATTTAAGCTGTTCTGATATCACTAAATATTACCCAAGTCAGTGTTGTGCAATCGATGTGTAATTTCCTGCTAATAATTTGCTGTCACAATTCATTTTGTGAATTAACGGCCGCCATGAGTCCAGCGGCGTTTAATTACAGCTGCCATGGAAAAAAACGGCGAGCGTCTTTTCATCTTTTCATCCGTCACGTGACACAGCTGGAAGATCTCCAGATAAAGTGGCTCTTCGAGTCCCTGGGCCAGCGTCCGCTGGCGCGCGGGGGGAATCGGGTAATGTTAATTTAATTTCAAATGAGCGCCTAATTGAGGCGCCACTCCTCTCCAGGGCACCGAGCTCACGCCTCGTTTTAAGACCTCAGAGTGTCCCTGACACTGTGAATAATTCAGGTTCATCAGCGAATCTTTTTGTTCTCCTGGACTGATGTGCTGCCAGACCCCAAAAGTTTGACAGCGGCCTAAAAAAACCGAGAGATTCTTCTCTTAATCACTCCCCCCAACAAACATGCTGCTACGTATTAGTATTTTCTTTCGTTTGAAAGTTTGCTTTGTGTTTCCTGTTATGAAAGAAAGATCCAGAATCCTCTGTGGTGAAGTATTAGACATACTCGACTTGCAGCATCCATGCAGATGCTAACAGGAGACCATAGATCAGAGCACAAGCTGCACAAATAATTAATACTCAAGGGCACTGGAGTTACGGTGCAGAAGGATAGCAGAAATACATATAAAAACAAGAAGGGATAATAAAAGGAGAACAAGCCGCTGAGGCTTTAAGTTGTGCCTGTTTCGAGGAGCACATGCTTGTTCCAGGTGAGCGTCACTCTGCAGCCTTCTCCATCGAGGCTTTTAATAAAAATGCCAACACTTCACAAGCTGTAACGATCCTCCCGTTTCATGTTGCGCCCGCGTTTGTTGTCTCCCCGTGCCGTCACTCTACTGTCTGCTTTATTGTTGCGATTGCGCGCCGTTGCCGTGCGCTGTCGACATTCGCGACAGCAAGCATCGGGGCTTTGAAACGTGTCGCTCCCCTCTTCCGAAGCTATTTAGGTCGAGATCAACAAGTTGATAGCAGCGGATCCTGTCTACACGCGCGCTCATGTTTGGGCTTTAAGTTGGATCGTTTCTGACGTCCTGTGAATGTTTTCATCTCGATTTAAAAGGAAAAAAAAACAACTTATGATTTGATTTTCATTCTCTACATTTTTTATTGTACATCTAAGAGTTGTGAGTTGAATGTTCAGCAGACAGTCTTCTTTTTGTTTGTTTCTTTTTTGTTTTTTAAATCAGTAATCAAGAACAAATATTCATTTTGTTAAATTATAAAATGTAATTCACTAGTGCTAAGTGTATATTTTAACATTATGTTTTCTTCTTTGCCATTTAATAAAAATTCATTCAGATGTATAGTTAAGCGCATAGTTTCTTGTTTTAACCCTTCTAGCTACATTACTTTACATATAAAACCACTTTATGTTTCTCAGACTATTGGCTTCAGAAGGATGTGCATGGAGAGACAGGAAGAATTTCTGAGTCTTTTTCTCTTTTTTTTTTTCTTTTTTGTTGCATCTGACCAAATATTGAACATGTGGAAGCCTCTCGCTACATGACTGTAATATATATGGCACCCAAACAGACCAGCAGAGATCCAGAGCCATAAATTTATCATGTTACCTCTCTGTCGTTCATCACTTGCCATCCGTCTCATCCGTCTTCACTTGGCCATCTGCACACTCCTGGTGATTCATCATCGCTGCAGTAGGTGAGACGTCGGCCTAAATGGCGTTTCCCCTTTGACCCTGTTAGCAGAAAAAACCCACAATGGCCACATGAATTAAGATAGACAGCATACCATACAACAGAAATAGCAAAGAGATAAAAAAAAAACCTTCTGGGAATAATAGAAGTGAGATATTGTTACAATATTTTGATATTCTGCAATGTTTTGTAAAACCAGGGAAGTGTCTCAGCAAATGAAGAATACACAAGAAAATGCCATTTTTATAACAAATACTCATGAAACACCAGATTCAAATGAGTGTCCGTACACCACAACGATTTGACAAATTAACTGCGGCTTCCCCTGCTCTATGAAATGAACCAACATCGCTTTGGGGCCGAGTTACACCAATCCATCCGCATCGATCTCAGCACAACGTGTCGTCCGGTCGTCTTTCATCGGGACGGCATCGATGGTTCATTCCTGAAAGTTTTTAAACCAAAGTGGAACTAATAACGAGGGACGGATGGGAAAATTGTCAGGCTGAGGCGGCATCGTGGAGCGTTTGTTTTGCGGGCGAGCTCTACAGGCAAAACTGTCAACGCAACAAGCACGAGGAGCTGGAGCGGGTGAATGTTCACGGCCGTGATTTATTCATGGGCTATTACAGTGGGGGAAATGCTCCATTTTCAGACGCATTCATTATTTAAGGAAAGGACCCTGTAGACATCGCTCAACAGATTGCGGCGTAAAAAATGAATGCAAACCCAAACTGGAAGTGTGCGTCTGAATCCTTGCTTCAGGTTTTTTAAAGTCAGGAGGACTGCCTGAAAGTGTTGCTGTTGTTGTTTTTTCAGCATTATTATTTTCGGTGAAGGCCCATTTTTAAGCTTTTCTATAATAGATAGCAATCACCACAGTTTCCTCCACACACACACACACACACATCTGCTCCTTTGAGATAGTTACTGTTGAGCTCCTGAGGAAAATGTGTTGTGACAGAAACGTTTTCACAACACAAGTTCTCTTCTCTTTGAGATTTATTGGAGATTGGAAGCCTCTACAGATTACAGACACTATTTCCTTCTCGTACTGTAAGTAAATAAACAAGTACAGGGGAGCAAAAAAGAGGAGTGGAAGAGTCAGGAAAAGTGAGAAATCCCCCTTTTTTTTCTTCTTCCACGCAGCATCGCAAAACAGTCTAAAACGCAGCTTGAATTTTTTTCCACATTTTGTAAGCATCAAAAACACAAAATGCAAAGTTTTTCTCCTCCAGAATTGCCTTAAATTTGATTCCATTGGTCTTCCCACAAGCACTGTTAAAGAAAAAAAGCATCTCCGCAGCATGACGCTGACACCACCATGCTTTGTAATAATCGGGCCAGGATGTTACTTTTCCTCCACATAACAAAAATCTCTGGAATTGGTGGATGGTCCAAAACCATTCAAAAATAGCTAAAATCTAGCTAAAAGCTAAAAAAAACTAAAAATACTCTGTAGAAACAGAGTGTTTTATTAGCTCAAACACCAAAAAGGCCTAAAGGCATTCATATGCATTAACACACACACACAGTGGAAACTGAACTGACACATAAATCATCTACCATCTTCCTTATTTCCACTCTTTGTGGTACAGCCATTCAGGGCCAAAGAAAATAGATGATGGTCTTGGATTGGCTGGTTTGAAAATGTCAACTAATAGCATGTCAAGTAGGTATTTCAGCTTCTGAAGCTGCATTGTCTTTCAAATATTTTGGGTACAGTCTACAAAAATGACCTAAAGAAAAATCTACAAAAAAAAAAAAAAAAAAAGAAAACATAGAAAAATATCAAGAATGTCCTGCAAATAAAGAGCAACTTGGGAAACAATCCAAAAGCATTTCAGACTTTAGATGAAGACTTAGTTGTCATTTCATTTTCCAAATTGTGCGCAGAAAGTCTGGTATGACTTTTTGAAAAATTTCTGCACAGAACGTCTCTCCTCATCAGCGCGCATCTACCAGCAGTCATACGCTGAAGCCCTTAATGTTCTGCTTCCTGACAGGCGCTCTCTTGCGATTCTCCGACTGACTGTTCTCGCTCAAAGCTGCAGGCGGAGTGACGCTGCAGAAACAGACAGCAGAGAAGACGGTCTGCTGCAAGCAGCGAGAGCCCATCCCCGTCATGCTTCGCAAAATGGGTTGAAACGGTTTTGAAAGAACTGAAAAAAAAAATTATTCTTTTTTTTGGAAATTTTTTTTTTTTTAGAAAAAGCTTGAGTGAAGAATGTAAAATCGGGAGAACACATGAGACGCACCTGTCAGATATTTCCCTATAGCTTACCACAGTTTGAGCTCTTTTAATCATATATTCTCTGAGGCAATCCGGAATCCTAATTCCTGAGCGTTTGAAGTTTTGGTGAGAGTAATCAGTGAATATTTGAAGCTTATAGTGCGGGATCGGGTTGTTTGTGCATCTTTGGGCCTGACTGAAATTTGACAACACTTGACGTTTCATCATCTTCCTAACAAGAGCTTGCAACATGCAGACCTTACCTGCAGTATTATTTTCTGTAGGAATATTTATTTTTGACTGTTATTTTTGGACTTTTTAAGTCCAAAACATATTCAATTCTTGATGTGTATTTTGTTGTCACACTTAATTGTTAAAGGTAGTTAACTTTTGAAATTGATCAATATAGTAACTGGCTATTAATCCTTGGCGACAGAGTGATTTCCAGTAGTAGTGATTCTTCTGTCATCGTGAAGAAATTTGGACTCTCAGTCATTTACAGAATGGTTTTAATGCGGCCACTTATTCGGCTAGGAAGCCTCAGAAATGGCTGTGTAATCTTTTCCTGACTGATGGACGCCATTGACTCCTTTTAACTCCAGCCGAGATGTGGTGGCTTTTCATGTCGTCAGACAGGTGCTGCTGAAGTGATTTCTTTTGACAGTAATCCCCCTGGGTGAAGCTGGTGACAAAGAGCACAGCTTTCTTAATTACAAAATATTCCATTATTTAACAAGAGTGTGATTACTGTTTTTAGTGGTTCACATTGTGCCAGGTTGGTTTAGACCAGGGTTGTCAAACTCCAGTCCTCAAGGGCAGCAGTCCTGCAACTTTTAGATGTGCTTCTGCTGCACCACAGCTGAATAGAATAATTAGGTCATTAGCAAAGCTCTGGAGAACTGATCTACACAAGGAGGAGGTAATGAAGCCATTTCATTCCAGTGTTTTGCATCTGTGGCACATCTAAAAACTGCAGGAGACCGGCCCTTGAGGACTGGACTTTGACACGTGTGGTTTAGACGGTACTTTGCCGTAATAAATGAATTCGAAAACTGCAATTTTCTATTTAGTCAGGTTTTGAATGAGGCTTGCCCTGTTAGTCCACTTTAATGGAACTCTGGTTCGTTTGCTTAGAGAGCCAAATTAGTTTGGGAGAGGTGTTAATGCGCAATCGGACTCTTGTTCGCCTGAAAACCTGGGTCTCGGTTCGGTTGTAGTGAACGCTGGTGGATACGTGAACACCGAGCGGACCAGACTATCAGGCGTGATCCATTAGTCTGCCTTGTAGATGAGCTTAGGCTACCTCGTGAGACAATACTGCTCTGTTTGGAGCAGTTTGAGAATTTCTTCTCTAAATCCTTGTAAGGTCGATTTCTCTTGGTGCTTCAGATGGATCCTAGGCTTAAAAACAGGGAGCTTCCAAAGTTTTATCAATATTTTCCTGTCTGCCAAGAAACAAAACCCAAATTTGCATTGAGGCTCAGAAACACAAAACAGCTGCCATCAAAGTCCTAATTCAGCCGATAGACACAAAGCTGCGACTCGAAGGTATCTGCAACAGTGAGAGATGCAGAATTACCTGTACCGAGGAGTTTCTTGCGAGCACAAATGTAAATTGTACTTTTGATTTGTCGCAATATGTAAAGTAGGAAAGTGTTGGCTTTAAAGAGAACAGTGGGCCTCTGGAAAGTTGTCAAATGACTTCTTTATGTGCTGGAAAGCTCCTGCTAGAGCTCCTAATTAACTGCTTTATCTCATTCGAAAGGACGAGCCTGGGCCAGCGCTTCCTAAACTTTAACAAATAATTAGGTTTAATAGTCAGTGAGGAAATCCAAGCTAATATTTTGTTTCTTTAAGGCCTCGTGAGGAGGAGTTCTTCTTTGTGATGAGGGCAGCTGGTTGCAGACTTCAACTCCAATCTAACCGGAAATGTGTGACTATGAGTTAGCTTGTTTGAATCCGACATTTCCATTACTGCTGAGAGGTTTTGGCTTGGTACTGAAGCCTCCTCTAATCATTTTTTTCCTCTCTGTTGTACACCGATTACAACGTGGCACTTTCCGGGTCACCGGAGATTCTCGAAAATGTCGCACTGAAAATGATGTGTCTGCCTCCGATTTTCCGTCGTGCTCTTGATGCTTTATAGAGCTTGATGGTTCAGATTCAGCGACCTCTTTCTGAAGTCATACTTTTTTATGGGCAGATGGCGTTCCCAGTCTTGTCAGATGGAGATGTACTGTACCACAGAAAGAACTGTCAGGAGTTCACCGCACACTCTGCGTATTTTATTTGGGGCATGAACTCTTGTTCTGACATAGTAGGTCATCGGGAAGAAGAAATGTTTGCTTTTTCATTCTCTTAGTACTTTATTTATTTGATAACTTATCTCCTGAAGGAGTTTAAACACCCTAATTAGTGTGATTAGCTCATAAAACTGAAATAAAAAAGCCTCATTCTCAGCTTTTATTGCGCCTTGCAATAGGATTTCTACAAAGTCAACTTTTTTCACTTTGGAAAAAACTTTTCACAAATTTCTACAAACTTCCGGGTGATTTACCAAGAAAATATAAGCTAGTGTGTGATTATGAAATGAAAATAAAGTAATGACATATAAAAATGAAAATCAATGGCCAGTGAATCCTTTCAATCTGTGTTTGCATAATTTTAATCTGTAGATTTCAAAGCAGGGAGTGGCTCACTTGGAAAGTTCACTTCAAAGGCCAACTTCAAAAGCAACACTTTTCAGATTTTGATTCAGAAAGAATATATTCAAACCATGAATAATTTATTTCCGTCTTCCAAATTATGAAGTACTTTGTGTTCGTCTCGCACATAAAACCCTAAAAGAATCCAAAGTTAAGGTAATTTTTATTAATTTCAACCACAAGAAAATGTCTAAAACTTGTCCTTATTAACTTGAAGCTGTTTTAAAACTTCTGCTCCAGTAACTTGAAGCTCTCGCACAAAATTTTTACAGCTCAATACATACATACAAAATACATAGAGAAAAAACATATGAGCTCTGATTTTAACATTTGGACAGATGTATTATCAGCCTGCAATAACTGGACAATGAAGCTCCCCGCATAATAAAACAATTCAGTTTTTCTAAAAGGTTTAATTTTTCAAGCAGAAGCCAGAGCAGAAGGCTGTAGTGGAAATAATGAAACAGACTTTATTTAGTGCGTGTTAGCTCGCGCACTAATTTTTGGTTCAGAGGAGGGTGAAATATTTATTCAGTATGTGAATATATCTGCTCCATGTTTGGCATGTTATGGAGAGCGAGACTGCGGCTTCGCAGCCGAGGCAGCAGAGACAGAGAGCCTTCTAAATCTGGAGCGTCTTTAAATTATTTCTGCCTTCCTTAAAGCATTTTATTACAGCAATAAAACCCACAGGGCTTCTTAGTCTTTGGAACTCCAAAAGCACTTACAGTAAGAGGAAACTAATGTTGATGGGACAGACGGCTCCTTGGAATCGTCTCTCGTATGCAACAATGTCCATCTTTTCAAATGGGAGTCAAGAATTAGCCTGGTGTGAGGCGGCTTTCGTTCAAATCTTTTTCTCATAGCAAAACCAAATGCTATGACAAGAGTCCATGAAGAAGAAGAGAAAAGTTTAAATCAACACTATCATGATTTTTTTAAGTCTATGCAGGATACTTTTGGCTACTGCACTTAATTATTAATCACCTGTCATCATCATCATTTCCGCCAGTAGTAACATCTGTTTGTTTATCACATGACTTGTGTAATGCAGAAAAAGTGTTTCAGGTTTGATACAGTTAAAAAAAGAAAAAAAAAACATCTGATCCTACCGCAAAAAAATTCTAATTGATAGTTTTGATAGACCTTTTATTTTTGTAATTCCAGTTTGCGTAATTGTGTGACCAATAGAAATGCAGCTGCTGTGGCCATTTTGGCAGTTTGCTAGTCTTGTGTTTCTGTGACCGCAAAGTCAGAGCAGAGACAAATCAGCAACGACCTCAAAAACCATAGCGACCCATCAATTTAGGAGAGGTTATGAGGCCATTTCTACCCAATGTGACTGCCATTATTTTATATTAAGGAAGATAATTTGTGAATGGAAAACATTAAAGATGGCTGCCAATCTTCACTACAGAGGACATCGCAACAACTTGCCCTCAAGGTCGATTTAGGCATCGATCAGAAAAATAAATAAATAAATAAATAAAAATTGACAGAGCAATTACAAAAAGACTAAGCACATAGAGGGTCCTTGAAAGGGCTGGCAGGCTACTGAAAGAATGTCTTTTTTGACAAGGGAGAGATGTTTTACCATAATAATAAAGCGCAAGATTGAAGAAAAACAAACCCAGCGTGAAAGCAAAGCCATATGATACAAACTGTCAGACCTGCTGATGGAGGATTGATGAGTCCGTCTTGTTTTGCAGCCACTGGCGCTGCAGTCAACTTGTCTGTGTGCAAAAGCATTCTACAGTCAAACGAGAGAGTCTGTCTTAGAGATAATGTCACGTAAAATTGGCTCATCAAACGAGCAATAATCCCAAACACAGCTACGAATGTAAAACAACTGAAAGAGACAAGAAGCATGGGACAATATGAGACCTGATGTAGGACTTTAAGACAATTGTGGTAAAGTTATAGAAAACGAGAATTTAAGATAAGCTCAAGAAACCACTTGGCCTTTGTCTACAAACATTGTGTTGGACCCCCACCCTGAGATTTCAATTTTTGTGTCATAGAAGTGACACAAACTGGCAGACTTTAGTGTTATCTTCCTCGCTCGCCTCCTACATCCAGCGCTATTCTCGCTTCATCTTTGGAAAGCTTTTGTTTGAAGAGGGGCTCTTTTCTTTAACGACGCCCTCCTCGGCCAAAGCAGCTCCTCCGCCTGAAGGGGCTTTTACTTTGATAATTCACAACAAGCTGTTTGATCAAGTCACAAGGGCACACATTTCAAACACATTTACAACGGGAAGAAGCGTTTTCAGAAGCAGTTTTTTAAATCTCCACCAGTTCAAAAGGCAGCGTGGGAGGATTTTTTAATCAGAGAGCACTCACACAGGCCACATATTATTAACATAATGCATTACAGGTTGTAATTAGGCCAGAAAAAACAGCCACAGGAACCTGAGAGAACTATTGTACCTTCTCTGTTCCCTGCTGGAATATATTTAATTTTCTCACGGCTCTTTCATTTATTTAACTTTAGATAAAAGCAACAAAATATGGAGCTCACATACCAAAGCAGGATTAGCATCTTAAATGCCAAAAAAGTCTACTGATTCATGCAGATTTTGCAAGTTACAATAGCTACTGACTAAAACTGCAAACAAGTTACTATTCTCTGTTAAATGTTATCACACAATTACAAACTTTAAGGTTTCTTATCAGAATCTTAAGCGACAGAAAAACTTAGTGCATAATTTTCAGATAAAAAATTAAAAATTTGTTGAACTTAATTGTGTCTGTTGACTTTTTTTTCATTGGGGTTGCTAAAGTTTTTCAGATCTAAATAATTATACATAATACATAATTCTGTCCACAAAGATAAATTATTCTCACCACTCGATCAACGCGCAAATGGCCGCAAACAGACACGCGACTACAAGTTAATCCTGCGGTTGACATAGAGCTGCGCTACCAGAGCTAACGCGGTTCGTTTTAAACTCTTACCTTGACATAGAGTTCGCCAAAGGACAATAACTACCCACACTGGGTTGACGTAAATATTCATACAGGTCAGCCTGTGTCCAGTTCGAGTGAAAGGAGGCGCGGGATCTGCGCTGAGGTAAACTTCATCAAGCAGCGCAGCGCGCGAGGCAACGCGCAGACGCACCAGCTGTGTGATTGGGCTTAATTAGCTCTCTGCGAGTGAAACGCTCAGAACAGAGACGCATGCAATCCTGTTTAAAGATATATCAAAAAAAGAGAGAAAAAAAAAATTAAGCGATCTATTTTTTATTATTAATTTTTCTAAAAATAAAAACAAACTATGCTTAGCCTGGTGGGGGGGCTAGCAAAGCATGGCGGGAGCCAGGTTTATAATACACTGAGGGAAGTCCTGAAAGAAGAAGACTGCTGCAGACACACTACAAGCCAGACAATGCAAAGATGATTTAAAGTTCAAACAGAGCTTCAGAAAGGGGGAGAAAGAAGAGTTAAGTGAATATGTCACAAACTTTCAGTCTACTGAGACTTTCAATCAGCTATCTGTACAGACAGTGAGCTGAAAAAGATGAAATGTCAAGTAAAAGGCAGCTGTGTGAAGAGAAAACCTCTTTATCTCGGAGATAAGGGGGCAAAAGGCAGGATGTCGAATAACGTTAATATCAAGATATGTCGAATAAACTGTAAACGTCAAAACTTGAAGCTGATGGGCAACAAAAAGGACAGAAAATTCAACTGAGATATTTTGCAACGTGCTGGAACAGAAGATTTGGTTGATATGGAGTCAAAGTTTTGAGATATTTTGTGATACTATTGTGATAACGACAAGAATTATTTGGTTTTTTTAGGTAACTGCATGTTACAGCAATCGGAGCCCTACAAACACAAATACGGCTCTTGAAAAACATACGTTCTTTAGGTCATCAGTCAAATAAATAAGTGGTTTATATCACTAACTTGCACACAGCCACTGCTTTTGACCATATTTTCAAATTTGTTGATACTCTCATTGAACAAAGTGGAGAAAATAGTAAAAATATAATCTAAAGAAAAATCAAAATCCCCTCATAAATGCAAAATTCTCAAACACAAAAAGTCTGTTTTGGAGAAAGATTTTAAGGTTACCTTGTATAGAAAAGCCTTGAAATGTTCCTCAGCTGGCTGCACTTTCTATATTATTTCCCACGTGTGAGTTTTTTTTCCTTATTTTTTTCTTTAAGTATCCATGTCTTACGCAACGTGTTTTCGTACCTATAAGTGCAAGTTTCCAGAAGTGCCAAAGTGCAGAGGAGTGTGATATCCTGTCCACCTACCTGAGAGTGTGGTTGCATTTGTTTGCATCCAAATCTGTTCTTGGCAGTCTGGGAATGAGAGCAGTGGAGCGTCTGGTAAGCAGCCACTGAAGAAAAGGTCAATAATTCATCAAAGGCTTAGAGAATCTCATAAATTGCTTCAGTTTTCGACAGACAGGGTTGTCTGGTTTTTGCATTATTTGTAAAACCACAAAAGGTAAATGTGGTTTTACTTTGTTAAGGCCATCATGTGGTCTTACTCCCACTATCTGGTATCTTAAAGCTACTGACAAGAAAGGACAAAAACATATAACTCTATAGATTCCTCATTTGGGTCAGCCTCCCACAAATCTGCGACGACAACAATGCAAAACCGGAGAAATAATTGAATTTTTTGTTCCGTTTCTTATATGTTTTAATCCAGATTCACTCGTCTGCCAATGTGCCTGCCAGGAAATTCAATACACAAGAGAGGAAAGTGTTTAATGGCTGCCTGATGCTTTCCTCTGTGCTTCTCGAAACAACGATGCAAAGATAAAGCCACAAACATTCATGTTGGCTTCAGATTGAAAGTTTTTTATATGCATGTTTTTCTGAAATTAGCAGCAGTTCATCATGCAGCCTCTTTGATACTGTTGAGGCTGGTAGTTAAGAGACATGCCACCGATTCTGAAATCGATCAGGACGCTCAGTGCAGCTAAATGCCGCGTTTCAGGCCAGTCAAGGCCGCGGCCGTTTCAAGGGAAGCTAATCGATTCCGTTGTGACAAACAATCCAATGTTTGGGACGTAACGACGGCGAAGTCCAGCAAAAACATCTCAACTGTCACAGGATGACTGCTTGATTTCGAAAATGTCCTTTTGAGGACAAAGGAAAAGGATTTCTACTGACATATCTGAACTGGATCCCAATGTACAACTCAGAGAAAAAGAGTACAAATAGAAATATCAATTGCAAATCCAACTTTTGATTTCTACCATCTTTTAGCAGGTGTTTGTCTTCTTCCTGATCATAAACAACTTTGTTGTCAGAATAAAAAGCATTATTAAAATCCCAATCTGCCAGGAATGCCAACATTTCTTTGGCTTGCATGTACATGTGTTTAGCAGATCCGCTGCCCGCAGGGAGAGAGAGCCTGCAAAACGGTGACAAAACCAAATGTATTTGGTCCACAAGCCCTATGACATTCATGTCAAAGAGAACTAGAATAGTTCTGCGGGCCCCCATGGAAATTCAAATGTGTCAGACCAGAAAGCATAACCGAACTAAAGAGTCGGGGAAATAAAATCCTGGAGGTTCAGGTGGGAGCAGGGAGGCTGACGAGTGATGCAAGCCGAGCCGCATAAAGTAGGTGAATACATCCATACATAAATTGTCACAGGATAGACACAGCGATCCGAGGTTTAACCAGCATGTACAAAGAGCGCACAGAATCTCTGCTCCTCTGCTGGAAAAAGGAAAATTGAAAAAAAAGGGACTGGAAAGGCTCGATCTCCTGCAGGGGATTTCTCACACATGACCGCGAATAGAACCTAATGAGCTGCCAGACCTTGAGTGGGCAGGGAAGACATGCCTCTGATGGTAGCCGGCTTTCCTTTTTGGACCAGGAGGTTAGAGAGAAAAATCCATGTGGTGCACTTAAAAATATATAGTAGAAGCCTCAAGAAGAATGATGTAAATATTTGCAGCTTTGATGCACGTATGTTCTCAAAAGCGTTCTATTTTATTCATGTGTGTTTTTCCTTGTTAAACACTGACCGATGGCCCTTTTTGACATAATTGGGGTATGTTTTTTTTAATGTTTTTTTTTAAATAATAGTAAAAAAGTAATTCAAAACAAGCATATGTGCCTTTTCCCAAACTTTTAATTGCTTAGTCCATGTTAGCTGAAGCAGCCGTTTTCTTTTTTTTCTCCTTCTTCTCCTTTTGATTGTGATCTATGGAGTCGCATTTTGAGCTCATGGGAGCGCCTTGCCAAACCCGTGGGCCGATGACCGTTGCCTGGGCTCGCGACCAACGAGACATCCTGGAGAAATAAGTACGCCTCTATAGTCCCCGAATGCAAGGACAGAGCTACATTACCGCCCAGACCCTTATTTAGGATGCAAATTTAATTTGGACTGATTTGCTTCAGTGTATTGAGAGGAGAGCGATTTGAAAAAGACACACGCAAAATGGAAGATCCAATAAAGCCACTTTAAGAGTGCTGGTTTGTGGCTCTCCTGAGGAATACAAAGAAAAATGAAAAACACTGGTATCATAATTGGTGACCAGAAATCAAAAGCAGCCTCTGAGCCGAGAGATATTCTCATGAAATTCCTCTACAAAACTTTAATGTGTAGATTATGTGGACGTTAATCTGCAAAGCCCTTAATGAGAATGATAAATCAACTTCGAAACAGGTTTGTGGAGCCTTTCAAGTGCATCCAAGGACTTTATGGAGGAAACTACAAATAATCAGATGGTGTTAATTTAATTAATCACGAGATAAAATTCAGTAAACATAAAACTCAAGAATAGAAGCAAAATAAATACACACTGGATCTAATTACATAAAGAGCAATTCAATCTAATCATACAATATAGTCAAATAAAACTGAATATGTAATTCCAATTGATATAAAGCTCTATTTGTCAAATTGATTGCATCAGTTCATCAGGTTTGACATACATGAGCATTGCTTATGATGTCTTATAAGGCTTTCTTGTTGGTGTTCAGATATTAATCTTCCAATAATGCATAACTACCAAGTGATATTTACAAATTTACTGTCAACTTTAAACATTTTTTAACTCAAAAACACAGCGGGCCGCTGGACCAGCACCCCAAACTACCCGGCTTAGTAAGTTTTCTGGAGGAAACCTTGGAACAGTTTGAAAAAAATGAACAAATAAAAACAGAGGAATCCTTTCTATGATGCGGAAAATTGAGTAGGTGACCAGTGGATTTGTCAAGAAAAAAAAAAAAGACGAACCAAAGGGATTTAGGAAAGTCCTCTTGAACCTTTCCAGAATTTCACAAAAATGAAGCTTGGTTCATACCGAGTTGGGATCGGGACAGGGGAGACAAAACCTCCCGTTTAGCCGGTTGCCATCGTTACCAGGGACTCCAACTTAGTAATTGAAATGAAGTGCCAGGCGGAATGAGTCATAGTTTGTCAATTAGATGAATTGTTACAGCATTTGCTCACTGTGTTCCTAGTCCACCCGTATTACCAAATCACCTCGGGTTGGCATAATGTCATTTTCTACACAAATCATTTCGACAGTGCAGATAATTGAGATAACTTGGATTAGTATTCACACGGCACTTTGCCACCCTGGTATAGGACCACAGCATATATTAACACCTGCAGTATGCAGATAATTACTGACAGGCTCTTCAGAGGGAAATTCGGAGCATGCTGACATTGTGGGCCTGCACCTGATAGTCCATCTGTCTGCCTGAGTGCCTGTCTGGCTGTTGATCTAGTTACAAAACACTGCAGTGCTTAAAAGTGTATAGGGTCAACAGTATCCCGAGGAAGACAAGGACATAGATTATGCCAGGGATTTGGCAGCAGCCTCTCGCTCTGATTAACAAAAATAGAGGGAGAGAGAGGAAGGGAGAAAAACAGATTCGAGGGCCATTACCTATTATAAAGGCCAAATAATAAGTTCTTCTTCTTTTTTTTTTTTTCCTGTAAGCTTGCAAAAAATCATTTGGTTTTAAAGATGACACATTAGCATTGCTCTCTTCATCGTCATTTCAATTTTTTCCTCCCCTCTTTCAAAGTATTCGTGAAGGAAATGTATCGTGAAGGAAAGGCATGTATTTGGCACTCTAACGCTGCCATGTAAACACGGTCTGTTGCCAGGTCTGTTAGTTTTTTTATTTCGGAGGGTTTTCTCTCCGTCTTCCAGCAAAATGCTTCTGCTCTTATCAGAATGTCTGTGTTCCTTTTTTTTTTTCCTTTAGCTGCCCAGGAGAATTGAAAGAAACTTTAAAAAAAATAAAATAAGCTTCACCTTGCACCTTTTGAAGAAATCTAGTAGAGTTTCAGGCGTTACACATGTCTAAAACACAAACCAAAACTGAGTCTTAGAGTTTCTGCCTCCTTTATTTGGCTTGTGAAAAACAAACAAAAAAAAGGAAAACAAACTTCTAAAATGCATCTTGCTTGTTTATATGTTCGATTATGAAATCCCAGTGGTAAAAGATAATGTCTCATATTTTTTATCCACATTCTTACCCTAAATATAAATCCCAGGAAAAGCACTCTAAGCTACTCAATATCGAAGTCTGCCATGAAAAATGTTACCCATGTAAAAGAACAAGTGCAGGCTGTAAAAATATAGTTTAAGCATTAAAGTAAAAGTCATCCTTTACTTCTAATTTATGAATTACATCAGAGTTCAGCGTATTAGGGAATTAGGTTCTGCATTTCCAGCAATCAGTGTTTTTCATTGGGAAAAAAAAAATTATAAATAAGTGTCTTGGCCTGACATCCTTCTGCTTGACCTTTACCGCTTCTGGTAAATGTTCTGTCTGAATTATGTATTGACGTGAGAAAAGCAACAAGAAAAACTCTCTGCTAGCCTTTCCCGCTAACGCAGGAGGACCAGAACTGGGCAGCTGCTCAGGAGAAGCCCTTCAAGGCTTCCTGCCGACACTAATCCCAGCCTGGATACCCATAAGCCTCCTCTGATATCAAAGGATGAGACTTTAGATAGCATTTGCATTAATTGTCTGCCACATTAGGTATCCAGCTGCATGTTTTGGGGGGGGGGGTTTCGGCTAAGTTGGATTCAGAAATATTGTTTACTTTGCAAGGAGAGATCAGAATTGAGTTACACCAAGGACATGGAAAAGGTTAGTTTTGTAACATTTTCTATTCCATCACAGCTTTTCTATGACTTAAATAAATAAATTGTCTCTTGCTGTATGGAGTAACATTGTGCACCTTACACCACTGCATGTTTATGGAGAACGAAATACTAAATTGGATCTTTATTATTAACATAAAACCGTTCAGAAGGTAAGTTATTTCATGAGAATCTCAAGTCTTCCCAAACTCAACATTTTGTTTAGATTGACACTCATGTCTTGATGTTATTTTAAAACAAAAAACTCACATAATGAGTAATGAAATTGTCTCAGAAGAACAAAAAACTGTGCACCAAGTCTTCGAAGGGGAACTTAAAGAAGATTGATGAAAATTGAAACATCAAGCTAGGCAATCGATTCTGGGTGAGTGAGGGAGACAAACATAATAAAAGCAGCGTGATTTGACAGTTTAAATGCTTTTTTTTTTTCAAGGCCGGGTGACAAAATATGCTGAAACTATGAAAACTGCAACCAACAAACATCTGATATTTAAGCTGCTGTGGCCATGGAGGAAGTGCAAATCTACTGAGCTCATTATACGAGCAACTTCTCGGTGAAATGTTGATTCAAAACGTCGTTAAAGTGTTGAGAGGAGCCGTGTTGAGATGACTTCCTGAAGGCGGAGTTTCAGGATTTTTTAAAGAGACAGAGGCCGAAATACAAAGTTCAAACTTCGCTTATGTCATATTTTCTACATACAACATTTTTATAACAATTGAAGTTGACATAGGCAT
This sequence comes from Gambusia affinis, assembly GCF_019740435.1. Classification (NCBI taxonomy): domain Eukaryota; kingdom Metazoa; phylum Chordata; class Actinopteri; order Cyprinodontiformes; family Poeciliidae; genus Gambusia; species Gambusia affinis. The sequence goes on along the minus strand of NC_057891.1, from coordinate 5,876,011 downwards.
CTGATTGCCCTATAAAAAGGCACTATGGACACACATAAAGCTGCCCTTTTAAAAGAAAATATGAGTTAGTGTGTTCCCATTCATATTACGGCTTATATTTCCTGGTATTGTAATATTGCTCCTTCGCCTCAGGGCTTAATTGCAGTTCTGTTGCCTTTCTTTATTCCCTATCATATTAAATTCTGCAAGACCTGCAAATCCATGGGCTGCGTTGCATAATTCAGGCCCGGCGCCAACCGAAGTTCACGTTTCCACGCGGTCAATGCGCTCCAGACGAAAATCCTTGGAAACCCAGATGAGCTCGAGTGGCTTATGCAGCTGACAGAGAACCAAGAACTGTGCTCAGGTAAACGGCTGCAGAATGAGGTCATTAGTGAACCGGGTCCTATTTGGTGTCATCAGCTGCAGGGGGAGCGATGACGCTCAAGAGGTTTTCAGCCAAAAAAGAAAAAACAGTAGGCAGTGTTAAGCTCTCCCAGGACCATCTGTCGAGGGATCCCACCCACTTATGAAATCATTTACCTCACATCTCTCTTTTGTTCTTTACTTCTTGCAGTCGTCTCACTCAAAAATATAGAAAATGAACTGAAATTGCATTAAATATTGTCCATCAATGCAGTGCTATTAACAGACGCTAAGCCTTGAAGCATATGTGGAAATTCAGAGACCGTCGAGGGTTACATGACAGCCGACTCATTTCTTAGAATAGCTGCTGAGGCAAAGTTCAGGTTTAATACTAATGTGCTTTCATTTATGAAGTGCGTTTCCTAATGAAGCCTCTGCACATCAGAAGACTGTTATGACAGCCGTGCAGCATGCTAGCACATCATAAAGCGCTTTGATTAGTGACTGGTTTTGTCATTAAAACAGACATACTGTGATGATGTTGGGGGTTTTTTTTGTTTTTGAGTGAGATGAATAGTTCTCAATGTCAACATGTCTGACGATGCTAACAGAGCTACTCCAAGTTATTTATCTGCCAAGGCTTTAAGAGCGAGCGCCATCTGTTAGAGAGGATAACAGCTGATTTATTAAATGTAACTCCCATAATGAGGTTTTGGATTCCTGTAATGTTCTGGTAACTTTCAAAGGTCGAGACATTTATTGTTTAATGTATGTACCAAAAAAAATTTTTGGTTTGTCTCACCTAACATTAACATAACAGTTATTCTGTCATGTAATGGGGTCTGTAACCGTCTAGCTCATTAAACTTTAATTATTTGTGTTTATCAATTTGTAGGCAAACAACTCATCAATGAATTTGTCTCCAGAGCGTTTTACTTTTCCTTGCTTCAGTGCTGCTGTTTTTTTAATCCCTTTTGGGGCTATTTTGAGAATACAGTCAAACCAAAGCATGGCCACCAACAGCCAAACGCCTCATTAGCTGGAAATACCAGCAGTAAGCTTTTTACTACACGCTCTCTCTGATCTGATGCCTGGGACAATTACATTCCTCTCTCGCTTCCCCCGTGTTTTCCTCTCCTGCTTTATGTCTCTCTGTCTTACCATCGCTCTCCTCCACACGTCAGCTTTTTCCTCACATCCTTTGATTTGCGCCAAAAACCCTCTCCCTGCCAAATAGCCAATCTCAAAGTGCTGTCTCCTGGATTAATACCTGAGCTGGTTGATTTATAATTGCTCCATTGTGGCATCTGCATGCTGACAGGTTGGATCGTCTCAGCATTTAATCTTGCTCGGTGTCTGATGATGGGGCTTCTCTCTCCACCCTCAGACTTGCTTGCCTCATCTCATTTCAGAAGAAAACAACAATTAATTGAGAATCTTTCCACCGTTGGAAAAAAGATGAGAGCCGAAGAGTTTTGTCAAGCTCCCGGGTTTCTCATTCACAAAACTGTACTCGCTTGTTTATTTGGCTCGCTTAGAGTTTAGGTGAGCAGGGTGACTTTTACTTGAAGCTGAATTTGAATAAAGCTGGGTAAATCTTTCGACGTCCCATTAGAATGCAGCCACAAAGCAAAAAATAAATGAGAGCGCAGGCAACTGCCTTCCTAGTTCTCTAAGAAATCTTCAGTGATTTTATGTTAGTCTGAGACCGTTAAATGATTTATGACGAAGTAATATAGTTCGTTTATACACATTGTAAGATATGCTACATGCGGCATGCTAGCCCTGAATTTCTCACATTTTATTTAAGATGGAAATTTAATTTCTACTTCAAATTTGCAGGCATGTTAACGGTATTTTATTTAACTTGAAGCTAAATTTGATTAGTTACTTGTCAAAATTGCTGTCACATGGTAAAAAAAAACTTTAAAAAAAACAAGTGTCCTGGAGCAGCTAACTGTTTGTACGCAAACTGGAACAACATATGGGGATCAACACTTATCAAACAGAACAATTTCAAAATTATAACCACGTTGAGGTAAATTATATTGTTCCACTAAGGAAGCTAAATGAAGCTAAAATTGCGAAAGTATGAACAACGACTATTATCCTTTCATAGGTTTGGTTTTTTGCATCAATTGTTTGAAAATATGTGGCTAAATCAGGATTTATATTCTATGACATACATTCTGTTAATCCAGTGTCATATTTCTCAGATTTTCTATAATTCACCACCGGAATAACTTTTATTATTATATTATGGCAATCAATTTCTAAATTTACAGTTACAGCATTAGCTTTGCCAGCAATATCAGCTTTTCTACATGATAAGTCTCTACCAAAATAAGTTTCTACATGGTAAAAATTAGCAAATGTAAATTTGCATCGTTATGGATAGATCATTTAGAAAGGTTACTGATAATTTTCTGCCTCTACCTTAATTTTAGCATTACACAACTTCTTAAAAATATGTGCTTCTTCCTAGATCTAAGGTTCCTTTGAGCTAGTTGAATGCATTCTTCACTTAGCCACCCCAGTGGCTAAATGACTTAGCACAAATGGGATATACAATAAGATCGTGCTTCCTCCCTAATGATTCGATAAATAATTTCACAGCTTTTTAATCACAGAGGTATATTTTAACGAGGCCACAGCATGTCGTCCACGAGACATATGCAGTGTGGTAATGGAGCCACAGTAGGGGTTATATATAAGGCAGAAAATGTCTTCATTTTAATGCATTAAGGTCGCAAATGCAATTAATGGTCACAACTGATCTCCGGTCAGAAAGACCCCATGAATCCATGATGTTGGACTGCAGCAGCAGTGCATCATCGCCATAAACGTGACATGCCGCAGTGCCACATGTGGTACAAGACTGTTGCGGCGTGAGTCATTTTGAGATGACAAAAGCAGCTTAGCGATATTAAAACCAGCATTTAAAAGAATCAGCAGCCAAGTGTTGTGATGTTAAAAAACCACCGCAAAGGGAATCACTAAGTCAGACTCAGCACAACAGGAAGCTCTCCTCTAATAAGCAGCCAGTGAACTGAAGGCTTGCCAAGAATGACTCAAACTGTTTTCTTTTACCTTCTCCACCCCACACTAGTCACTTAATACCAAGGGCTTAGGTCTGAACTGCATGTGAATTAATTATAGAATTGAATGGCTGCAACTCATAGGGTCCTGACTTTGAAAAATGTCTCGTTTGGGTGTTTTCTTAATTGCTTTATCAGATGTGCTTGAGTAGCAGCCAAGTGGCTAAAATGTGGCAACGCAAATGACCAAAGATTATATTCAAATGGTATAACTCTCAAATTTAAAGCTTACATTGTACCCTGCCCACACAGTTAGTGTCAGTGTGTGTGTATTTGTTTCCTTTACATTTGACCCTCAGTGTATGGTGGAATGTGCTACTGTATTTTCTTCAAGCATCACTGCTCAGATTTTACTGGCATGATTTGGTTAGCAAATAGGTCTATCAAAAGGGGGGGAATTGTTTTCCAAGGTGTGTGTGTGTTTTGGTTGGGTTCAATATGTAAAAGGTAAAGAGAAGGAACACGTTGGAAACGGGAATCTCATGAGACTTCCAATCTTAAATGGTGTTTACCAAGGTGGCAGAACTTAATCTTTTTTGTTGTTGTTGTTTTTTAATAAGGTTCACACAGATTTTAAGGAAGGCCAAGAGATTTCAAAGTTTAATGAAAATTTGCCCCAATAATTAGCAAGCACAGATTCCCACTGCTGGTAGTCTGAAATAATGGACTTTGATTGGGCAAGAAAGCAGTATAAGAATAAAGCAGACAGTCTCAAGATGATTGGCTATTTAATTTTATTCATTTTTAACCCCCTTTGGACAACAAAAGAAGATCATACAGAAGTTCTTGCAAAATATCTTTCTTATATTATCTGCAAATAATCACCAATTCATAGAAATTATCTTCCCAACCACAGATCAACATGAGACAAAGACTGGCATTTGTAATTCTTGTTTTGTGATCCCATCACAGCTGCCTGTACAGCCGCATGCAATCGCTGGCACCAGTTCAGCGTCTTGTAATGGTGCCAGTCTGCCAGTAGGTAAACAAACAACACTGAATGCAGTAGGAAAACCACAAGCATATAGAATGATCCGTCAGACAAAACCTTGGGAAGCCAACAACAGCCTTTAAAATCCTACAAAACAGTCTGCACACATCACAGAGTTATTTATTGAAAGGTTAGGCTTGTAGAGTGGCTTTCTAATTATTATCAATAAGGAGGTTAAGCAAAATGCCCATTCCTGGCAGAGATGTGTTTAACTGCACTTAATTTAAATTGTTTACGGTATAAGCCTGACCACAGCCATGAACACCAAGCAACTTCCAAGCCCTGCCACCCTCAAGGCTGAAAAGCATTCAATATTTCTCTATCACCTCTTGGAAAGTGTAAAGCTGTGCACAAACCTGATGTCCGGTGTGATTTAGCAGCGTATCGCTACAAATCTAAAGGGGAAAAAAAAGCTCCTTCTTCCACTCCGTCTCTCTTGCACACAAACACATACATACTTTATGGAAACAACATTGCTGCCAAAACAGAAAGCTGTTACTTTTGTTAAAATTACGCAGAGGCAAAGAAGAAACGAGAGAACTCCCACACACAAGTCAACTCTCACAATAATCACAGAGAAGGTTATGTAAGAACTCGTAGTTACTTTTTCCTTTGCGTTTTCTAGCAAGCTTTAGGACAAATACAAAGAAGTTTTAAGTTGAGACTACTGTTTTCCAGGTGATTTCTGTTCCACTTTGCTTTGAGGTGCTTTATAAATTAACAAAGTGCTGCAACAAAATGCAATTTGCAGATTTTTTTTCACATGTTCAGTTGCTTTCAAATTGGAACTGAAGTTCTCCATATGTGCAAAAGCACATACGCACAGAATGCACAGCTGGAGGGTTTACTCTGTGACTGCACGGGCAGATAACAACAAAACAATCGTGGATAGCATTTTGCATTTTGCTGTGCCGTGATACCCGACCTGTTCATTTTAGCACAATTTCCGATGAGAATAATATACGTGTTACGTGAACACTTGGTTTGTGGGAGACAAACATGATTGATGGAACCAATGACGGGGTTGGTCAAGTGTGCTTGAGATAGTTGAGAGTTGACTAGCAATGCCCTGCTAACCAATAGGTGGTTGGCAAGTAGTTAGTGGTGAAAGTCATAGCGATGCAAAGTAAAGCAATGTCAATAAACTCTAGTAATACCAAGGAAATAAAAGGCTCATACCTGTGGGCGGCTGGATGGAATAACATTAAATAAACCCATGCATTATCAACAAGGTGCTCATGAATCATAAAGGGCAGCCATTAATATTCTGGGCACCATCATAATAAAACAAACACCCCAGAGACCAAGATTAACAGGTGACATTTGGAAGCGATACAAGCTCAGAAAATGTGCGATAATGCTGCTTGAAAAAGAGACCTGGAACAAATTACAGGTGCAACAGATTGAATAGCAATGATAAGTGAATTAGGTTCAGTAATTCAATTCAAAAAGTGAGACCTGCTTGAAGTTTCAACGGGTAACGATAATTTGCCGAGCCTTGTCCTTTACTGGTCTTGTCCCAACAACAGTCAATGCAAAGGTCAAGTTGCAAATTTTAGCTTTATGAAGACGCTTATTTTACACATTTTTCAGAAGGTTTTGGCAGCTGCCACTGGTCATAACAATATGACCACTTGGTTTATTGACCTTGACAATATAAAGATCTAACCTATTGGTTACGTTCAATATGAAGATGAGCAACATCACAGCTGGAACTGCAGTGTAGCTGAAGGTTACTGTAAAAGCAAGCTTGGATCTCTTAAAGCCCCTGCAAAGCTTTGGGCCTAATGTCTCCATGCCACCAATCAATTATGCTGTAATTCATACAAAAAGAAACCCAAACAAGTTTTGAACAGATATACAATAAAGTATAATGACATAACTTTCAATAGACTGACTTTTCTCTATTAAAAATCCCTTTCATTTATTCTAAGTAACGGAAGATTTCATTAGCTGTGAGCGATATTCATCAACATGACCTGAAATAAACTTCAGCTGCATCATTCTGTGTCTACGTAGTATTTAAGTTCCCCCTGCTGAGCTGAATTACTGAAATAAATGAACTTTTCAACAATATTTGAATTATTGAAATCCAAGCGTATTTTAGTAAAAGTTCTGCAGTTTCTCATCAACGTTTGAGAATATTTAGCTTTAGTAAGTTGATAGTTTTGTTTTATGTGAAGTGCTGAAAGAGACTGCTTTAGGCAGTACAAATCAACAAGAAGCTTCCACACGTTTCTCCACAGCTAACGTGTTCAGGGACAGCTAAAAATCACTGATCATTACCTGGCATAAACAAGGAAACTCAGCATTCCTAAACTACAACTTCAATTATTTTATTCAATTAACCAAAATTTCTACTTCTTAAGCTTATATTTTTAGGACGGTTTGATAAAGCATATGCTGAAAGGAACATTTTGCCTGCAGTGGTACAGGGATCTGGACCTGCTTTGATCCCTCTGGCACAGGAAACCTGAAGAGTGCGGAGGGCAAGATGGACTCAATCAGAAAATCCTGGGAGAAAATGTCACATAGGGCACCGCCGGACTCTCGAACAAGACAATCACCACAAGCATCTCTTGGGTGCTGGAAGATACAAGGCAGGGTATTTGTGTTGTTTGAAAATCTCTGGTAGGATTCGAGAAAATAAAATAAAAAAGGGGGCAGCTGCAGGACACAAGACTGAGAATATTAATGGACTGTTGGCCTTTGCCTATGTGGAGTGGGGTGAGATTCCTCTGGGACTCTGCCAGGAGCCGATGTCTGGCCGTGAATCACTTGCAGCAGTTCATATCAGCAAAAGCATGGTGTACAAAGTACTAAAGATCAAATCTATGTAGCGCTTTTCTAGTCATACCAATCGCTCAAATCGCTTCACACCAGAGCCACATTCGCCCAATTGCACTCAAACATACATACACCAATATGATCAGAAGTGAGTCCGCATTAAGTGCCTTGCTCGGGGTCACATCAGCAAATGCAAGAGGGGGAAGCTTGAATTGAACCCACAACTTTTGGATTGCAAGGCGATTAATTCTTCCCTCCAGGCCACTTGATGGGGATGAGTAGTTTAAAGACTGCAGTAGGCAACAACTGCAGTGGCATTTTGTGGAAACCACTTGCGATATTAGCGGTTAAGAGCCTTTTTAATTCGTTTCTTTTAGTTTCAAACTTACAAAAAGCCTTAAGTTTGTATAATTTGCCATTAAATCTAAATTGTAGTGTATGTTTAACGTTTCCAAGTGCAATGTTATTTGTTTAATACAGGTAGTGTATTTTTATTTTATTTTCACTGAAATAATGTACTAGCTAAAGGATGCTGTTAGATCCGACTAATTCCTCTACTTTCTTTTCATGTAAAACAGAAAAACTCAATTTCAATACACATTTCAAACTGTGGCTGCATTGATGTTTGTATTGTAAAGCCAAGCATTCTCTTCATATAGACTTCATATTGCCTATGAGGGCAAAAGAGCTGAACTCGTGGTGCATTTGAAACGTGATGAAGGTCACTGGTTTGAAGCATAAACACCAACGGGGGCCCGCCGCAAGAACTGGAAAGCTTGGCCGTTTCAAGAGCACTTCACTGATGTGCACTTGAAGTTGAAGTGCTTACCCCAAGGGTGGCGCGCGAGCATTGACCCTGCCTTCAGACATCCCTGTAAATACAGATGTTATTGAAGTCTTGCATGTCTTCCTTTGAGTCCGAGCGTACTTGCAATCAAAGCGCACCCCAGGTGAAAAACAGCATCTTTATTGCTTTGATCACAGTTTTCAGTGCAGCAAGACAAATATGTACCATGTACACAGAGAGACGCATATTTCAGTCATTTCAGCACGTAATAATAAAATGTTTTCTTTATGAAGGCAGGGGGGAAATGACCAGTGAAACATGTATTTGTAGTGACAGCTTAGTTAAAGAGTAAGGAAGGACAAACTGACTCCACTACTTCGCAGACTAGCTTCAAGCATCCTCTTCTATCATATCCACCCAATATGTATTTTTGAACATATTCTCTCAACCCAAGCCCATCATTACCAGTTAAACCCTAAAAGGAACTTGGAGTCCAATGTATCATCATGCCAGATGCTTAACCAAACAATGACCAAGTGCTTAAAACTGTTGGTATCGCAAAGAAGAAATGGTGCACAAACCTGAAGACACATTATGAATAGACGTCCTCACACACACACACACACACACACACACGCACACCAGGGAGCATTAATGGGAGGAACACCCGCAGGGAGTGTGGTGCAGCAAATTAGCTTTATAAGTAAGTCTATCAACTGTCATTGCTAATATGCAGTGGTACAATTGGATCATTGCCGCAATTATCCCAGTTACTGTCAGTTGTACTTTGCGGTGAGAGCAATTGTATTACTCCAAACCAAGTGGCTGTTAGGATGAGTTAAGAGGACGAGGCCGTAAAACCGACCAGTTGCGCTCATCAGCTAAATGATACATTATGACTGGAATTTTCCTGAGAAAAAGCTGCAGGTTTTCCTGTGGTGGAGAAAAAAACCCTGCAGCCTACAGCATGAAAGGAAAATGGCAAAATTGAACATAATTGCAGGAGTTGAAGACATCGCTTTGGTTTTGAGTGTGATTGTGTCGCTGCATTGTTAAAAGTGTGTGATGTGATGGAAAATCACGTAACTGGTGGTAGTCGAACTGATTTTAATTTTCAGCCATGATGCCAATCAGTAAAAATCAGCGCACGGTTTCAAACCTTCTGCGACTGAACATAATAAGCATTTTCAACACAGGAACAAGATGAAGGCTTGTTCCTGTGCTGCCACTACTCCCATGTTTCTCCTAGATAGATGTAGAGTGAACAACAAATTACTCAGATGGGAAAAAATGAAATAAAAATACACACTTTTAAGGATATAGTACATTATGATGATATTGATAACAGTTTTGGCAATTCAAGCACACCAAAGGTCCAAGAGGCATCATTTCCTTCTGCCTGCACACAAGAAATCTGGTCCAACTCCTGACATGGGAATTGATCCCACATAGGTGTAAAGTAGTCTCCCTGCAAGGCTGCAGCAACTTCTTATTGACTACACTTACCTAAAAAGCAACAGAAAACTTGCATAGGCTCAGTTCGGAGAGAAGTTTGTTTTTACCACTTCCTTTTAAGATCTAAATGTTGTCCGGCTTGAGTGAGACGACATCAGGGCACTGTGACATCTGTGTGACCCACATGTAGTGTAATCAGACAATGGGATCAAACGGCTTCATGTAATCCCCACATTTAAGCCTTATCCATTGTCAAGAGCTGGTAATGCTATCTAATGTATCATCATCTGTGTCTGATAACCTTCACTTTGTTTTCACCGAACGTAAACTGTTCTAGCAACAAGCTTCTTTCGTAGCGCCAGTACTTACCAGAAAATTCAATCCTTTACATCGTCGATTTCGCTAAAGTTCATTCTGAGTCGCTCTCATTTAACGCGCTGTTTATCTTAATAAACTTGTACTTTTAGAAGACGCCATTTGAAAAAAATATTTTAAAAATTAAAAGTCAAAGATTGCTGAATACAACAAGTCAATAAAAACACTAAAGATTCACAGTGAACACCATAGTGCCAAATTAAAGGACATTTTCCACCTTTTCTGGATTGTTTTTGTCTTTTTCAAGGATAAAGTCTTGCCTCCTTAGACTGGTTAGACACCAACAGATTTATTCCACACTGCAAAGAGAATTTCTTTTTTTAAACTGTTGCTTAGAAAATAATTAAAATGGACATAAAAGAGCATTTATTCAAGGTTTTCTTCTGGGGAACCTTCAGTTAAGAAAGGTACACGACTCTACCTACATCAAATTAGTATCAGAGGCATATTTTTTTCAAACAGACTCCATCTGGGGATAGAGTGAGGCAGCAGAATGAGGGAGTTACCCAGAGTGACCCCTGCAGTATGTACCAATCACTCCAAGTGCATTTCTACCCACACACTTCGACTTCATTTGCCAAAAACTTGAAATCTTTATCAAATGACCGATCAGCTCCCTAATAAATCCATCGCCTTGTCGTTCAGAGTTAAGCTGCTTTAAATACAAAAAACATCTTGCTAACCTGTGCAGCCTGTCGGTAGAAAAAGAAAATCTGAAGGTTATAGGAATAAAGGAGGATCTTGTTGGAATCTAAGCTATTTAGTTGATCCATTGTTCTGTGTTTTGCTCTCTGTGTTCTTTGCTAAAAAAAAAAAAAAGAAATCAAATGCTGTTAAGTAAAATGTCGTTCATTCCCAGGTTGCTGAAGGATGCTCTCCTTCCCTACTGCCCTTATCTCGACTCTCAGCCCACCAACTGCAGCATCATGGAGTGTTTTCAGTTCCACATTAGCACATTGTCTTCCTTTGATGTCTCCCCTGCAGTGAGCCCCCTAGTGAGCAAATTTGTCACGTTTAAGCAGCGAGAGGCTCGGATTTCCGGTTGTAAAGTATCAGCACACGCTCGCTCGGATTGACCCTTATTCAGGTCGACTGTTAGTCAAAGATAAACTTTATCTTTGTGTAAAAAAAGTCTTTGAGGTATGAAGGCATTTTAAGACAAAGCCAGAGGAAACCTACTTTTCGTTTTAGGTCATTTAATAAACCTTAAATACATTTTTGTTCCTAGCTATGAACAAACCGAACTCAATTAGATTACATTTTATGCAGGGTTTCCACAGTATGTTATGAAAATGTAAAATCATACCATTCTATATATTATATATTTATTAATTTTTATTTATTTTTTACTTTCACCCAAACTATTTGGACAAATTAATATGTAGAAAACGAAGATAATGTTTTAAAAAGCTAAGAATTCAACAAAGTCAGTGGAACATGCAGCCAAGCACCAAAACAAAGAACACAATCTAGAAATAGATGCTTTACATTATTAAAAAAAATGTATATGGTTATGATTGGGCTAAAGCCATCATTATTTTGAAAACATGCCATTTATGACAAAACAGTCAGATGATATTTTTCATTTAGCTCCAATGCTTGCAACATTCTTAGTAAATTATAGAAAAAAGCACAACCTCTGGTCAACATTTCTACCTGCAGGAAGACTAATTTGTGCTACGTCCTCCAACCTAATGGAGAAAGGATGTGAGTGGTTTCTAAAGCTGCAGGATAGTTGATGTTGTTTGGTCTAATGCAACCTTTATGGTCACTAATTCTTTAAGTGGGCAGGTGGTTCAGTCGGCAGAGGTTATTACACCTGCAAACTAAACCCGAGCTTTACGCTGGATCAAGGTCTTATTAGCTTTTTTTTTATATATATATATGTCTAGATACAACTTAACTCATTTTATATGTATATTCCTAGTACAAAATAGCAAAAGTTGAAATCACACACACTCATTAGGTCAGCTGCAGCTAATTGAGGAGTGTGTTTAGAATTTGGTAGTACATAAACCCTATGAATCTGCTACACCGGCTAAATGTTTGCGTCAATTACCCTAAAGATCAAAGTTACATTTATGGCTAAACATGAAATATAGGAGAAGAAGCTTTTTTTCTGAATAAAATTTGCTTCTCATGCTCTGGCTTCTGGTATGAATTAAGCACAATTTACAGAAGAGCAACTTGGAACAAAATACAGGAAGAAAATATTACCTCCTCCCTTAAAATTAATGCAGCTACGTGCAAATTAGAGATTTTTAAAACTTTCCTTTCTCTTGCTTTTGATATTGCCTTGTTTCTAAAGATATCACATCAAAGAGGGGTGAAAGAAACTTAAAGGAAAAGAAGGAGATATCGAAAGAGGTTTTACACTTTAAAATGGAACGAGATGAAAACAAAATAACAGCAAGCAGCAATGAAACTGCAGTTCCACTCTGGGGACTACTGTGGCGTCTAAAGCGTCTCAGTCTCTTTGAACACGAGCCAACAGGAGTCTGCGCAGGAAAAAGCAGATCCAGCTGAAAGTGAAGGAGAGGCGCCGTCTCACCTTCTTCCTCTGATGTTTGTGGTGTAAATGTTCCCTGAAAGCCTCGTTTAAAAGGGGGAAGTGTTAAACGTTAAAGTGCCGTTTGACTTGGATTAATTGTACCACTGTCTCCACCGTGTCATTAGGGACTGGAGAGCCACTTTTAAGGCTTACAAATGATTACTAGCCTTTCTGGTAGCCTTAGAAAAAAATCCATTGATGAAGATGCATGTAGTTGATTCTGGGTATTTCCAACAATTGCAGTGAGATTCAACACCACACTTTGAATAAACAGTTGAATGGAATAGGGCAAAACCTTAAAAAGTGTGAATAAAATAATGGCTGCTCTGATCAAATGGCTGGAAACATAAACTAAGGGTAAGAAAATTTAAAACTGCCATGCAAAGAGATGACTGGTTCGTTAAAATCAACTATCAGCTCCAGGGAAATCGGACTTTATGTTGTCAAAAAGTAAAGGGGTTTTTCAACAAAACAACCCCAAATAAACCAGTCAGAGAACAGTTTCATCGTATCCATCCAAATCTGTTACAGCTATTCCAAAAGAAGGTGAAGAGTTGGGGTTTTTATGTTTCAAAATCTTTTTTGTAAAAATGTTTGTCCTAACAAAATTGGGGTTTCTGAATTCCCACAATTTCTAAATGCGACACATACTTTCACAAGAATGGAGAAGTCACGCTGTCACAACGGTCTGATTTGATGAAATCAACTGTAATTGGACCCGACGTGCGTTCGCTGTGCCTTTGCCTCCCGCAAAAACATGTCACAATTAGACGCAACGCAATTTCAAAACCTTCCATTTCCTGGCGCTGAGGTTGCGGTGAAGCATACGGATGGATGACAGTGACGTCTCCCCAGAAGGCTAAAGAAAATCAAGTAAGTGATGGGCCAATCAAATATGCAGGATCTACATAAAGAATCGTGACTACTGCATAACATCGTCAACCAGTGACACTGGTGGGTACGTCTAGCATTTCATCATTCGCTCTGTAGGTTGGAAACTGCAACACCAAGGAGAAGCTTTCTGACTGATGTACTTAAATACAGTTACAAATATATCATACAGTACCAACCTTTGCTTGATCATGACAATTTTTATAACCCATAGTCATAATGAGCAATGCATCACTGCGTTTTAGGAGCTTTTTTGTTTACCGACAAAACGACTTCAGCTTTATTGTAAATGCAGCCAAAAGAATTAAAATACCTTAAATGCATTTTATTTCCAAGCAGCCTTAAAGTTAAATCACTTTGTCATTATAAATTTACAAGGTTATATTTTGCAGCTTAAAATAACAAGGCTTGAGAAAGCTACTTTCAATGCCATTTATTTCTTCTTTAAGAGAAATTGGAGCCGGCTAAAATCAGTATCAGACCGCAGATTGGAAATCGTCTAAAAATCTGAGCGGTGAATCTTTAAAGCCCCTCCATTTTAGGCTCCATACGTAGAAGGTTTTTGAAGAGAGAATGCCTTTGGAACTCTAATGCCGGTAATTCTGGGTGAAAATCAAATATGAATGGACAACAGAGGGGAAAAGCGAGAGCCGGCTGAACTCGCTGTCTGCATCAATAAACCAATTCTTTGTTTCTCATCCCCAATTTATTTGCCAACAGATAATGCCACGACAAGTTCATTTGACCGCATAAAACCTTGTCCTTGGCAGTTTGGCTCTCGCTCTTTCAACTATCCCTAGTTTATTTCTACAGAAACACAAACTGATGAGCTCCTGAGAGCATTTTGGTCATTTTTCCATATTCCTTTGGGTTTCCTTGGCATTTTAGATTCAAGAATTTTGTTGGTCTAATTAATCTGAAATAATTCAGTTTGCAGGTAACAGAATCTAAATCTCATTAACCTGAAACAAACTCTTGCTCCTCGCACCTTAAAGTTTTACTTGTTCTTTTCTCTTGTTGCTGCTGCAGCTTTGATTTGGCTTCCCATATCAACAACAACAAGCTGGGATTACAAGTGTAAGCCGTCACGGTTAGCTGCTCTTCGGAGGCACTTCTGCTTACCTAAGCCTGGCGTAATTGAACCCCTTTTTTAAAAATGTATTTTTGTGAATCCAGAAAACAACTAAACTATAAACGGAAAATGAGTGCAGCCTAATATACATATGTAGTCTTTGAGATGGTCAGTCTAGACAACTAAAACACCGACTGTGGTTCCTCTAATTTATTGTGAGGAAGCAATGTGCTGCACTTTGGCACAAAGTGACAAAGTTTGACTAAACCTAAAACTCCAGAAAGCATCGACTCAGATTTATTAGTTCTAAAGAAGCGAATACCAAATAAATATTAGGGGAGGAGGGGAAGCATCTTGTGGCTAAAACTACATGATCCAGCTAACAGGTTTGTCAAACAAGCACTCTTGAAGCAAAAGAAAAAAACTGAGGGAGTGCTTGTACTGCCAAAGTTGAATTCAAACCTACTTTATAGGAATTTTGTGCCTATTGATTCTTTCTGTAGCAACAAGATTTGTGACTGGGCAACAACAGAGAAGGTAAAACTTCCAGTCAACAGGTGGAGCCAAACGCACAACAGCAAGTCAGATTGGAAGAAGAAGAAACACTGGAGAGAAGAGCAGTGCACTTTCTTGCATTTCCATATCGATTCCCTTAATTTTGGGTGACTGGCCTCAATGTTGCCAAATTAGAGACTTTGTCACTTTCCACACTCCACTGACAGAGTTGGTTAGAAATAAAAAAGATTTGGTTTGGCTAAAACCAAAAGTATTGTTATCTTAAATGCAAAATGTATATATTTTTGCAGAGTTTGGGCTTAATTAATGCTCTGAAAATGGTTTTTCTATTGAATTTGTATGCAGTTAATTAATTCATTGCTAACTTAGCTGACGATTATTTCAATCATTGATTTATTGCGATTCCAACACATGAATAAGTTTATTTACATCATTCCACTGTAGCTCTAGCTTTATGTTTAGGCTTGTTATCATGCTGGAATGCAAACCTTTTCCCATCCAGCCAATCTGCTGTAACAAGAGAAGGAGGACTTCCAAGACATAACATTCGAGAAAACGCAATATTGTGCCGCAACGATGTCATCAATAGTGATTAACCCACATTTTCTGCAGTCCACTTTCTTTCCCATCAACACAATCTCTCCAACACTCTTCCTGACCTCTCTTTTTATTGATCGATAAAAAATTGCACTCAGTCACAGCCGCAACAGCTAGCCACAGTCCAACCAAATGGCCAGAACTGTTATTGGAGAGCAACATTTAAATGCGAAGAGCTTGGCTTATCACAGCCTGCTTAACATTACACCAACACGGGGCTCAGCAGATATATGATAAATTGTACAAGGCTACTGTTTTGTGCAACATTAATGTACTTTTAGGCTTGTATTCTTTTTAAGTAATTTCATTCATATTTGTTATACGGCATAAAAACAATATATAGTGTCATTAATTAAGCTAGATGCTTTTCAGAAGGCTGTGATCTTATAATAGTCATCCTTCACCTGTGAGGATTATTGGAGGAATAAAAATGTCCAACATGTGCTTGTGCAGAGATATCTCAGCAGGAATGCCTCACTGTTGACAGAAGGTTAAAGTGCCAATTATTGCGGTTTTAATAAAGAATTAAGATTTAATAGCTGAATCAATTAGCCTCCCAGGCTACAGTTCAATTAAGCCTTTACCCTCTTTAAGCTTACCTCGCCAATTTGCCATTGCAGAGATGCTGACCTGGCAAAACCTCGGCCCAGATAACCGTGCACCGACATTACAGCACAAAGGAATTATGCAGCGAAAGCAAATCAAGTCTGGTGGAACTTTTATTACAAATCCAGGAGCAACGTAACAGCAGTGAGCCCCTCAGGTTAGCTTGATTAGCAAACATTAGCGATGTTGTAGACGGATATAATGAGCTAAACTACCTTCTGGATTTCTATGTTCTACAGATATAGTCAGAATATTAACACCATATGCTTATCAGACACAATCTTGTCAACAGGGATGCAGATCTTATTAGTGCGTAGGGTAAAAGTGCAAATCTGAAATTATAACAATGACCTAAATAGCAGAAACAAAGACAAATCTGAGAATAAAAAATGTGTCAACTTTTAATGGTAGTGTTGCAGTCCTGGCGACTTTGATTAATGCCATTTCTTCATAGTTGGGGTTTACAAAACGTGGCTCATGGAACAAAGCAGACATGGGCGCAGCAATTCACTAAGTCTGGCTAAAAACAAACAGCAAATTGGCAAAAAATAAATAAATAAAAACTTTCAACAAGAAAGTTAAATTGAATTTTTATTTTTATTTTTTTGCAGCTGGAGGGGTCAACTGTGCCACTCTTCAAACGCCACAGAGGGCAACCAAAGAAAATCATTTCAAGGGCCGCAAATGGTCATGGGTGCAACATTTAGGACAGAACCTCGTAGCCACATAAACCTCCAGGACCCAACAAGTTTGTCCACTTATGAGTGACATCAGTGCATGTTAAAGTCAATGAATGTAGAGTCTGGCAACCGACTGGTGACCCACAACAGGCAATTTACAATATGGAACAGGAATAGACAATATTCTTAGCAGCAACTCCATATGGCAATAAATTTTCTGGGAATTTTATGTGATTTGATCACATAATGTTGACAATCTCTTAATGTTGGACAGAAATAATTTTTTCCTCAGAACAAATAAAGGTCAATGAAATACATTTCTGATTATTTCACCTTGAAATATAAATGATTGCAGCAAACTCTCGAGTATTCACTTGCTCTTGCTTCTTCAAAGAATGAAAATACACGAAACCTCGAAGAAGCTGCTCTGCTAGAAGATATTTTATTTGGATTATTCGCTCAATCTCTCTGAAATTAAAGATTGTGAAAAACGAACAGATTGTATTTCAGCCTTGGGTGCATAAGTAAGCGTAAAAACAGGTCCATTTTTTCTTTGCTTATGTTTACAGGTAATTCATTTTTAGTGATTTATATAAAGAATCCAAAGTGCCACGGTTACAAACATTATAGATTTCAACAGAAATATACAAAGAAAAACCACAAGTATGAACAAAAATAAAGGCGTCTGCTGGGAGAGTCTAATGCAGCCAATCACTGGCACTTTATTGCACATTTTAACCCCCACTGATGTAGTCACCTGTCGAATGCTTTCTTATTAAAAGTGATGTTTCTCTTCGGCAGTGTTGGCAGGTTTTGCAGCAGGTGAATCACAGGAACATGATCCAGTTTTGGAATTCCCTGCCACCACCCACATTCATGCATCTCTTTTGCCCTCGCCGCTGCCAGCCCTGATAAGAGAGCGGCAACTATTTATCTCAAGGCTTTTCAGGTGGAATAAAAATCTATCAGGTATTAATAGACTCCGCTGCTAGTGTTTTTTTTTTTTTTTTACATATTTTTAATAAAATATAGACTTCTTCCCTGTGCTGTCATTCTTGATGGCCAGAGTAAGGACCATCTCCCCGTCTGCTTTAGCTTATTTCTCGATGACCTCTCCGATACGAAGGTTAATGACAGAAAATGTTATGTGCGTGAAGAAAAATGCCCATAAATCAAAGAAAGAACAAAAATATTGCAATGATTCCTTCATTTTGAGAGGAAATGCCCTTTGACATTTCTCAGCCTGCGCAAATTGAAACATCAATGGCGAACGACCTCCTGCACACCCAAAAACGGGCTCGCAGTGCTGCTGCATCATTGCTATTTGTTTATAGAGCGCCTCTCAGCAAGCTAAAGGTCAACTTTTGTGCTCTTATTCTTTTTTCCCCTAATGGTCGAAGGGCTCAAGCAAAGCTGTACACAATCTGGACTTGCTTTTTGTTTTCTTCCTTCACGTCATGCAACAGAGTGACGTCCAAATGACCAGGTGGATGAGTTAGCTTAAATGCACAACGTCTGAATCTTCTTGCCGACACCAGAAGCCTTTATCACAGGTTTCAGCGACTGGAAGTCTGACGTGTTTGGCTTCTATTCCAGGATTTGTGCTGCTTCAGAGCAATCATACGGTAAAGTAGCTCAAGAGCCGTTATGGTGGGTTGAAAAACACTTAAAACGACGTCATTTGAGACAAGAGATAATAGTCTGCAACTGAGATGAGACATGAGAAAAGTCAACCTTCAGCAGCAGAAGCAGCGTTGAAAGAGCTTTAGATTCGATGAAAATGTTTTGTGCTCGTTGCTCAGAGTCTGCAAGTGGAAACTTCCGCAGAAATGAGACACCGCCACTCACTGTTTGCTGGCATCACTTTTTGAAGTACAAAAAGTACAAATGTTGACAACTGACATTTATTCTAACAAAAAGATTTTTGAAAATAAGTTTCGCCAATTTTTTGTGAAATATTTCAATCCCAGCCTTTAAGCATTGCTAAAGATTCTCAGCCAGATTCAAGTCTCTGTCTTTGACTGGGCCACTCTAATAACATTAGCATGCTTTGGTCTGTTCCACTGTAGCTCTGACTGGACGTTTCATTGGACAAAAAACTCCAACAAAATCTCACGCATTTCACAACTTCCTGTCAGTTAGGACCACTTTTCCTGTCCCCCTTAGCACAATACCTCCACCTCTTTATTTAACAGTGGGAAGTGAATTAGGCGACCTCTAGGGGAAAATGTTTGTGCTGGATTTCCTTTTTGAGGAACCAAAATGCATGTAACCTACAATCAGCATTCGCTTTAGTCCATTTTCACGTGTCTGCAGTTTATGTCCCCAAAGGTTGAATAAGCAGGGTAGATCTCACATGGTCAGCAGTTTTTTTTTTTTTTTTTCCAGAACAAAAAAAGAAAAAGAAAATTGAGAAGTAGAAGCTTTAGTCTCAACTCCATTGTGGTCTGGCTAAGTGCTTTCTGTCGAGGCTTAGACTTTGAATGTTTTGAGATTAACTCTCAATAGCTTTTGATCGGTGAGTTTAAATAAGTTTTACATAATTCTCACCTCTCGCTGTCCCACGTTTTCCTGCTATCGCAAATACTGCCTTCGGAGTCTTACTCTGAGCAGAAAGTGCAGATAGTCCCTAAATCGGCACACTGTCGAAGACGGCTCTATAATCAGCTTTGAGAGCATCACAGAACATTTTAGGTTTGCATGTCAGCCTTTGTAGTTGCCTCAGTCATCTGCTGCAATCAAAGAATTCCACTAATTAAACATTTTATTAAGAGATTTGAGAGCTTGGAAGAGAAAATTAATAAAAATTTGAAAAATTGTATCTTACTTTTGTTGGGGGTTTTTTCATCTCAATTCCCTATGAAATTGAAATATCTAAAAAATGGATGTAGAAGGAGGTCATTCCAGGAGAAATAAAAAGTCTAATTTGCTTGGTCAGAGATGTTTTGTGTTTTGAAAAGTAGACCACGACTCAAAGGATCAAGCAGCTTCATGAAAAGGTTTCATTCTACGACTCAGTTTTATCCAAACAGATGTTGAGGATAATCGTTGTAGTTGTCCAAGCATTTCCAAGAGGAGCACTGCAGAAAAAACCTCGACATAATTAAAAAAAATAATAATTATTCCACATGGCATAAGTAAAGGATTTCCTGTTGTCCCATTTTCATTCAGGCCGAGAACGGAGCCGGATGTGGACATTAATTGTGTGCCAGGGCTGGGCAGAGCAGAATTCAAGATGGGATGCATTGATTTCTATCTATTTCAGAGAATCCATGATTTATTACATGTCATTTCTGTCCGGAGACGAGGAAGGTTTATCAATTTATCCTCCCTATTTTCTTCAACGCAGAGAGAAAGCCAAGGCCAGGACTTTCCAAAGTCATAAAAAATATCTGTGGCTTCATTGATACTTTCTTTAACATTTTCTATAATAACCATGCACTAATATGACGTTTATTTGAGTACATGTGAGCTCAGACAGAAAATCTTGAAACCTTTTAAATGCATTGAGTCATATTCTGGGTTTGAAGTCCAAAAGTAGACATTTTCTTGCACAGGCTTTAAAGGTTATGGACAAATTGCTTAGGTTAATGAGTTGAATTTTTCATGTTCAGGTCTAAATTAAATGGAGGAGATTTAGAAATCTGAGCAATAGAAGAAGTTTCTTTTTTTTGTACAAACATAAAACAATTTCTTGAGTTTTTATTTCACCTCACAGATTAAGTGTTAATTGGATACAAGATACCAAGTTTTGGAAGTGGTGAATATAACAAAACAAAAAAAGAGAGATCATTCAACACTCAACAATAAAACCAACATCTATTTTTTTTATTCGGAATCGCTTGATTAGAGCTTTAAAGTACAAAATATGGACTGGTCATTTAATTAAGAGATTACTGGATGGTTCTCTTAGTTTCAACTCCTTAATGTATTCAGTCAGAGCAAATTATGTAACAAATACAATTACTGCTTCTGTTGGACGGCATTTTATCCAAGAAAACAACTGGCAAAGGCCTAGCGCGGCACATGAATTGCATCAGCGGATGATTTTTCTCTCTTTGAACTGTCAAAAGATTAAAAATACAGACCGGTATTGATGGATTTAACTCAGCAGGGGGGCCTCTGCATCACTTTTGATGTCCAAAAAAACCCAGCCACCCATTCTAACTCTCTCACACACACACACACACACACGCACACACACACACAGGCACAAATCACCTTTACAAAAGAAATTGTGTTCCTCCCCTGCACTGTTTTAACTTCAATGGGGTTAGAAACACAATTACCTCATCCTCCAATGAAATACACTCTGTGACTGTAAGGAGAAATGAAAGGAGACAAAGAGATGGCGGTGGAGGGTGGGAGTGGGGAGCAGAAATGAGGGCAGGTGTGAGAGCGATAAGAGACATTAGTGGCTCTCATAAGATGATGATTCAGAAACAGAGCGGTGAGGAACAAAGTTCAAATGGGCTTAGCTTTCAAATAACACCTCAATCACGCCTACCATGTATATTGTCTATAACCGCTGGAGAACAGGGGAAGATTCTTGGCTTTAAAAGTGAGGAACAGAGATCAGAATAGAGTTGGGTGACAGAGAGACACCATGGAGAAATGCCAAACATCATATGAGCAAGAAACATGCAATAGAGGCAACTCCTGTTGAGGCCGACTGCCAGTATTGCAGATTATGTGATTCATTGCAGAATAAAAACAAAGCAAATCTACTATGAAAGAGTGAAACAACAATGTGAAAACCAAGGGCGATTGTCTCTTTACAAGGTTTTTACTCTTAGTTGCCAATAAATATCAGATAAGAATGTAAAATAAAATTGTAATTTCATTGCGCAAGCGATAAGAGAAAGACTTCACAAGATACCGAGATGCCACATCTCATGGATATAATGGCACTTTTGTAAAAGTGGTTATCTAAGCTGTACTGTTGATTGGATGTTGTGACAATGTGTCCTTCGTCTTTGTCTTCTATAACAAACCTACAGTGGGAGGTGATCCTGAGAGGCTTTTGAATCATTACATCATGTTATCTCGTCTGAAGAGAGAAAAAAAAAAGCGACTTCCTACAGTTTATCACCGAATCCGAACACATGAAGGTCTTAACATGTTTACTCTCAAGGCTGCGCTCCACAATTCAGGTAACGGTTGTTCAGTCAAAATATGGCTTCCAGAGTGTTCAGATTATATTTCTACACAGTGACGATGGCGGTCGCTGGACTCAGAAGGACTTGGATCAACAGTTTGACTTTAAGATTAGTGAAGGACAATATCAGTGTCTCTGGTTTTAGAACCACTTCTTTTAGATTTGTGTGTAAATTGTTAAAGGTCATTTTCTGATGTCGTGGTCAAACAGAAAAGATATGATTCTAGTTTTCCTAAACCAAAATATGCAAAAAACTATTTGATAAAAAAAAAGCTTTGTTTACCTTAACTTCCTGTAATGTCTTTGTTTTCTATCAGACTGTACTTCTGTGCCTAAAATGCATCTAACTATGTCTGAGCAAAGCCATTGAATAATCTCTTGCTGCCACTAATGTTATGTACCCTCATTCCCATAGAAAGTACTCCTGGCTTAGTCTCTTTTCTTTTTTTCTGGACAAAGCCAGGCATGGAGGTTTTAAACGATTCCAGATACAAATGGCTGCCAATCCAGTTTGTTAAATCGTTCCACAAGCAGCAGACGCTTTCTTCTAAAATGACCCAGCTCTCCAAATTTTTAACAGCCAAAGCTTAACAACCGCACTATAAACCTGAAGGACAGCACGCACTAAAAAACACAGCCCCCGTGTTTAGATCTTTGTGAATATTAAGCCAGTTAAATCCAGCACCTTGCTTGATTCATATCCCATCAACAGATATAAGGAACTCGTTTTAGCCGAGACAATAAAAGCTGCTACTTGAGTGAACTGAACACGACAAACTATACCCATTCGCCACAGTCGAAAACACAAGATTAAGGCTTGCTCAATTAAGAATAATTTTCCATGGGGCTTTATGCTAATCTAATGCCACTGCAGCATTGTGAGCCAGACTGGTGTATATATTTAATACGAGCAGGCCCCCGGAGGAGAGACGGTCTTCAAAGCGTGGTGTGTGTCACAAACGACACGTTGCAATCCCCTCCTCACTCGCATCCACCACTGGGTGTTCTCGCTTCTGTTTCAGTGACTCACACAGCTGGAGTCTAAAAATAGCTCATAAGTCAGTCTCCTTGGCTTGCAATCTCTCCCGCTCATCTCTTTGCCGTCTCTTCTTCTTCTGTTTCTTTACCCTTCCTCCCCGTTAGTCTCCTGGAATGAAGAGGATACACCAAACGTAACCCAAAACTAGTCAATTAGCGTGCGAGTCGTCGTACGGGACAGTAAAAATGGGACAACAGTAGGGAGGGAGTTAGGTGATGAGGAAAAGGAAGAGAAAGATAATGCGGCACAGCTGCGAAGTGATGAACTTGGAATGTAGGTCGTAGTGAGATGATGATGATATCAAAGCGCAGACCAGACAAAGGGAAATTATATGGCTTGGTTCCATTTTCATCATTACGCAAACCTAACCTACTTTCCAACCTGCTGGTGTTGTGACCCGGCGCTATTACTTTTATTATCTGTTACAAAAAAAATACATCATCCTAATCCTAAATGAAAATTGTTCTGCGGGATTGCGGTCTCTACTGTCAAAACAAAGTAAATTGTCAAGCTTTTGCCTCGCTCAATGGCACAGGTTTTGTTTTTTCCCCACCGGGGAGCTGTAGGATACAACCTCCAGCTTGTACGGTCGGTCACTGAGTCGTCGCACCGGAGCGGCTGGAGGGTTTAGTGCTCGGCTCAGAAACACTTTGACAGCGGCGGCCTACAGAGAAAAGACGAGACTTCATCTCAACACATAACTCTGACGTGAGAAAGTGATTGAAAACTGTCCATTAGGCAGCCATCGACTGGACTACCAAATATCACCGGAGATGATGTGGCGATCAGATTCAGTCCGTTTTAAAATGTTCAATGTGAAACTGCAATTTCAGACATGCACTATAAAGAAAATGTAAATTCTAAGGTCAAACAACGGCAACTGCGGCTGCCAGAATACCACTATCAAATTATGGTAAATTCATAACTGGGAGACACTGTCATTGTTGATCTTATGGTTAAAAATGGTGCTGAGTCAGTGTCTTACTGTAAAAGAAAATGTTTTAACTTGAGGGGGGGGAAGTATGTGTTTGCCAAAAATTAACATGAAAACAACCTATAAAATGAATGCACAAATGTAAGATGTACAAATTACAGTTTTGGTCGGTTTATTTATTTATGGCAACTTCATGTCGAAGACCGTTTTGCAATTCTTCTATCATAAATTTACTGTTTATAATTCTAAAAATCTTATTTTTGATTCTTCCTCAAGGATAATAAAGGCAGCAAAAACATATTTCTTTTAAAAGAAAATTAATTGCATACCTTCAGATTGACTTCCCTTATGTTGCAACCTTGGTTGGCTTTGCTCTTTTTCTACCCAGTTTGTTTGTTTGTTTGTTTGTTTTTCCTTTGTACTGTGGCAAATTAACCCCCTACTTTTGCAATTAAAGCAAAGTTATTAATGTAGCAAACCGGAGGCTGAAGATCAGCTTTTCTTGTTCTGACATTTAACTCGGCTAAGTGAAAACGTTTCCATTTCCATTTCGCATGAAGCAACTCGGCCATTAAACCACCGGAAGATTACTTTTACCAAAACAAAGGTAAAGCATTTCTGTAGTTGGGATTTGATTTCCCAGTTGGACAAGTTCTGCTTAAAAAAGTAAAATGCTTTATTTTTTTATTTTTTTTATTGGAGACAGAATTGCATCTTGTTTAAGTTCCACAACATGCATCCCACCTGCTCTTGTAGCCGCTCTGTGCTTGCACAGCTCCCTGCTGCACATATTGTACCTGATGTTTCAGTAATGCCTGCAGGTGGTTTGGGATCTGCCATGTATCATTTACCAGCACCTCATCTGAATACTGCCCAGAATCCAACCAGCAGCCCGACTTAAGCATCTCTGCCAACTGCTTGTGAGGCGCATTTGTTCATTAGTTAAACAAACAGCACAAAATCTTTACAGTTTTATTTCTCCCCCCTTCCCTTCCTGCATCCGAGTGCTTTTACAAAAACAAGCGATGCTTGGAGAGAGTTACAAAGAGGGGGGAATTTAATTCGGGTGAACCTTGTTTAGTTTATTAGCTTTGATAGTCGCAGCATTAATGTTGCAACTAAGCAACTAATAACGGTTTCAGTCACACGTGACTTGAGGAAAACGCTCGCGACGCTCAATGAAATTAAAACCACTCCCCGCGCAGCAGAGACGCCCGTTAGTCCGGGAGGACGGCAATTACAAAACACTTAAAGAGCAATTTAACAATAACCAATTTCATTTCTTCATATTAAAATGCGGAGACGCATCACTCCCGACTCGGGGTCAGAAACAAACAGATGTCGTTCTGCAATGTGCGTATTTCAATTTAGCTTTAGCAGCCTGACAAGTGGTGGGAGAGAAACAGCTGGATTTTATGAAGAAAGGACAAAAATCATCAGATCTTTATGGGGCAAAGACGAAAATCACTTAATCCATTTGCATGCAATCATTTATGGTGGAAAGCAACTGTGACTCAATGATTGCAGAAAAATATCACTGCATTTTCTTTTTTTTGGGAGCACTCTGTGGCGGCACCGTCATTAAAGGCAACAAGCTACAATCTTTCACCAATTGGTGATACACCCATATTTAAAGTGCTATTTCAGTTAAAGTGGGCCTGTAAAATTAACTGGAGTTGTTTTGTAAGTTGACAGAGTTTCAGATTCAGTGCAGTGCCTTTTTCATTTCTCAGTTAATAGGAAGCTCTTAATTTTTTTTTTATTCGCAACATATATTAAACATGTTTTTATCGGTGTGATGTAAAATTCAAATGTTAAATGTTTCCATTTTGTGAAAGTGTAAAGTAATTAACAGAAATAACTGCTTGCAGAGTAAACAGACTAGTATGCATGTCTGATATGGATGCATAAAGTTTGTTTTTGTCAGGTAATAAGTTCTTTATATTTATTCCATCTTCCATAACCAATACTGAAGTGTTTGATTTTCAGGAAAAAAACATAATAATAATATTTAAGTTTACCCAACCCATGGCTTGTTTTTTTCAGTGCATATGGTAAACTCTGTGACATTTTTACTTGCATTACAAGACGACCTGCTGACCAGCTTTAGAAGTGGATTTCTGTAAATAAAATACAAGTTTGCGTCAAGGTTACCACTTTCAGTACACTTCTTTGTCTTGTTTTCTCTCTATTTCAGTTGAGCACTAAAATAGATTTTATATTCTAGAGTCGCTCAACACCAACACGAGCTAGTCCTGCTTCTCATGGCCTTACGATGCTGCCTTTCATCCCACCGTCTCCTAAACCAGATTCATTAGCATTTGTGCAATTTGCTCAGGCGAGAAATCAACAAAAAGCAGAAAGAAAAAAAATGAAAACGGCTGACGACTGCATCAGTTTGAAGACCAGAAATAGCCAGGTTTTTTTTTTTTTTTTTGGAAACAAAGTGTGCTTCTTAGCCAGCTTAAACGAAGACAGCAATATCTGACATTTGGCGTGTTTGTTATGCAGCATCTATAATGATGCTGGATCTCTTTCTGTGACTCATCTCTCTTCATCCAAGGTGGTCTTTACCTTTTCATCCGCTCCGTTTTCCGCAAAGATAACTACTGCCTTTTTTTGTTTGTTTTATTAACAATCATGCAAACCATTTTAGCATGCGCTGAATTTACTCTGTGAGCTTGCTAATAACTCTGGCTTCCACAAATGTTTACAAAAATGCACTTTAAGGCCTACCCTCATTTAAAAATACAGTTGGAAGGGAGTCAAAATTATTGACTAATTTTACTTGGATTAAACTGATTTGTCATAATTTATTTTAAGGGGAATTTTATGTGACAGACCTAATTAAAAACCACAAAATTAGACCTTTCAGTTTACATCAGAGGTGTCCAAAGTGCGGTATTTGTTATTTATTATTGAGCATAAAAAGCATTAAAAAAATTTAGAATAGTGTTTAAAAAGTTTAGAAAACTTTGGTGGCAAAGCCCAGACCTAAATCCAGCTGAGATTTTGTGACTGAATAAAGAGCAAAAATGTTAGCCTTTCATAAAATGGGTGGATGAAGCCTGTACAGACGCACCTTTCAGATTCCTATGTGTAAAACCTGTTTAAAAGCATGCAGAATTACCATCTACTTCATATTCATGCACCATTTTGTGTTGGTTTATTCTCTAAAAGTCACAATAAAATCCTTCAGGGTTTGTGAATCTAACTCGCCAAAATGTGGAGGGTAAAAAACATAAAACATAAAAAAAAAACTTCCAAGGCAGGAATACTATATTCCCTGCCACTGTGGCATGTTTTCAATTTAGAAAAACTCTTAAAAGTTCTCCTTCAAGTTCTCTCAGCAAATGCTTGATTCGCTTTGCTGTGGAGACCAATTTAAGGTTTTGCTCTGCACAACTCTAACACCACCTAAATAGGGTTTCCTTCATAGTAATAGGAAAAGCAGCGAGCAGCATTGCTCACTAACTAGCTCCCTTGTTGCTGCAACAGTTGGTGTAGCAATCAATAAAGCATAGGCAGCCATGCTCTGGGAATTATCAGCAGAGTTTGAGCACATTTTTGGACCAATTGGAGGGCTCGGATGACAGTACCTGTTGCGTAAATTATCGAAAAGCCCGGAGACGGCGCCATATGTTCGATAGATGGATAAACAGATGTGTAGAGTGCGTGTGTGTGGGTGTGTATGAGCGAGAGAGGGAATTTTCACCTCCCACACCTCACATTTAAATCTCGCCGCATCCAGGCGCCCGCTCTTCGTCGAGGTTGGGAGCCAATCCCCATCCATTTTTGATCGCCTGTGTGCCTGTCAGTCAACGGATTCGGCGGCAAAACGTGGCGGCCGTGTTATCCGTCCCAGAGATACTTTGACTTGACAGGCTCACTCTAAACGCCTGAAGGAAGAGCTCAGCTCAGTGGAGCAGCAGAATCATCAGGGTGTATCAGGTAGTTGTATGTCTGCACTGAAATTAAGTGGCGCTCGCTTGTTGTTGTGCTTGCTGCTTCAGTCCAAACTAAATATCCAGCTTTCTGCAGACAATATTGGAAGGAAACGTCCAGTTTGTGGTTGTACAGGTTTGTTTTAGGTTATGTGTACGGTGAGACGGCCATTGGCACATTCTTCAATTTTTTTCATTTCATACTAACATAAGAAGAAGCAGAAGCTTAAAAATGCAAAGAATCCAGTTTTTGATTTTAAAATAAAAATTAAAAAAAGATGCCTTATCTGAATTTGAATCAAATTAAGCTAAAACTATCCCATATCACAGGTCAAAAATGTAAACAGTATACATTTAACTGTTGTTCTTTCGACAAATTGCCATTTTGAGGGTTTATTCTAATGATCAATCTGTTACTAAATTAGTTCATGAGTTCAGTAATGGATTTGTTGTGAGTCATTGCTTCAGACCAACAGTTAACCTAAAGATTAGTTGTGTGTTTCTACTGGAGCTTTTCCGTTTCCTGCAACTTCACCATTTTGCACCACTTTATGTCAACCTGTCACATTAAATCCCAAACAAATACATTGAACTCTGTGGTTATAATGTTGCAAAATATGAAAAAAAATGCAACTTGTATGAATAAGTCAAAGAATTTAGTTTTTAATTAAGATGAAATTGCTTACAGGATGCATTCGCCTGCAGAATCAGCAGCCGACTTCTGTGCTTTAAAGTCACTTAATTTACATACATTTACATTAAAGCCTTTGGCATCAAACCGCCTATTCCCCAAATAAATCAAAACGTGCACAACAATAACTAGCATCCTGTCAACCGTCAGAATATTTCAGGTTTTTGTAAATGTCATGGACGTCCTTACGCATCAAACGAGGATCCTGCACAATCCGCCCATACATACAGTCACCAATTTCCCATTACTTCAACATATTTCAGCTCTTTTTATTGGACTTTAAGAGCAGGGGGCGTGGGGAGTTATTTGCAAATTGGGTTTTGCAAAGGAAACCGTGTTTCGCTTGCCTCTTTCTCCTCTGTACCCCAGGGGTCTCTTCCTCTTGGATGATTCTCCTGTCTCTTGCTCCTGCCAGCTAAAGCGAGCAATCACAGAGGCTTGTTATTCTCCTGCGCATTGTGAATCTGCAGAGCTGCAGGGGCTTCGGAAATATTTCCACCCCAACAGACCTCAAATTTGTAAAGCGTTTAAGGGAGGAGGGAGGATCCGCCTAAAACTCGCCTCATAAAAGGTAATAATTTTCTGCAAAAGTGAGATGGAGACGCGTCACAAGGCGCTACGATTGTGGATTTTAAATTTGTAAGGGAAACTTGCAGAGCACAAAGTTACTCAAAGGAACAAACTCCCAAATTCACCAAATCCCCGAGGTCAACAGAGAAGTCATGATTGTAACGTCCCAACACGCTCCAATTTTGGGTTTCCCAATCAGAACAAAAATCCCTCCGTAAGAAGTTTTTAACAGTTTTCATAAGCACATTTTGTCTCATTAGCACTGCTAATAACCAAATTGAAAATACTTCTAATCGTCAGAGGTTCCCAGCATTTCCAAATTATTTACACTCTACTGCAAGGTTGACAGTTCGTCAAAAGAAAACGCTGCAACTTCATATATTCCAGGAGATTTTGCTGTTGCCGGAACCGTGTTTCTGTACGTAGAGCTACAGACTTTCCTCCTCCATCAGTCAGTTAAAAAAGAAAAAAGAAAACTATTTATCAGAAGAAAATGACTTTCAACACGACTTCCTGGAACAGTGATCTCAGTTCAATATTCTGTCCATGAATTACTCTCAGCATCTGTTCCAGTACAGACAAGGAATCATATTGGTCTCAATCCAGCATAAGATATTTTGCTCCATACCATCTGTCAAGTTGGAAAAACGCAGGCAAAAAAAATAATCATCTGATTTCTGATACTTCCTTCTTTTTTTATTGGGTTTTTGTGATATTTGAGCCAATAACCAGTTCAGTCAGTTGAAGATTTGGATCTTCATCCTTCACACACAAAGAAACTCAAAGTACGCATACCCTCTTCTTTAAAAGAATCTTCACCATAACATTTCCTCCACTTTCAAGCCTAATCGCTTCATGCAAGTACTCTCTGCATCTGGAAACTGCACACTTTTTACATAACCATCAGCAAAGCAAGACAAACCGCAGATGGGTCCATCTGCACACAATACCTGAGAAATGTAGGTGTGAAAGTCTTAAAAACATGCCCTTGTTTTCAGGTTGCATTGGTATTGCAGGGGAGATATGAGGAAAAAAAAAAGGTGGGAAAAAGATTTTTATTTGAGATTTAACCAAGCCTCCAGCGTTTCTTCCACGCAGGGTTTGGAAGAATAGATGTGAACTTTCAGGTGTTAATTAACGGATTGTACACCAATTAGCAAACTGAAATAAATCAAATAAGTAGCTCGCTGCAAGAGAGTCGGTCAATAACTTAATCGCCTGGGTAGGTATGTTTCATACGACCCTTGGAAGTTCTGCAATATTTCTGAACTGTAAGCTTTGTGTAAATCCAAATTGCATTGAGTTTTTAATCCAAACTTTTACATTCGTCTCATGAATTGTTCACTTTCCACCAGAACCTTTTAAAAAAATCACATTCCCAGCATTATCTGCCAGAGCAATTTGTTGTCTTCACTATCTAGTGATGATTCCTTGATTAGTTTCTTGATTGACGGAGTACTTGCAATGTGCAATAGTGGTTTAAATTGCGAACAAAAAAAAAAAGGGAAAAAAAGTTGCTTCCTCAGGAAAAGGAAAGCAAAGAGCAACAAAGTCAGTGTTACTCTTGACAGGTTCATAGATAAACTCTTAAGTTTCACCCCTGCGACTTCCTCTGTCAACTTGGTTCCTAGATGACAGAGCAGAAGTCTTGTCCTCGGGGTTCTGTGTGCGTCTTGGAGCAGAGATGAAACTCGATCAAACTCCATCGGCAATGTTTTGTCTGCTGTCATGCCGAGCTGTGTTTACACCCTGAGCTCCTTTGACTTTTGGGACTTTGCTTTTCCCACTCCTCATCACATCTTTCCTGTGCTGGAAAATAAGGGTCTGCCAGCAAAATCCTGACTTCATCCTGAAAAGCTGTTTCACAGAGTGCTCACGTAGAATTTAATAAGAAAGCAAAATCCGACTATAAAAGTTTTGAGAGGAAGGAATAAACACATAACAAATGGAACGGCTTGTTCTTTATTAAATTTGTAAGTTCAAGTGTTGGTACAGACAAAAGATTATGCTACCCTACATTATAAGCCTTGCATATCCAGATGTTAATTTCAATACATTTAGGGAAGATGATCCAAATCGTCCCTTTCGAATTGACAATTAATTAATAACCCGAGAACAGTGAGAGCTCAAGCCTGCCAAAAGTGAACAAAGAGAAAAAACCAACACATTCAATCTTCATTGAAATGCACTTGCAAACATTTTAAGGTCAGTTATTGGTAGTGTGCTTGAAAAAGTCAAAATGACACTTTCAAACCAAAGAGTGAGTCAAAAGACCAGAAACAATTATCTTCCGTAAACGCTAAGTTCATGGTGAAGTTAATTCTAGATGTCACTTTTTGACAGGAAGCATTAAAAATCGTCAACATTTTCGAAAATTGTTGAAAATGTTGAAAATTGTCATATATTACTTCGTGGTAATATATTTCTGATTTCTGTCAGAACCACAATTTTATTGGTTCTGGGATCAAAAATAAGGGATTGTAAATCTGGATGTACCTCTTACCCAAACTTACTAAGAGGTTTAGGAGAAGAAAAGAAAAGTGTTGTAAAAGATGGATAATGCAACATGTCAAAAGCCAGAGGGAAGTCAATGCCTGAGAAAAGGAATAACTACTAACATTTCTAACATTTCTAACATTTCTAACATTTCTAACATTTTCAGGCAGTCTTTCCTGCTTCCTGGGGTGTTGCAATCATTTGAAAATATAAAGAGTGACAGAAATTGTTGTGCAAGATTACAAAGGCTTAACGGGAAGGAAAAAAAAATAAAAAATCCTCCTCTCACTCAGCAACACACATCACCAACTGCTGTGTTAAATATGATGCCAAAAAGGTGTGGGTGGAAGACAGTTTAAGTACAGTTTGACCACAAAAGAGTGTTTTGTGGTCACACCCAGCACATTGTGGGTCGGGTTGATAATAACTATTCTGTCAGATGATCTATGGATAGTCAACAATCAGCAACAATCTTCTTTGCACTTACAGGGGAATCTATTTTCAACAGAAACCTTTTTCCCTTCATCCAAGAACCACTGAAGGAAATGACACAAAAACATCTAAAGACATGAACTTCCTTCGTCATGAAATGTAAACAAATTAAGAGTGGCGTCAAATTTTAGCAGCTGAAAGATATCTCTCTCTTTTCTTTGGTAAAAGACCAAGTGTCGTTTCAATCTCTAGAGCTAGATCCACGTGTTTGGTTTGGTTGCATTTACCCAGAATGCCCTGTGCTGGTTCCTGCTATTCGCTCTCTAGTCAACTTGCTGCTCACCAATGCACTCAAACCGTCCCACCAAACAATATAGGTTTCTATGTGGACCAGAGGTCGATTGCGCAATCACACATCCCCAAATGAACAAATGAGTTTTTTAGAAATCAAATTGTAGTTTGATTAAAGCCGACTGAACAAGGCTGGTGTGAAAGCACCCTTAGTACAGTTGCAAGACCATTCAAAAACCAATCTCCAAACAGAGAAGGACTACCATGTAAGGATTCACAGCAAGGCCAGAGTCTTACAGGAGCAGCGTTACTTCAAACAACCATCTCTTTCCTGCTCTGTCAAAAACTAACTGGAGCAATGTAGCAGGAGGATGTTCTTTAAATCTACCGAACGCAAGAGGATGCAGCGATTTATCAGAGCTGTTGCTTCCACATTCATCTTAATTGGGCTGGACTGTACTGTGTTGTGCTAATTGTCTGTTTCTACCTGAAGGCGTGTTAGGTGGAAAACTTCAGATGATAAATTAAAGACGAGTCTAAAAAAAAAAAAAAAAAGACGTCTAATGAATACTGAGCAGGCTTATGCAAGTGTTCAATATGGACATGGAATACTGAAGACTTTCATGTATTCAAGCTGAAAAATGCATTGTCAGGATATGCTAAACCTTGTTCGATGACAGCATTATTATGCTGCGCCAGAAATGTACCACAGAAAAAGTCGCGCCCTAAATATAAAAAATTTTATATTTAATAAGTCTCTCTAAATAATACATATGCTTGTCTTACTGCTGTTTCACGTTTATTTCTTGTACATTTAGAAAATATCTCCAAGGCTGGTAGGGTGGTCTACTTCTTCAACTCGAAATAAATATGGGCTCATTCACTTAATCACTTTGGCAATGAAACAAGCTATTAACAAAACCAAAAACAGAATGCCTTGTAGTTTTTTTGCATTGAAAAGAACATCAATATGTAGTTCTGACAAACGCTGGAGAAGATCTTTACCTGCTCCTGATGTCCTGTCCTGTCCAGGTCTTTTCAGAATGTCCTCCCTGAATTTTTAGTTCCAGTCAGAACAATTCATGCCTGAAGGAGTTTTCCCAGAATCTCTGAAATATTAAGAATTCAAGATGTTGCTTGTTGCTGGTTTTTTTTTTTTTTTTGCACCATTTGTTTACATAAAATAAAATGGGTTACCAGAAATGACAAAAAGATTTTGTCAAGGTTACTAGCTTGGAAATGCGTTAAGATTTAAAACTGTCAATAATTATTCAAAACTTTAACTGGAGATTCACATTAAGTTCACATGTTTTAGTTCTCTCCCTGGTGTAACACACCTGGATCAAATGATCGAAGGCCTCAGAAGAATATTGACATGCTGAAAAGGTTGTTGGTACCACCAGGGAGAAAACGAAAACCTGCAGGATGTCGGGCCTCCAGGACCGACTTTGGGGACCCCTGCACACTAAAAGTGAAAGTGTTGAGGTAATCCAAACACCTAAATTCAACATTTAATCAAACATAAGTGCAAGTCATTGTCAAATCCATGTGCACATTAACCCTGCTTTAGATGCAATTGTTTGTGACTAGATAATGCAGAACTGCTTGAGGAAAATGGGGCCTAAACTGTGGAGAATTTGTTACTTTATCTTAATTGCAGGTGTAAAAATATCAATATGCAGAAAAAACAAATTTACCTTTTGTTTGAAAGCTCCGCATTACAAAAAACAGTGATAAATACTCCTCTACATTGGTTCATTGATGTCATAAAATTAACTTTCAACATTGTATTCTACACCAGAGAAGTGTTAAAAAGTTTGGTTGAGCAATACCATGCAAGTGGTTCCTCTTCGACAGCCATTTTGTTTTGCAAGTTAAGAAGAAGACGGCCTTCCAGGAAACCCCTTTGTAGGAAGTGAGCTGGCAAGAGCAGGAATTTGATTGGCTGGCAGTGTGTAGAAGTCCCAATCAAATAAGAGAAGTTTTGGTTTATACTTACTTTCTGATAAATAATTGTTAATGTTGACCTTGTTTATCTGAAAGTTGTTTTTGTTTGTTTGGTTTTTTTTTTTTTTTTTTTTTCATTTTTAGAAGGCTGATGTTATTGGCCAATTTGAATTGAGAAGCCGGAGTCTGAAAGTATTTGGAGCTGAACTGCAGAGTGTAGCAGGGAAAATGAATGGCTGCCATTTTGGAATATCTGATGTAATAACTTGAAGATGATCATTAAAACTGACAACTTTTATTGGTCATACTTTCAATATTAATACTTTTGTTCTTATTATTGCATTTTTTTTACCACATAAAATGTTATAATTTGCAACTCTATCTGTAATTTAAGAGCTGGATTTCTATTGAGTTTAAGAAATGTTTAAGATCTCTCACACCTACTCTTTATTCTAAAGCCAAACGGTACATAAGCAGCAGAAAATACATAAGAAAATGTTCAATATTCCCTATAGATGGATGAAGTTTTTGCTTTTTTTGTTGTCTTTGCCTAAGAAACTCAGTTATTAGAACCTCTGACCCCAGCTTTTCTGTAAAAAAAAAGCACAAAGACTGTTTTTTTTTCTTCTTCTTCATGGATGCACTGTGAATCTAAAAGCTACATGTGCTGCATCCTCACAAAAAAGAAAAAAAAGGAAAAGATAAAATCACGCACACATACACAGCCGCCATCTTCCGACCCATTTAACTCACACTGGACTGAATTAACCAGTAATCCTTGTTTTCTCCCCGGGGCTCTATCTTCACTTTGCACTTGTTTGAGTGAATAATTGGACGCTTACTAAGTTTCCATTTACATGTGAGCCCTCTAATAAACTGCTGACATGTTTATGCTTTTACTGAATTTACAGCCTTCTCCCCCTTTTTCTGCCCTTGCTGTTACATAATTAAATGACTCTCTAAAAGAAGAAATGCCTGGATTCAGAAATTAATTGATTTTCCATAAATGTCCATTTGATTTATTCTCACAGAAATGTAGTCTAATAGTAGTCTATTGCAACAGATATGGTGGTTCAGCCATTTTTAGCCAATCAGAGGTATGAGCTCCTTTATTTCTGGCAAGATATCTTCTGGAGAGATCCCTGCGTTTCGAGCCGCTGCAGAATTATTGGCTAAATTTGCAGCATTCAGGAATTCTCATTACGGTAATGCATAAGCCTGATCTCTTCCCTCTCGGAATTCGATGCCATTGCTGGCAGCGCAGGGTAGCTAGATTTTTCTCTCTCTGTACCTTCTTGAACAAATAAAAGGCTCAAGTGGCAACAGTGCAACCGGGTGTAACTCTTACATAATCCTGCAGTGCTCTAGCACTCCTGAAAAAGGAGTAAAATCGGATATTAAAAGGCGTGCTGTGCTATCGTCTTTGATGACAAGAATTAAAAATGAATGATTGAGTGATTATGGCAAGAAAACCAATGAAATATCTCAACTTGCAGGAAAAGAAATGCCTGCATCCTTATGTGTTTGTTCCTCTGGCAATGAAAAAAATAAAGCATTTGCTATTTTGTTCTTATAGAATTACTTAAAGGGAAGATTTATTTTGAATAGGACTTATTGGGAGTACTTATAAGTAGTCAGTATCTTACACACACAGTCGGGAGCAAGTTGGTATGGACCAAGAGTGTGGAAGCTAAAATAGTTGACCCCTTTTGTAACACAAGTGATAATATGTGTAAAGCAACCAACTGCATGTTAGCTAACAGTGAAGAAAGCCAGTGTAATGAATAAGCTAATAGAAGCTTTTTAGGCTCGTCTTACTTAATAGGGAGCACAACAATGAAATAGTATTCAATAAGAACTTCTTAATGTTTACTCAACTTGTCAGGCATTTTATGTTTTTGCTGTAGTATTAAAATCTATATAACTATTATAGCTATAATAAACAATATGATGATTTATTCAGCAGCACTGCAATAAAACCATGTCATAGATTTTTGTTTCCATTAGGAATTCAAGGCAATATGTGACAATTGTGCCACCATGAGGCTGACTAAGGTACTTAGTTCAAGCTGAACTTTTCAAGGTTTGTGTTACTTTTGTAAAAACTTAAAAATAAAACCTTATTTGCTTAAGATTTACATCAAATTACTATTACTAATACTACTAACTTTGTGCTCTGCAAATACTAACTTCTTATAAGTACTCAGCACAACCAGACCTGTCCGATTGCGATAAGCTGCGTTTTTGAGAGACCAATTGGGGGGGAACAAATTATCCCCCTTCTATGAACTGTTACTTGACAAATACTGGGTTGTTATATAGAAAACTTTTCTGTCATACAGTTCCACTGGTCTTTGCTCTCGAATTTTATTAAATGAATGCTATGAAAAATTCAAAGTAGGAAAAATAAATCAGTTTTCTTCGGAGCACACGCCACGTAAAGAATGCAAGAGCTGACAAATTTATTAGCAATCTGTGTGCTGCTCTCCGTCATGATGTCAAGTTTTCTCTCAGCCACACTGCTCTCCAGCCAATCAGTGGGCGACAGAGTAAGAGCCTCTTCCGGCCCAACAGCTCAGCTCACCACATGCGACGTCTCAACTCGACTCGGCCTTTATCTCCATCATGTTCGATGATTTCTGCTGCCATTAATCGGAATGTCGCACAAGCAAGTCCAAGCAGTCTGTAGATGAAATTGAATACAGGTGTTTTCTTTTGCTTTGTTTTTTGCATGAAAAAGCTCAGTGCTTAGCTGGTGCTTTTTAAAGCAATGACTTTGCAAAAATAAAAAATAAAAATACAATGGAAACCTCTGGGGATGCTTAAGGTTGCAGGGCAGTGCTAATTAATTCAGGGATTTTCGTTTCTGCAAACATTTGCTCTCTCGCAGGCCGTTTATATCCTTTTTCCTGAATAACATAAGCACTGAAACGGCAAATCTTACCGGCGTTATTATCATTATGGCACATTGAAACATAACACATTGACTTTATGCAAATTGGACTCTGTGGACTAAATTTAGGATAATTTCTGTTGCTTATGTGCGCCACTGTAAGGACTCAACACACAGAAGCTGCATTGCATATACAGAGAACCTCCACATTAACCTTTAGCATTGTGTCTCTTTGCACATACTGGAAAAAATAACCTCTAACATTATGCATCAGTTCAGTTTCTCCTCAGCAGATCTCAAATGTGCTTCATCTGCACATTTGAACTTTTTTTAAAGTACCTTTTGTAAAGTTATATGAATAATGTCCATTTACTAAAAGTTTTAACAATGGACAAAAATCAGAAGCGTGAAAACAAAATGCAGTTTTCAGAATTTTTTTTTCATTGTTGGATTGATTGGAGGAGAAAAAACCAGGGTGGCCCAAGTGTGAAAAAAGTGACTGCTGCCCAAATTTAATGCAGAATTGAGACAAAAAAATCCCTTATGATGGCAAGTTTCAAGTAGAAATAGTAAAAGCAATAAATTCAGAGACAATGACCACATTGCTGTCTTTTGACAACCAGCGCAGATCTGGAGCCAGTATGGATTTTACTGCAGCTGCAGTTCTGTCACCATCAAGTTGTTTCCAAATCCTATAAATCTACTTTTAATCCCTGTTCCTTTGACTTTTTTTTTACTTTTACTTTTCCAAAACAACCAACACATAACAGCAGCAACAGGATTAACATGCTTTTCAAAATTAGACAAGTGCTGTGTTTAACGAAGGTGCGCGGCTTGACAGTTACAGCTTCATTTATTAACAGCTCTTGACAAACTGACTGTTTTTCCTGTGCAGAAGAACGCTGAGTCATCCTCCTTCGTTCCAGCGTCTGCAGAGGATTTTCTGTGACAAAGAAGTTATTCTAGGGTTAGTCCAGCATCGCCGTATTATCTTCAAAAGCACAACTATTTCAGTCTAAACAAACAATTCTGAACCCCTCGAGTGGATTATTAAGAAGCTTTCGTTTTTTTCAGCAACAATAATTGCAGTAGTGGTGCTGCTTCTGCTTTAATGAATTAGCTTAAGCTTTGTCAGTTTAATTGGCTCATATTTGAGACATTTGAGTTTCCCAAGTTCTTTGAAGTAACTTTCCTAAAACAAGACTTGATATTTACTTCACTGTGCATTCAATTATTTTGCACTTGTTGGCGCACATCATCTGTGAGCCATAGATATCAATATCAAGGGGCGGGGTTAATTAAGGGGCGGGGCCAACATTTAGGCTAGTGTCAAAAATTCTACAAACAATCGTTTTCTGCCGTTTCGTAAATATAAGCAAGTTGGTACGTCCAAACTGAACTAGAAACAGGAAAGGCTTTCTTGGCGCTTACAAGAAAATGCTTGACCCTCAAGGCATAAGTGAAATAATCAAGAGGGTGTGGTCAGATCGGTTGGCTCCACCCACAAAACCGCACCCACTTTGTGGCTAGTCTTAGATATCCCAAAAGATTCAATGGTAAAGCACAGAAATATATATTTGTTTGATGAAAACTATTCATATAAATCAACTAGGAATCAAAACTAATCTAGAAAATGTAAGCTTACTCTGTCCTGTTTTCCTATCAGGGCTGTTATTGTGACAGTGTAATCACATCAGTAAAAACTGTAAGAATACTTAAGAAAATAAAAAGTGGAGGTGAACTGAAATCTCATATTCACAGTGCAATTGTTCCTAGACATGAAATATTTTGTCAGCCAAACATGTGAAACTCTGCAACATAAATTCAAATCAACAACAAAGCAAGTGGCCTTTTGTGTTCACTCATTTCAAGGAAGCGCCTGCTGGATCCTGCCACCGCGCTTTTTTCCCTCTCTCTTTAACAGGCAGAGTTCAGTGGAAAAAAAAATAAAAAATATTCATGACTGCTGACAAGTCCCTGTGTGTGGGCTCTGCTTCTCAGTTTTCACCATGGAAACTGCAGATGGCTGGAATTACAGTGGCAGATATAATCCAAACGGTGCTTGTTGTGGCAGATAGAGTTTTACAACGATGAGGAGGATGATGATGATGATGATGATGATGATGATGATGATGATGATGATGATGATGATGATGATGATGATGATGATGATGATGATGAGTCCCGCTCCTGTTCAGCCAAAATGACCCATCAGATTTTGATTTCCTAGTTGCTTCCTTGACTTTTCTGAAACTTCCTTTCCGTGCTTTTGCTTCTTTCTCTTTCTACTAATGCCGTTTAAGTTTCAAAGAAGTTGTGCACTACAACACCAACCAGTCCAGTCGCTTCCAGAAACATTAACGGGAACTTAGAACAAGAAACCCTTTCATTTGAGCTGTCACTGCAAGAAAGTAGCAGCGCTAAAGTTTGAAAATCCCTAATTTGAGTTTGCCTTTGTGTAACTTCCTTCCCACGCAGCAACTCCCACCAGATTGCAAGCTTTCCAAAAACTGAACAACTCCCCAAAGGAATTCAAGGCACGTGTGATTTAGGTAGGAACGTTGTGTGATGTATCCAGATTTGTTCCATATAGCAGCAATCCAACATGAGCAACTTCATCAATCGCTACTTTCTGGTAGAAATTATGACCTGCAATATGCAGATTATGTGTAGTTAAACAATCAAAAGAAAGGAGGTGTCTAAAAATAATGAGTCATTGTTTTTGTGCAGAAATAAACAATATTTAAATTCCTGTCAATGGCATCAACACAAAGTGTAGACCACTAGAACAAGCTTATCATATGCTCACTTTTATGTACATACATACGGTATCATAAAAAAAATCCAAAATAAATAAATTACAGGCAATTAACATGTTCATTTAAAATTTAAAAAAATCTTTACATTAAAAGCTTTGTGTGTTTTTTCTGCTGGTGCGCACAGAAAAATAATAGTGGGGCTGGACTCAAAAACAACAAAGTATAATATTCTATCAAGTTATAATCAACTATATTGATTCAGTCGAGTGCCGTATGACTACAAAGATAATTATATTTTTATAAGATGCTTTTTTTTCCATGTTCAAGTTTCTTGTGTTGCCCATTTTCCCACAGTAAAAAAAAAAAAAAAAAAAAACAGTCATCGAAGTTAAGAAAGATGCCTTAAGAATAAATCTCACACAAGCTGCATTTCAAGAGCTACTTTTTTTTTTTTTTTTTTTTTTTATATATATCTGGCTACCTTCACCCCTGTAGGTTTTACACTACCAGGGGGAGCAACAAAAAGAAGACTTATGAATATATCGATCTAGTGACCAGGGTACAGTAAGCACCACGAACAAGGAAAAGACCTGAGGGCTAGAATTTATTCATTTTGGCTGGTGGGAGCATTCTCCTATTTAGAGGTGTTACAGGCACATTCCAGGCATCTACCAGTGGGTTGTGAGTCATTCGCCAAGCAGCACAAGGGAGTCGGTGAAGATGCTATTACTAAAAAAACTAATTAATGAACTATTCACATCCAAATTAAGAGGAAAATAGTGGGGAAAAAGCAAACAGCAAGCTTCAGTTTGTAGCACAGGTTTCAAGACAGAGATATTCCTGATGCAACAGACACTGTGTAAATATGTAACAACTATAAATGTTAGCCCATAAAGAACAAAAGTACATCTGCTTTAGACAGAGCCTCAGACTTTTCTGTTTGCTCTGCTCTTTCCTGACTTCTGACCTAAACCCAAATCCAGGGCTGACCGGTTTTTTTTCCGATTTGATCTCCCCTCTTGCAGTCCAATGTTTTCGTCTCTCCGGAATAACGATTTGACACGGAAGCGCTCTCTGCTGTCACTTGTGGCTCTGGAATTTGCAGCTTACGAAGCTCCCCCCCTCCAAAAAAGAAAGTCTGGACTCTTTTGTTGAAGCTCACATGCCCCCGACCCCTCCGCCTCTCGCCCTCTGCGCTTGTAGCTTATGTAAGAACAGCACTTTTCAAACTGAATTTCAAAAGTGTCTCGTTGCGGAGGTGGGAAAAATTGATCAAAGACTGCAGGCCAGGGTGCAATTTCAAAATTCTCCAGCTCAGCTTTGCTGCTGCTCTCTCGCTGATTGATGTGATCCCTCCACACAGTAGTTCTGTTGACCAAAAAAAAAAGAAAACCTCTGATCAGCCTCGCTTCCATGACCCGGCGTGCAGCATTGTGTTGCGCTTGGCGAATATTTTCAAAGCTTCTAAAAATGAAAAACTGAGGCCAGGTTGTTTTTTTATTTTGTTTTGTTTTTTTCTTAAAACAACCTGGTGGTGGAAGTTGGGACACAGAAGGTAATTAAAAAAACACAAGTAAGAAATGTCGATTACTCAGAACTTGACTTTGTCTTTGTGTGCATACAAGTAGGAAAAAATCCTACTTTACTTGAACTAAAACCAAAAATTCTGCAGAAATATGCACTGACATAAGCATGCAATATAAACAAGTGTTTTAAAAAGTGTTCTCTATTACAAATGTGATTTATAGTGCCGATATCTTGCTAGTGTGTGGGACGTATGTTTGCTTTGTGGATCTGGCAGCATATATGAAGTGTGCCGTGTTTTTGTCCCATATTTTACTGCTAGTAATAAAGTGTAAGGTAATAAAAGTGTCACATTCACGCCTTGAATAGAGCGTGCTGGAAAGACATAATGAATCTGTCAACTGATATTTGACACTGGGACCAAATAAAGCTGAGAGAACTGTTTTAGGGTTAGAGCAAACTGGAGGAATATCACCAATGGGAATCTACTTCAGGGTAAATTAAACTGGGACAACAAAAACAGAAAGCAAATCTGGATCTCTTCAAGGGACAGCTAATATGTAAGCATGTTAGCTAAAACGCAGACACCAATGATGTTATGGCGATGTACCTGGAGTATAAATTGTTTTAATTAATTTAGCAATTCCTATCTGATAAACGTCAGCGATGTGAGATATTCATCTCGGCAATATGACCATTTACTGATAAACAAACAACTTCATTTACTATTTGTGGTCATTTTAATTTTTCTTCTGTTAGGTTTAATGACTATTACACCAAAGTCTAGGTGTACGTCTTGTATTGAAGTCTTTGTTCAACAAGCTAAATACAGGAATAGGCACGACTTCCTGCTGAGCGCGCACAGCTAGCTTAAATCAGATTTGGGCACAAAGGGACGTAAACTTTCCTCGAGGTCGAGCTACATATTCCGTCTGAGCCACGTTCTGCTCCTTTCCAACAACATGACCCGCTGCTGCATTATACATCACCTCCTTGACACCAAACAGAAGAGGCCCCACTGCAGCCTACATTCTCGGTTTCATGAAAGACACATCTTTGAAGCTCCGGTGCGTGTTAACTCCACCGGGTGCCGTGAGCATCGTGACCTGACATTGGCTCTGACCAGATTTCTTAAATATATATATATGTTTATATATATGGAACCTTCAAAGCAGAGCAACATCTGAAAAGGAGACTGTCAAGATACTTGCAGGAGAGATGTAAAAAAAAAAAAAAAAATATGGGGGGGAAAACAAGAGTTTATCTCAAGTGTTGTGTTGTTCGCTTTGACAGGTAAATAATGATGTTTTTAGTCAGGACAAGGCCACAATTGACCCCAGTTTGCAATTTAGAGTTTCTCTGACATGTGCAGCTACAAAGTCAGACATGTTCTTCTTGCCCCAGCTGCTGTCAAATAAGATAGCACTGCAACGTTATGGACACACAAGGGAGAAAATGTGATAGTGAGTGGAACATTTGGCTTTGTTTTAAAATCACACGCCTACCTAGAAGGTTTTCAAAGAAAACTCAAAATATTTTTTAAAAATATATAATAAGTCAAGTCTTATTTAGTATCTAGGAAGTCTATACTGTCCTATATTGGACATGATCTAATTCTGTAAAGAGTCTTATCCAAACAGTTCCGACTAAACTGGAGAACAAAGACTGCAAAAATAGCTTTGTATTCTCATTACTCAGTAATTAGTGCTGTTTAAAAAAAATCTGGCAGCAAAATGAATTTTTTAAACCAAAATATTAAACTGGACTCTTTTTTTTCTTTTGTATCTATAGAAAAAAAGCCAATCGGCTCTAATAATTAGCTGCTTGCCTTATTTTCTGTGAGTAGTTTTACAAGAATTTTTTTTTTTTAAATGCTATTTTAAGATAAAACAAAGTGAGGGACAGCTTAATTTGATTTCTTGTAATTATCAAGAGGTGAAGAAAGACGAGAAAGAACAGGGAATCAAAAGGCGGTTTGAAGATGTGATCCTGGAGGATTCTGTTGTGGATCAACCTGCAGGCACATCTCAATAACTTAAACAGTAGGAACTTTCTTTTCTTTACGTCCTTTTGATGATTATGGCTTACAGGAAATAACACTCACAATTCTGTTTCCTCAAGAAATCTGACACTGACAAGCATATCAGTGACAAGCCAAAGAAGTTGGTGATTCAAAAAGCACTGAATCTATGCATGTTTATAGGAAGTTGAGTGGAAGGAAAAAGTACGGAATGGGTGTGATAATTCAGATAATTTGACTCAGGGGAAGAGTTATCGTACACTCTACATCAACGGCTGGTAATGACAAAAATTGTACAACTTTTCAAAATGGCCTTTAGTTTCTTAAATAGTCAATGGCAGTAACTCTAAACTCTAATCGTAGTGTTAAATTAGTAACCTAATATAGGAAAATTGTCAAAAACTTGTGAAACTGTATATTGTGATTGGTGATATTGCTCCCTAATTAGCTTGTAGCCTGTAAGCTAGCAGCTTAACGGCTAACTTTTTATTCTTAAAACTCTAAGTGAAGTTCTCCACACCAAAGCAATGTGAAAATGGCACACAAGAAACGAATGACTATTTCTAGCCAGCAAAACAAAATAGTTTTTGTTTTTTAATTACATTGTTTAATGTAGAAGGAGTCATGCAGAGTAAAGTAATGCTAAATAAAGCAACATGGCCACTGCAGATTATGAAAATACATCACCTGACTAAACAAACCCCTGCTACTTTCTACTAGCATTCATCAGATTTTTCTGTTTGTCTCTTGACCAACATCAGCAGAGTGTGTTGGAATGTTTTCTCTATTGATGTAAAATGTCCAGTTTCCCGTTTTGAACCAAATGTCTCGGGACAGACCGAAGCGCATCGTGTTCTGGATGCGACTCCAGGGAGTAGTTGAAAGTGATAACTTCAT
The DNA here is from genome assembly GCF_019740435.1 of Gambusia affinis. Classification (NCBI taxonomy): domain Eukaryota; kingdom Metazoa; phylum Chordata; class Actinopteri; order Cyprinodontiformes; family Poeciliidae; genus Gambusia; species Gambusia affinis. Next base: position 5,831,665 of record NC_057891.1, on the reverse strand, counting down.
GTTTGCCTCGTGTATTTTTGGACAACTCTGTTTGGAACTCTTTCCGTCCGGCTTTTTTTCCTCGACTGTCAAAACAGTCCCAGCACGCCGCGGCTGTGATTTCACCCGGGCAGGACGAGAACATTAATCCGAGCAGATTCGCTGTCCGTTGTCACGCCGGAGCGCTGCCTTGCCCTTGCGTTTCCCATAAAATGGATTCTATCGTGACCCTGCAGACCACTAAGCACACAGTGGACATGCTGACAAATGTACACACGCCCACATGCCCCAAAGAAATCAATTGCCTGCTGTTGCCTAAAACAGAGCTGGCGTAAGCAAAAGTGTAAAAATGTAAAGGTAATTAGCAAAAGGCATTAAGTCGATTTGGAGCCTGGTGAGAGTGTTTGTGTGCGCACTGGTGCATATTTTCATGCAAGTGTTCCTGCATTCGCTCAAACAAACCACAGCCAAGGGTGCTATTGTTTCGTGCTTTTTCTGCTTCCAGCAAATGATATTGCTTACCCCCATACTTCTATACAACAGGGAAGAGCTCCAGAATAGCCAATAAGGGAGAGTAAATGCTTTAGTGATTCTGTTGGACCGAAAGTATTTGAAGCAGCTGCTGAGGATGGTGTGCTGCAAGATAACCTTAGAAAGCACCACAAACTAAAAAAATAACAATGTTCTCCAATGTTAACTCAGCCAAACACATTTACTTTTGCATGGAAATCCTAAAATTGATATATTCTCTCTCTTTTACATGCATTAAGTTGGAGAACTTCACTGCAAAAATGCCCCTGTATGTTTATTTTTCTCTTCTTACCATGCTCCCTTTCATTGGTCAATTTATAAAATGCTGCTTGTTAGTACCCTGTGCAACATCCTTGTATGTGGTATCAATGTGATGATTCTTTTAATAAATTAATGTGGCGCACTAAAGCATTTTTCTTCAGTTTTTGTTGGACTGCTTGAATTTTCCAGTATTGTGACAATCTGTACTAAATATCCATATCTCCAAAAATAAATAAACAAAACAGACTTTAGTATTCTTTTTGAAAATGTTCATCTGTTTTTCATCTTTCATCTTGTGAATGTATAATAGCCTCTAACTTATGCCTCATTTCCTCTGAGCAGTATGCATCATGGTACATCATTTTATTGGAAGAGTGCTTCCTCTGCTAGTTGGACCCAACTAGCTAAGGCTGGTCGCACAAGCCCTACGCCACGCAAATGCTTGCGCGAAAATAAACGTGACACTTGTTGCTAGCAGTGAAGATTTTGCGTAGGACCTACACCTGAAGTCAGCCCAGGAATGGAGCTGTACGGATTGGTCGTATGGACCGCTTTTACAGTAGGCCCAAACATCATGGGCCTACACTATACAACTCAAAGGGAACAGTTGGGGTCCATCAATTCACCTCTCAAAGGACTTCTTCACTGAAAGTCCTGTGTATAAGAATGGACATTTTCTTCAGAGGAAATAAAGAGAAGGTGAAAAGGACATCAATCTATCTAAATAGCATTGTGTTAGTGTTTGCCTGCCTGTATGTCTCTTCCAGTCCTATCCTGTCACTCTCAGCAACAAAGGTAAGTTCAGCCCTTCACAGCCCAGCGGGCCCCAAACATTTCCTCCACATTAGGAAGGCTAGCAATGCACACCCATTCACTCACTCTCACAAAGCCAGAGAAGGGTGGAGGGAGCAGGGGGAGACGAGGCAAGCGCCGGGCTGAATAGCAGGCAGGCCAGCCAAGCTTTTCCGGTACAAGGGGTCTCATCCCGCCACATGTCACCCTCAATTGTGGTTAACGGCGCCTTGATCGGAGGCGCCCCGACACTCTGCTGTTGCTTCATCACCCAAAGGCAAAGGAAGAGTGGAGGGGGGAGTAGATGGCAAGAAATTGTGAGAGGAAGTGGGAGTAAAAAAGGAAGGGAGAGTGACGGAGAAAAACAAGAAGAATATTGGGTCATGTGCAAGAACGAGGGGAGAGTGGGCAGCAGGACAAGGAGAGGAAGCAACAGAGTGGTGAAGGAGGAGGGCAATGATGGAGGCGACAAGATTAAGGAACAGAGATGTGTGTGGGGGGGGGTGAAGGCTGATAGAAAAAAAGACAGAAATGGGAAGGAGATCAGCAGCGTGTGCGCTTGTGTGAGTGTTGAAGGGAACATCAGTGTCGGCGTCCCGTCCACTCTTGTTTCTGCTCCACTCTGCTGTCATTAGCCCGCATCTCTGCAGCAGCAATTATCTTCACAACACCGTGTGTGTGTGTAGGTGTGTGTGTGTGTGTGTGGGTGTGTGTGTGTGTGTGTGTGCGTGGGTGGGTGGGTGTGTGCGTGTGTTGGCGTGTGCATGAAGGTGTGTGCAAATTAATTAGGAGAGAGAAAATGAAGGGAGATGAAGGAAAAAGGGAAGGGTGATCAGTTCTCTCATCAAGCACTGACAAAAAGCAGGCCACACACACCCTAACAAACACTCTCCCTTTTGAGATAGTGTGTGTTTACATTCAATCAAGCTGGTAATGATTTGATGACAAGATGGCGCCAGTGTATTCGGCACGCCGTCTGACTCACTCTCTCTACTTTGTTATTTTTGCTCTATTTATGCATTTGTGCTATTGCGGTTCTGGTGGCTTAATTGTTTACGACCGTCAAGCACTTTTGGACATTAAAACTTCGGTGGATCTACAATTTGGATATGGAGGCCGAGGGTTCCAGTTCCTCTCTGACATCCCTACTGAGCTGCTGAGTTATCCACATCTGATCCCGGAAAGGCTTATTTGGTATTTCTTCGCCGTCGTGGCTGCTCTCCTCGACTGGGATGGTGTCCTAGTTTCCTGAGTGTAGGACGCCGCTGGGCTCGCCCTGTTGTTCCTGGAATGTGCAACTCTCGGATGGACGCGGTGGAGTTTTTCTATCATCGACGGTTTCGGGATCGAGAGAGGAATGTGGATTATGGAAACCTCATGCGGTTGAAGTATGCTAAGTCTTCAACTTGTGCTTCTGCTCCATCAACCATCCGCTTGGCTTTGCTTAATGCTAGGTCTTTAGCTAATAAGACCTTCGTGCTACACGACCTGTTTATTTCTTGGGATTTGGATCTTTTATTCATCACAGAAACTTGGCTACAAGAAGGTCAGTTGTTCCCGTTTTCTGAACTTCTACCTCAGAACTGTGCATTTATAAATTCTCCCCGGTTGACTGGGAAAGGTGGAGGTCTGGCTACAATTTTAAATCCAGTTTCCACTGTCAACAATCATCTATAAAATCATTTTCCAGTTTTGAGCATCAAGTCTTTGAAGTGAAATTAATTGAACCAATTGTGTGTGTGGTGGTCTACCGTCCGCCAAAGTTCAACAAGGACTTTATTCATGAATTCTCAGAATTTATGGCATGGATTACATCAGAGTATGATCATATTTTAATTACAGGTGATTTTAATATACACGTATGTTGCCCAGATAAACCTCTGGTGAAGGACTTTTTGGACTTGATTGATTCATTCCATTTCACACAATCTGTGGTGGGGCCAACGCATTTAAAGGGACATACTCTGGATTTGGTATTATCACATGGGCTTTGTTTGGATATCATTGAAATCCTTCAGACATGTATTTCTGATCATTTGCCTGTTTTATTTTCTGTTAATATTTCATCTTCTGTGGATACAAACAACACAAAACCTCTACTTTCTCGTACTATAAACTCTGAAACTGCTCTTCAGCTAAATGCAGTCCTTGCTAACACTACATTCCCTACTGATAGCAATCTTGATATTGAAACTCTTATCCTAAATTTTAACAATGCATGTTCAAATGCTCTAAACACAGTAGCACCCTTGAAAACCATAAAAATTACAAAAAAGAAACTTTTAGAACCGTAGCTTAATGAAACCACTCGTGCACTCAGACGGGATTGTAGGCGAGCTGAGAGGTGGAAAAAAGATAAATTGAAAGTTTCATATGAAATATTGACAGACAGTTTATTTTATTGTCAGAATAATGTCAAATTAGCAAAATCTAAATATTTAATTAATCTTGTAGCTTCAAATAGGCATAGGCCTCAAGTCCTTTTTAATGTCCTAGATAGGATTGTTAATCCCTAGACTACATCTGGCCTTTTAGCCTCTGCTGAACTTTGTGAGGCTTTTTCTAAGTTGAAACAGCTTTGCTTCGAGTGTATAAGGATCTTCTTTTAACAGTTGATTCAGGCAATGTCGCAGTTTTATTACTTTTAGATCTGAGCGCAGCATTTGACACTGTAGATCATCAGATTCTCTTACATAGATTAAAACATTGTGTTGGCCTGAGAGGCCCGGTACTTAAATGGTTTAAGTCTTATTTAGAAAACAGACCAATCTAGACCAATGTTGTTCTGGGGCCAAACCTTTAAAGTACGGTGTCCCCCAAGGCTCAATTTTAGGTCCCATTTTGTTTATTTTGTATCTATTACCTCTTGGTCAGATTTTCCATAGGTTTAACGTTTCATTTCATTGCTTTGCAGATGATGTCCAGATTTATATGCCCCTTAAACTACAAAATGGTAGAAGTGAATCTCTTCAACTATTGAACAATTGTTTAACAGAAGTCAAATCTTGGATGGAACAAAACTTTCTTCACCTCAATCAAAGTAAAACGCAAGTTATACTGTTTGGTCAGAGTTTTCACACAACAGATCCAGATCTGATTCTTGGATCTTTAGCTCGGTTTTGTCAGACCTCTGCTAGGAATCTTGGTTTTACTTTTGATAGTTGTTTAAAGCTAGATAAACAAGTTAGCTCTGTCGTTAGATCAAGTTTTTATCACCTCCGGATTTTAGCAAAAGTTAAATCTCATTTTTGTTTTAAGGATTTATCCAGGCCTTCAATACAACTCGTTTGGATTATTGTGTTTCATTATATAGTGGCTTGGATAAATCGCAGATGCAGCGACTTCAAATGATTCAGAACGCAGCGGCTCGGCTTCTTACAAGAACCAGGAAGCGTGACCATATAAGGCCCATACTGGCCTCTTTACATTGGCTGCCTGTTTTTTATCGAATAGATTTTAAGATTCTCTTATTAACTTATAAAGTTTTAAATGGATTAGCTCCCCCTTATCTTCGGGAACTTTTAAAATTTCAGTCCGTGTCCAGAACCCTACGTTCTAATAATCAGCTTTTACTGACGGTTCCTCGAACCCGACTTAAGAGGAAAGGAGATCGGGCTTTTTCTGCTGTTGCTCCTTCTCTATGGAACAATCTACCTCTCCAAATTAGATCTGCCCACAGCCATTTTAAATCGCTTCTTAAAACTAATTTTTATTCCTTGGCATTTAATTGAACTAGTGTTTTGATACTTTGTTTTTATTCATTTGTGTTGTTGTCATTCTTGTACAGCACTTTGGTGCAGTTCTATGCCTGTTTTTAAAGTGCTATATAAGTAAATTTGACATTGACATTGACATTGATGTGTCCATTGACATTGATGTGTCCATTGACAGCGTTTTCTTCTTCTTCTCTTTTTTATGGTGTATGACTGGGTGCCTGGATTCATTCACGCAGCCATGTGTGTGAGTAGGTGTATTTCTCACTTCGTATGGGATTGTTTTGTGACTCAGTGTGAATGTGTGTCTGTGGAGGTGGTTGGCACCAGCGGTAGTAGTAGTAGTAGTAGTGGCCCCAGTCAGTTTAATGCAAGCTTTCGTCGCTTTTCGCCTACTTTTCTTAGACGGTGATAAAAGCCTACTTGTGTTTGTCTCGACGATTCGGCGCCGCACAGGCCGAGCAGTTCCAGTGCCCCATTGTGGCTCGGTGATTCACCTTTTCTTCCTCCAGGTTTCCACCTGGCCACTGGAGCGATGCCTTGATCCAACCTGACACCTGTCTGGTTGGATGGCCAGCAATGGGCCTCACACGCCTCCGTTTGAACACCACGCACCCATGCATAAACACACAGTTGCATTAAAGCCATCATTCAAACACATGCGGACGGAAGATGCAGTCAAAAGCTGAAGGTTAAGGTACATAAATGGATAAGAGTGTGAGGAGAAACACAAAACCAACACAAATAAAACCATGAATGCTTCTTTTTGCTATGGCTTCACGTAGCTCATGCAGTTTCGGCATCAACAAGATTGCCGAGCCTGAAACACCCGACAAAACGCTCGTGTATTCTGTGAAAGAGTCGCCCCATGATGTGTGCAAATGTGTCACAGTTTATCTTGTACCCAAAAGGCAAAAAGCTACAGTGATTCACCGCATGTTGAACTGAGTATGTGTTATTTGCAATATCTGGCACAACTAGGACTGTAAAAATATTGTGGTTTGAGACACAATTAAAAAGTGAATTCAGCTTTCCACAAACTAATTGAACACAGAGGATAGTTACTTCTTCTACTTTTTCCCCTCAATAAAATCAGGAACTGAAAAACAGCATTTTGTATAAATGTAGTGATCTGAAACGTTTAAGTAAGGAAAATTGAAGAAAAAAAACCCATGAGAAATCTGTAAGAGGGTAAATGCTTTTTTGCTATCACTGTAGACAAGCAGTCAACAAAACTGAAGCACTGGCATTTGCGCTCATTATTTACCAGGCTTTCATCTCAGGTCGCCATTATTACCATTACTAGCCCAACAGAGGACAACATACAGCAGAGGCTTTCACAGACTCATAATGAGTCATTCTTTTGATACCTTTTAAAGCACTGTCAAAGTAAAATCGGTGAAATTAAACAATTCACAATGTGGCTCTTCAACGTCTTAGCTTTTTCTTATGTTTTTTTTTTATGAGTGTGTTTGTGTAAATAATTCTCCTTGTCTGTTGATGCAGAGTTGAATCTCCCCATCTCAAAGCATGTGGGTGTTTAGGAACGCGTAGAAGATGACGCCGCAGCACTCAGTGCATTTGACAAGCATATAATTACAATGTCTGTGGGTGTGTGTGTGCGTGCGTGCTCGTGCACTCGCAAATTGTTAACAATCCATATGCAGCAACATCATGTTTTATTTATGATCCAGCCACCGCACGCGTAGGGGATACAACCAAGCACGTCATCAAAGATTTAGCACACGCTAGATTTTTCATGGGTGCATCATTTCCCGAACGCTTGGGTTAATAAAAAGCTTAAGTGCTTCTCAAAGATGACACCTATTTTTGTTAATTACACTAAGATTCACATGATGTTAAATGGTGTATAATCAGAATTCAGACCCATGCATAATGCAGACGTATGGTGTGATGCGGAATAGGCTGAAGACGAGTCAGCTAGTGGAGCATGAGCATAACAGATGTTTTTCTAGGCAGTGTATTGTTCAGGGCGGATTGTTGGTTGGGCAAATGCATGCATCTAACTTGTTGCTGGCTGGGGAGCAGCTGATTTGTCAAGAGCTTACATTACAGTTGACAGTTGTACGCTTTTGAAGTCAGTTTTGGTGTAAAGAGGAAGAAAACCACAGCTCCAAGAATGGGGATTGGCCTTCAGTGGGGCGGACTGGCCAGGAGCTGAGCTACTGGGCTGACGAACAAGAGTGTTTAAGAAAAATGGTTCCAAAGAAGCAGTGGTGCAACAGAGATGACGGGCCAAAGCAGAAAAGCTTACAGCGACGAATGAGAATAGGAAGAGACTGGGGAAGAAAAAAAACATTAAGAGGCAAAATGGTTTGGTTTGAAATGCAGAAACTGGCAATAACAGAGCCTTCAGGCTGGCAGAGAGGAAGCAGTAAGGCTGAGTTGCTGAAGAGGCCTTGATTGTAGAATTGTTTGCCACAGGTGGGATTCGGCTCAGACTCCAACGCACCTGTTTCCACTTCTGCAATTACCCGAACCATCGAACGCTAAACCCACAGCAAAATGGCTGCATAAACATCCATATTTCCAATGTGCAAATTTAGGGAAATAACTCTTATTACTCAGGAAATGCTGTGCCTTGCAGAAACATGCAGGCACCTTTAGCTTTTCCCCATTTTGTTGCATAACAACCTTCAATGTACAGCAACAGGACTTTATTTTATATTTATTCCATCAATCTGTCTCTATAACACGTTTCACAAACGCTGCTGAGAAAAACTCTTTGCTAGCATGTCATGTGTGTTCCTTCCTTTTCTTAATAGTGATGATGAGTGATTCGCACTGGACTTAGTTATTACTTAATTCTGCGTCATTTAGTCCTGCTGAAGCTGTTCAACCACACGTCGTTGGACTATTTCATGTTGAGTTTTACTTTTTATTTTTCAGTTGAAATTTTTCGTTGCATAATGGTTGTAGAGGCTGAGTGTGGTATCAGCGGTTTTAACCCAAGCCCCATATCCAGCCTCAACCTGTGTCCACAAGGTTTACCCGCCTCTCCATCCCCCATATGGGCCGTAGTGGCGGTGCAGCAGGTGTCATCCTGTATTCCCTTCTCATGTTCGCTCATTTCCCACACCATGACTCCAATTTTCTGATTCAGGGATCTGGCTGTGGTTTCAGTGGTTTTTGTCAGTTCGAGCTCACAGAAACGCCACTGATTTGCTCGTTTTCGGCCGGTATGGCGTTTGACACAAACCGCCAATGCAGATGGGAGGGAACTTGAGTAGATGCAGATGCACAGATAAGACTTCTGTTTAAGGCTGGATACAGAGGTTTTGCAACAGGACAATAGATATGCTTTCAGTTAATGAATTCTGTTTTCGTTCTTCTCTGCCCAAGTCCCACCATTTTGTTCTGCAAAGATTGCCACATTTGGGGCCCAGAAAATGTATTTATTATTTCTCAAGCTCCTCTGGATGCAACAGCTGTAGATGTACTACATTTAACAATACAGGTTCCTTGGCAACAGTGTGCTAATGATGCCCTATTCCTCCGGCTTTCTGATTCTCGTTGTTTGTGTTGTCATAGAGGCTCATTTTAGCCTGGGACATGATGAAGCCCTCATCAGTCACCTCGGAAACATAAACACAGCGCCACACACTTTCTATTTGAGTATTTTTCAAAGCATTTGTCAAAGAATATGTTGCAGTGGAGTGAAATATTTGTGACTATCCGACTTCTGGGTGGACTTTGGTTTACCCTGAAGTATTGTGACTTTTAATGGTGAAGACCTCTTATTGAATCGGACACTTGAGCAATCCCTCTCTCTCATTACAGAGGACCCTCGAGCAACTCTGGCCATTTGGGTGTCAGAGGTGAACTCACCATCTGGAGCTGCACTCAGTCTCCCTGTTAAAGTTAGATCCAGCAGTATCCCTTCACAATGTCCCAAGATGTTTGGAGGGGCGGATGTTGGCTGCAGTCTACCGCGGTGAGCAGGTGGGGTCATGTGTTCCCCCCGCATCTCTGCGAATCAATTTTGCCATGTTTGAGTGACTTCAGTTTGAGTCGGTGGCAAGTTCCAGTATAGAAAGATAGTCACAAGTTGATTTTTGCCAGGTAAACTGTGGGTAAATTTGTCCAAAAATAAAAACTAAAAATGAAGATGCATTTGCTCCTGGTGGGAACAGACGAGAAATAGTCACGATTACCAGATTTCATTAAGCTTTTGTGGTGAACAAAAGGTTTCTTTGCATGATCGGACTACAAACCTAATTTGTTAGCAACTTTTTGGCCTCTAAGGCATGGTCAGGGTCTTTCAGTCAATGCTATGAAACTGTTAAAGGGCAAGGATCTAAATCATGCACACCACCAATCTGCTTAAATAATTTCTGAAGGCTATTAAAGTCCATATTGCTTATAATTCAACACATGTGTACAGCACATTCATATTTGAGGTCATTCTTCACATTTGTCACATTGAAGGATCTCTGAGTAAGGCCACAAAGGTTGTAGTTAAGATGTTGACTAGAACCAGAGTCTGGACTCTGTGTCCACCAATATGTTTTGTCGGAACTTCTACAAGTACCGCAACAACTGTCTTTAACATTTTTAAAACCATGCCTCAAGCTGGCCTTGAACCAGCCACCACCAGAACCGAGGCACAGTTTTCACCCAGTGAGGGTGTCCCCCAGCCGGGTTGGGGGTCACCTAACTGTCTGGGGGACACCAGCCGGGCTGGGGGACACCTGACTGTCTGGGGGACACCAGCCGGGCTGGGGGACACCTGACTGTCTGGGGGACACCTGCCTGTCTGGGGGACACAAGACTGGCTGGGGGACACCTGACTGGCTGGGGGACACCTGACTGTCTGGGGGACACCAGCCGGGCTGGGGGACACCTGACTGTCTGGGGGACACAAGACTGTCTGGGGGACACCTGACTGTCTGGGGGACACCTGACTGGCTGGGGGACACCTGACTGTCTGGGGGACACAAGACTGTCTGGGGGACACCTGACTGTCTGGAGGACACAAGACTGTCTGGGGGACACCTGCCTGTCTGGGGGACACAAGACTGTCTGGGGGACACCTGCCTGTCTGGGGGACACCTGCCTGTCTGGGGGACACAAGACTGTCTGGGGGACACCTGCCTGTCTGGGGGACACCAGAGTGTGTGGGGGACACCAGCCGGGCTGGGGGACACCTGACTGTCTGGGGGACACCTGACTGGCTGGGGGACACCTGACTGTCTGGGGGACACAAGACTGTCTGGGGGACACCTGACTGTCTGGAGGACACAAGACTGTCTGGGGGACACCTGCCTGTCTGGGGGACACCTGCCTGTCTGGGGGACACCTACCTGTCTGGGGGACACCTGACTGGCTGGGGGACACCTGACTGGCTGGAGGACACCTGACTGGCTGGAGGACACCTGACTGGCTGGGGGACACCTGACTGTCTGGGGGACACTTGACTGTCTGGGGGACACCAGACTGTCTGGGGGACATCTGACTGTCTGGTTTATATTTCTTTGAGAATGTGTTTTTGTTTCGGTATGCCACAGCCACTATATTAGTTGCCAATGGTATGAAAACAATATTATCGTTTATGGCAATAACTTCTGGGACAACTTATTGTCCAGCAAAATTTGTTGACTGTCACAATAAGTTTTGCTGGATGATAAATTGTCCAAGAAGTTATTGCCATAAACGATAAAACGGTAATGAGACCATTTTCAACTAATACAATGGCTAAAGCATAATAATGCAAGGACACATTCTCAAAGATCAAATTTTAAAAACCCAACCGAGAAGAAAGAAGCTGCTGAGTGGAAGACCGAAGGGAAGAAGTCCTCTTAATTCTTAAACTTTAAATTCTAATGAACATTTAACATTGGAACTGGAAGACATTTACAATATCCGAAATAAATAAACAAAAAAAACTGTTTCTATTTATATTTTTATAATCGTCTTTGCAATAGTGGGACAAAACCCGCCTCACCCCTAAACACAGAAATGCTTCAGCTGCAGAGAAAACTTCTGACTTTAACTTCATCATTCTGCTAAAAGCCCGGTTCACTACAGGCAGTCCGAGTCGAGTTTAAAATCAATCACTGATTACTGGTTATTTGCTGTGATGTATTTATGAACAAAACCAATTGAAACACAAATATTACACCATATTGTAGCCATGGTAACATAATCAAACTATGAAGATGATTCTTTAAACTTTTACAAAGTAAACGTCCTAATTAAAACCTAAATGTACTTTTTCTTTCCTCAGCTGAATGCATTAAATAAAATGCAATAACAATGTCATTCTCTATAAATGATGCTACAGGTTTAGATCTATGGTCTGTGTTACAATTAAACCATTTCTGAGTGTCTGGAGGCCCCTGAATGGCCCCTACCAGCAGCTACTGAGTTTTCTTTGCCTTGATATTCCAGTCTTATAATTCTAGGTCTCAGAGTTGCTAACATCAAACTATTATAGAGTTAACCCCTTTGTGCTTTTTGGATCTAATCAGTCTGCAGCCAGATTGTTCTAGAGGTTAAATAGATATTATCAGGGCTTAATTAGCGAAAGGGCAGCAATTTTGCTTATTTCATAACTTTATAACCAGAGACCTTCTCTCCTCTGGTCTGTTTAACAGCTACAGTCTCAGATCAACTCAGCCCTCCAGGACTGTCAGCAGCAGAAACAGAAACTTTATACCTGTTGGGGAAAATATAGACTAGATTTGCTTTGCATTTCCCTGCATGATGGCAATGATGTAGTAGGATCCAATTAGATTCTTGATTAATATGGGTTGTTGCTATGTTGTTGTACAGAGTTTTTGGCACATTTAAATACTTCTGTGCATTTTAAATCCTAAATGTATTTTTTTTAGCTTGCTACTCCCGTAAGGCTAATATCAATAGTCATAATAATACCAGTATGAAGCAAGCTAATTACAAATTATGCTAATTATAGCAGGTATGTTACACACATAGTGTATGAAAAAGTACAGTTGTAGTACACTAATGGCAAATTTACAACATAAGGAAAAAAATACAATATAGTTATTATAAATAGCATACTCAGATTAATAAAAAATGTGCAACTGAGTTGAATAATTTAAAAAATGTACAAAATGTGCATATATCTAGACACAAAAAGTTGCAGACTATTCACAAAACTCAGAAAAACTTTGCAAATATCAGCTGGAATGTGCAAATACCAGAAAGGAGTAGTGATGTTACAAAGTCCAACAGCTGCTGGAGCTGCGATAATGCTCCTTTGGGCTCCGATGCAGCAATCTGTCGCTGAAGGAGCTCTGCAGTTCAGCAGCGGCTTCTTCCTTGGGAGTGGGAGACGTTATGTTATGGTAGCCAGAGTCCTACTGTCTCCCACCATCCTGCCGGGAGCCCCTCCCACGTCCCCGAGCTCAGACAGGTGATCAGTCCCACAGATTCAGAAAAGTGGATCTGACAGGTGGTTTCGTCTCTATTTCTGTAGAGATCACAGCTGAAGTTGGTAGTAATCTGCACAGCTCTGGATTTTGACCAGTAAATAGTTTATTTAGTTCAAAAATATCAAAATGACCAAAAGTTCAGAATTTACATTTAAATTAAATCCAAACTGAACATTTAATTAAGATCTGTTGACTTATATTTTCAAAAAAATAATAAATAAAAGATAAAGATAAATGTATTTTACAAAACTTTATTGTACATTTTTAAATAAGCAATTTATGAATAAGCTTATATTATTTAAGGATGGATCAAAAGACACAGATCTATGGACGGTGAAGAGTTTTAATAAATTAATGGCACATTTAAATAATTATTACACAAGTTATTGTTTATCATTTGACACTCTTCACTCTCCATAAGACTCAGGACATACTGGAGCAGCAGTTTGTTATTAAGCTTTGAAAATATAAAAAGCAAATTTATCCCTCATATAGTTTTAGGGTTTCTCTAATTTTTTCTAAAAATGTATTAGTTCTTAGAAAAGTTTACATTTTGAAAACTTAAAAATAAATTCAGTCCTACATTATGAAAAATAAATGTAAAATGTTGCTGTTTCTCTAAATTATTCTAAAAATATATAAGGTTATGATTAGATTCTGAATAAAACATAATCTAATCACAGATTATGCTATATTAACTCGTGCTATTAACATGAGTTTTATTAGAGGTTTAGATTCCTACTGTTTCTTTGCAGTTGGGCAGATTTTACAGGTTTAGTTTTACCCTGTGTTTGGACTGGAAAATTTCAAATCTGGCAACAGTGGCGAATGTCGCCATTTTTGTTATTAATGAGCGTGACGCGCATGCGCCATGCTGGATAGAAATATGACGCAGCTTCAACGTAAGGGTTTTTTGAAAAAAGAGCGGTTCGCACTTCGCTGTGCGGAGACACGGAACAGTCGGTCTGATATTCATGAATTTTGTGATGTGGATTAAAAAGGATATTCTCTGATATTCCAAAACGCGTAATCTGAGCGGACGCCAGGCCTAATGACTGAAATGTTTGTGGTTCCGACTGTAATCGTGTCAGTGTTCGTCGAGGCCTGGTTTGGCGTCTTGTACTTGAAACACCTGAGGAGCTATAATGGCGTCTGGAGCTAGCAGCTGATCGATTATGGACAACAAGGCCTCCTTTACCTACGAATAGGCCGCAGTGATGACAAGTAGGCCGCCGGAGGGCCAAGTTTGAAATCGCTGCATTGGTTATTCGGTAAGTTTTTTTTTTTCGGAAACCTTATTCTACGTTTTTGTCTTTTTCCACCTTACACGTCAGTGAAGCCATTTTTTATGTGTCTTAACAGAGCAGCACACAAGGAGTGACCCGACCGTGGCCTCTCAGCGGCGGTTTGTTTGGTTGTTGGCGTCCCTGAAACACCTGAGGAGCTATAATGGCGTCTAGAGCTAGCAGCTGATCGATTATGGACAACAAGGCCTCCTTTACCTACGAATAGGCTGCTGTGATGGCAAGTAGGCCGCGGGAGCGCCATGTTAGAAATCGCTGCGTTGGTTATTTGGTAAGTTATATTTCGGAAATCTTATTCTAAGTTTTTGTCTTTTTTCATCGATGACAGCCCCGGCTCCAGACGATTTTGACAGGAGGGTTCGGGGAGGAGGGCTCAGCTATGGCAAGCCGTTTTAACATAAATTCGGTTTTACCGCCCTTGCATTCCAGATATCTCAAATTGTTTTGTGACTAGAAGTTTTTGGCGATTTAATATATCTCTAATTATAATTTTACTAGATAAAATACCTATTTCAGATATCTCTAATTACATTCTGATCAGTCGAAATGACGTCAGACTTACCATAGAGGTGTATGGAGACTTCAAAATATCTACAATCAATTAGTGACTATCTTAAATACACAACATCAGTTTATCTTTTTTTTTTCTTTCTACCAAAAACTGGATCAGTCTTCAGTCTGGTACTTTATAATTAATTATGTTTTATTTATTTTAGATAAAATGTCTTCCAATTTTAGTGTTAAATGTTAGAATTTATTGTTTATTGATTTTCGAGAATGTGTTTTTGCATCATTTATTGTTGCCATGGTTTATACTGGTTTATTGTGATTTATGCTGCTGTTTGTCATTTTCTGTTTTTTTACTGCATTATTTATTTCAACGGCTTTTGTTTTCTCAGTTATTTTTCTTTCCACAGGAGCTACACCTAGTCTCCTGTTCTGATTAGCTGTGGTTGCTTCCTGGAGGAGGGCATTGGCTGACATGATGCTGCCATCACCTAACATTTCTCCCTCTCCTTTTCATTTCCATGAACATGGAAAGTTCTCCTGATAGGTTGACCTGTTGTTGTGTCTCTGCTCCGTCTTCCTTCACCTCCAGTCGGTCGTGTCAGATGGCTGCTGGTGCTGAGCCCGGTTCTGGTTCTGTTGAAGATTTCTTCCTGGTAGAGTGGAGTTCTGCTGCACTGCCGCTACATGCATGCTCTGTATTGGGGACTGCTGCAAATTCAACGACTCAACACAAGCGGTTTGCTGTCGCCCCCTGCTGATCATGGAGAGTGAACGCTGTTAGTAACGACTACGTACAATTTGCTGGGTTTAGTTTGGTACAAACTTTTTAAACTACTTTAATAATCAGCTGATCTTATGGAATACACGTGATTTAACTAAAATTACTTCAAGGTGCATTGAGATGACATTTGTTGTGAATTGGCAATATATAAAATTGAACTTTCAAACTAAAAATTAGCCCCACCAACAAACAATATATAAAAAACAAAAACCCCAACAACAATACAAGAAAGTTCAAAACCCTCAAAATAGATACCAAACATTTAAAACCCTCAAAATAGATACCAAACATTTAAAACCCTCAAAATAGATACCAAACATTTAAAACCCTCAAAATAGATACCAAACATTTAAAACCTTCAAAATAGATACCAAAGGGTTAAAAGCTTAGTTTTAACGCTAATTCACAACTATGTTGTTGTC
Source organism: Gambusia affinis (assembly GCF_019740435.1). Taxonomy (NCBI): domain Eukaryota; kingdom Metazoa; phylum Chordata; class Actinopteri; order Cyprinodontiformes; family Poeciliidae; genus Gambusia; species Gambusia affinis. Next base: position 5,815,954 of record NC_057891.1, on the reverse strand, counting down.
AAGGCATTTTATGAGTCATTTCATTTTAGTCAGGTTACGATTGATCCAAATTAGGTTCACTTAATTATAAAGTAGTTTTAAAAGTTGGTACCAAACTAAACCCAGCAAATTGTACGGAGTCGTTACTAACAGCATTCACTCTCCCTGATCAGCAGGGGGCGACAGCAAATAGCTTGTGTTGAGTCGTTGACTTTGCAGCAGTCCCCAATACAGAGCATGCATGTAGCGGCACTGCAGCAGAACTCCACTCTACCAGGAACCCGGCCGACGGGTAAAAGGGTAAGTTGCCTTTTCGTCGGTTTTGTGCAAAAATGAACCCAGCCAACGGGTAAATGTTTAAAATCTAATGCAGTGACTACAAAAACTCCAGCGACTGATGAAGGAGAAAAGTCCTCAAGTGACCCACCCACTCCCCGACTGCTCCCGATGGAAAAGGCCTTCATTGCCCCCACCGCTGATGGATGACCTCAGTGACCCTGCCATCGGGCTCAGATGTCTTCCTCAAGAAACGCTGCAGGTATTTTGCAGCAGAGAGGTATGTAGAGTATTTGAAAAGTGATGACTTCAGAGTATGGGTTTGACCTTGAACTTGCGCCTGTCTTGTTGTCCTTTAGGAATTCTCCTGGATCATCTAGTTTTTCGTCCCGGATTTCGTCCTTCATCGGATCCCCTTCATCGGACAGAAAAGGCCCTCATCTCCTCCTCCCACCCCCTGCTGATGGATGACCTCAGTGACCCTACGATCGAGTTCAGCAGTTTTCCTCAAGAAATGTTGCAGGTATTTTGCTGCTGTTAAAGTTTGCATGTTTTTGAAAAGTGACAATTTCATTCTGAGTTAAGGGTTTGACCTTAAACCTTCTCCTGTCTTGTTGTCGTTCAGGAATCCACCTTGATTGGCTGTTGTTTTTTTTTTCCTCTCAGATTTTGCCCTTCATCGCCAGACAGAAGAAATAGCCGAACTTGAAACACTTATCAAAACAACATCAGTTTATCTTTGTTTTTCTTTCTACCAAAAACTGGATCAGTCTTCAATCTGGTACTTTCTAATTAATTATGTTTTATTTATTTTAGATGGAATGTCTTCCAATTTTGGTGTTAAATGTTAGAATTTATTGTTTATTGATTTTTGAGAATGTGTTTTTGCATCATTTTAGTGTTGCCATGGTCTATACTGGTTTATTGTGATTTATGCTGCTGTTTGTCATTTTCTGTTTTTTTTACGGCATTATTTATTTCAACGGCTTTTGTTTTCTCAGTTATTTTTCTTTCCACAGGAGCTACACCTGGTCTCCTGTTCTGATTAGCTGTGGTTGCTTCCTGGAGGAGGGCATTGGCTGATATGATGCTGCCATCACCCAACTTTAAAAAGTTTGTACCAAACTAAACCCAGCAAATTGTACGGAGTCGTTACTAACAGCGTTCACTCTACCTGATCAGCAGGGGGCGACAGCAAATCGCTTGTGTTGAGTCGTTGACTTTGCAGCAGTCCCCAATCCAGAGCATGCATGTAGCGGCAGTGCAGCAGAACTTCACTCTACCAGGAACCCGGCCGACGGGTAAAAGGGTAAGTTGCCTTTCGGTCTGTTGTGTGCGAAAATGAACCCGGCCGACGGGTAATTGTTTAAAATCTAATGCAGTGACTAGAAAAACCCCAGCTACTGATAGAGAAAAGTCCTCAAGTGACCCACCCACTCCCCGACTGCTCCCGATGGAAAAGGCCTTCATTGCCCCCACCGCTGATGGATGACCTCAGTGACCCTGCCATCGGGCTCAGATGTCTTCCTCAAGAAACGCTGCAGGTATTTTGCAGCAGAGAGGTATGTAGAGTATTTGAAAAGTGATGACTTCAGAGTTTGGGTTTGACCTTGAACTTGCGCCCGTCTTGTTGTCCTTCAGGAATTCTCCTGGATCATCTAGTTTTTCGTCCCGGATTTCGTCCTTCATCGGATCCCCATCATCGGACAGAAAAGGCCCTCATCTCCTCCTCCCACCCCTTGCTGATGGATGACCTCAGTGACCCTACGATCGGGTTCAGCAGTTTTCCTCAAGAAATGTTGTCAGATTTTGCCCTTCATCGCCAGACAGAAGAAATAGCCGAACTTGAAACACTTATCAAAACATCAGTTTATCTTTTTTTTTTTTGTTTCTACCAAAAACTGTATAAGTCTTCAATCTGGTACTTTATAATTAATTATGTTTTATTTATTTTAGATAAAATGTCTTCCAATTTTAGTTAAATGTTAGAATTTATTGTTTATTGATTTTTGAGAATGTGTTTTTACATCATTTTATTGTTGCCATGGCTTATACTGGTCCATTGTGATTTATGCTGCTGTTTGTCATTTTCTGTTTTTTTACTGCATTATTTATTTCAACGGCTTTTGTTTTCTCAGTTTTTTCTTTCCACAGGAGCTACACCTGGTCTCGTGTTCTGATTAGCTGTGGTTGCTTCCTGGAGGAGGGCATTGGCTGACATGATGCTGCCATCACCTAACATTTCTCCCTCTCCTTTTCATTTCCATGAACATGGAAAGTTCTCCTGATAGGTAGACCTGTTGTTGTGTCTCTGCTCGGTCTTCCTTCACCTCCAGTCGGTCGTGTCAGATGGCTGCTGGTGCTGAGCCCGGTTCTGGTTCTGTTGAAGATTTCTTCCTGGTAGAGTGGAGTTCTGCTGCACTGCCGCTACATGCATGCTCTTTATTGGGGACTGCTGCAAAGTCAACGACTCAACACAAGCGATTTGCTGTCGCCCCCTGCTGATCATGGAGAGTGAACGCTGTTAGTAACGACTCCGTACTATTTGCTGGGTTTTGGTTTTACAAACTTTTAATAATCAGCTGATCTTATGGAATACACGTGATTTAACTAAAATTACTTCAAGGTGCATTGAGATGACATTTGTTGTGAATTGGCAATATGTAAAATTGAACTTTAAAACTAAAAATTAGCCCCACCAATAAAGAATATATAAAAAACAAAAATCCCAACAACAATACAAGAAAGTTCAAAACCATTAAAATAGATACCAAACATTTAAAGCCCTCAAAATAGATACCAAACATTTAATACCTTCAAAATAGATACCAAAGGGTTAAAAGCTTAGTTTTAACGCTAATTCACAACTATGTTGTTGTCAAGGCATTTTATGAGTCATTTCATTTTAGTCAGGTTACGATTGATCCAAATTAGGTTCACTTAATTACAAAGTAGTTTTAAAAGTTTGTACCAAACTAAACCCAGCAAATTGTACGGAGTCGTTACTAACAGCGTTCACTCTACCTGATCGGCAGGGGGCGACAGCAAATCGCTTGTGTTGAGTCATTGACTTTGCAGCAGTCCCCAATCCAGAGCATGCATGTAGCGGCAGTGCAGCAGAACTTCACTCTACCAGGAACCCGGCCGACGGGTAAAAGGGTAAGTTGCCTTTTCGTCGGTTTTGTGCAAAAATGAACCCGGCCGACGGGTAAATGTTTAAAATCTAATGCAGTGACTACAAAAACTCCAGCGACTGATGAAGGAGAAAAGTCCTCAAGTGACCCACCCACTCCCCGACTGCTCCCGATGGAAAAGGCCTTCATTGCCCCCACCGCTGATGGATGACCTCAGTGACCCTGCCATCGGGCTCAGATGTCTTCCTCAAGAAACGCTGCAGGTATTTTGCAGCAGAGAGGTATGTAGAGTATTTGAAAAGTGATGACTTCAGAGTTTGGGTTTGACCTTGAACTTGCGCCAGTCTTGTTGTCCTTCAGGAATTCTCCTGGATCATCTAGTTTTTCGTCCCGGATTTCGTCCTTCATCGGATCCCCATCATCGGACAGAAAAGGCCCTCATCTCCTCCTCCCACCCCCTGCTGATGGATGACCTCAGTGACCCTACGATCGAGTTCAGCAGTTTTCCTCAAGAAATGTTGTCAGATTTTGCCCTTCATCGCCAGACAGAAGAAATAGCCGAACTTGAAACACTTATCAAAACATCAGTTTATCTTTTTTTTTTTTTTTGTTTCTACCAAAAACTGTATAAGTCTTCAATCTGGTACTTTATAATTAATTATGTTTCATTTATTTTAGATAAAATGTCTTCCAATTTTAGTGTTAAATGTTAGAATTTATTGTTTATTGATTTTTTTTTTTTTTTTTAGAATGTGTTTTTGCATCATTTTAATGTTGCCATGGTCTATACTGGTTTATTGTGATTTATGCTGCTGTTTGTCATTTTCTGTTTTTTACTGCATTATTTATTTAAACGGCTTTTGTTTTCTCAGTTTTTTCTTTCCACAGGAGCTACACCTGGTCTCCTGTTCTGATTAGCTGTGGTTGCTTCCTGGAGGAGGGCATTGGCTGACATGATGCTGCCATCACCTAACATTTCTCCCTCTCCTTTTCATTTCCATGAACATGGAAAGTTCTCCTGACAGGTTGACCTGTTGTTGTGTCTCTGCTCTGTCTTCCTTCACCTCCAGTCGGTCGTGTCAGATGGCTGCTGGTGCTGAGCCCGGTTCTGGTTCTGTTGAAGATATCTTCCTGGTAGAGTGGAGTTCTGCTGCACTGCCACTACATGCATGCTCTGTATTGGGGACTGCTGCAAAGTCAACGACTCAACACAAGCGGTTTGCTGTCGCCCCCTGCTGATCATGGAGAGTGAACGCTGTTAGTAACGACTACGTACAATTTGCTGGGTTTAGTTTGGTACAAACTTTTTAAAGTACTTTAATAATCAGCTGATCTTATGGAATACACGTGATTTAACTAAAATTACTTCAAGGTGCATTGAGATGACATTTGTTGTGAATTGGCAATATGTAAAATTGAACTTTCAAACTAAAAATTAGCCCCACCAATAAACAATATATAAAAAACAAAAATCCCAACAACAATACAAGAAAGTTCAAAACCATTAAAATAGATACCAAACATTTAAAACCTTCAAAATAGATACCAAACATTTAAAACCCTCAAAATAGATACCAAACCTTCAAAATAGATACCAAACATTTAAAACCCTCAAAATAGATACCAAACATTTAAAACCTTCAAAATAGATACCAAAGGGTTAAAAGCTTAGTTTTAACGCTAATTCACAACTATGTTGTTGTCAAGGCATTTTATGAGTCATTTCATTTTAGTCAGGTTACGATTGATCCAAATTAGGTTCACTTAATTATAAAGTAGTTTTAAAAGTTTGTACCAAACTAAACCCAGCAAATTGTACGGAGTCGTTACTAACAGCGTTCACTCTCCCTGATCAGCAGGGGGCGACAGCAAATCGCTTGTGTTGAGTCGTTGACTTTGCAGCAGTCCCCAATCCAGAGCATGCATGTAGCGGCAGTGCAGCAGAACTTCACTCTACCAGGAACCCGGCCGACGGGTAAAAGGGTAAGTTGACTTTCGGTCGGTTGTGTGCGAAAATGAACCCGGCCGATGGGTAATTGTTTAAAATCTAATGCAGTGACTACAAAAACCCCAGCTACTGATAGAGAAAAGTCCTCAAGTGACCCACCCACTCCCCGACTGCTCCCGATGGAAAAGGCCTTCATTGCCCCCACCGCTGATGGATGACCTCAGTGACCCTGCCATCGGGCTCAGATGTCTTCCTCAAGAAACGCTGCAGGTATTTTGCAGCAGAGAGGTATGTAGAGTATTTGAAAAGTGATGACTTCAGAGTATGGGTTTGACCTTGAACTTGTGCCCGTCTTGTTGTCCTTCAGGAATTCTCCTGGATCATCTAGTTTTTCGTCCCGGATTTCGTCCTTCATCGGATCCCCTTCATCGGACAGAAAAGGCCCTCATCTCCTCCTCCCACCCCTTGCTGATGGATGACCTCAGTGACCCTACGATCGGGTTCAGCAGTTTTCCTCAAGAAACGCTGCAGGTATTTTGCTGCTGTTAAAGTTTGCGTGTTTTTGAAAAGTGACAATTTCATTCTGAGTTAAGGGTTTGACCTTAAACCTTCACCTGTCTTGTTGTCGTTCAGGAATCCACCTTGATTGGCTGTTTTTTTTTGTTTTTTGTTTTTTTTTTTCTTCTCAGATTTTGCCCTTCATCGCTCCCCATCGCCAGACAGAAGAAATAGCCGAACTTGAAACGCTTATCAAAACATCAGTCTATCTTTTTTTTTTTTTTCTTTGTACCAAAAACTGGATAAGTCTTCAATCTGGTACTTTATAATTAATTATGTTTTATTTATTTTAGATAAAATGTCTTCCAATTTTAGTGTTAAATGTTAGAATTTATTGTATATTGATTTTTGAGAATGTGTTTTTGCATCATTTTAGTGTTGCCATGGTCTATACTGGTTTATTGTGATTTATGCTGCCGTTTGTCATTTTCTGTTTTTTTTCTGCATTATTTATTTCAGCGGCTTTTGTTTTCTCAGTTATTTTTCTTTCCACAGTTTTGTACCAAAATCTGCATTAATAAAGTCATCAATCTTATTTTTTGTGAACAAAACAGTTTTTTAAAAACAGGCTTAATTGAGACCATGGACTTCATAATTCCTTTTATTTTGTAGATTTTGTTTATTTATTTAGGATATTGTAAATGTCTTCCAGTTCCAGTGTTAAATGTTCATTAGAATTTAAAGTTTAAGAATGAAGAGGACTTCTTCCCTTCGGTCTTCCACTCAGCAGCTTCTTTCTTTGTTGGATTTTTATTTTCCATCACAACATAGCAAATGTTAAGGAAAATAATTCATGTTCGAGCTCCTGTTTCTCCTTTTTATTTGTGTCTGAGCATGGAGAGTGTCAACAGGTGTCCCACGGCAGCTCTCACATAGCGACACACCGCCGATGGACGCTGGAAGAGAGGAGATGCAGCGAGCTTCTCCTGCTGGGCAGATCTGAGAGAAGAAAATGAGGATTTAACTATACCGTCCTGATAAGAAGCTGCTTTCTGACCCAGATGAACTCGTCCATCCAAGCCTGGTTCCCTTCATTGTTCCATCCATCCTGGTTCCCTTTCATCCCTGGGAATTATGTGACGATTTTGATTTCTTTACTGAGATGTTCTCACAGTTTTAAATAAAAATGAATAAAGCAGTAAATTCTTGGAGTTTTTCTTAAAATGTGGAAATTGTACATGAATATTGAATATCATGGCAGGCACCTATTCTACACAGGCACGTGCAGAGGTGGGAGTGAAGGGGGCTTGAGCCCCTGCCCTTTTTTTCCTTGATGCCCCTAGTGCCCTTTTTGAGTTGGTTTTTTTTTGTTTGTTTTTTTTTTTCAAAATTTTTGTTATTTTTAATCTGTATGTCAGAAGGCCTGTTTGTGCCTCTCAGCAATAATATTTAGCTAAATATAATAATTCAGTAAAAATAAACTTGTCTGGCTGCCTTCAGTTTAATGACTCTCAGAGCCTCCATGTTGTTCAGACTTTGGGTCCATGGTGAGGAGGAGGGGCCGGATCTGTGCCCTCTATCAAATTATGGGCAAGAAAAATATATTTATTTATTTATATATTTATATTTATTCTATTTTTTTTATTTTTTATTGTACCTTGTTTTGTGAAAAAAACGTAGGTCTGATGTTGACGTTAGAAAAACTGTTTCTATTTATATTTGGAACGACAGCTGTTATCTGCTGTTTAGTTCCACTCTTCCTACCTTTTGGCACAACTTTCCATGCTTTCTTTAGCATCGCCTCTCTATGTGCAAGCAACCTATTATTCCCCAGCTTTGGCACAGAACAGAAAGAAAGGGACTGGGATCTCACAGGTTCAAATCTTGGGAGCGGGCTGGTATAGGAAAAGGGAGTTCTCCTGACAACTAAATCTATATGAAGCAACAAGATATTTCAATTTTCAAGCTTCCCTTAAGTTTAATGATAGTCTTAAAAGACAAAGTTGACAGGTTTCAGTTTGGTTCGCCGGTCAGTAAAGTGCTGTACTTTGAATCTGGTGATTGTGAGTTCAAACTCCAAGCATAAAGTGTTTATGTGAAAATGTTTAGATGTTCCAGTGTCAGGTGGAAACAGGATGCGAGGGGAGTGCTAGAATGTTTCAACTTTAAATTTCTTTCTAAACCGTCACTGAAGATTTCTAACATCCTGAAAAGACAAACAGGCAACTGCTCAGCACGTTGTTTGGCGTAAATGCTAAAGTAGAGAATCCAGAAAGAACGAAGCTAATGTGTTTATCACTCCATCCGATCCAAGTGCAAGGTTTTAAAATTTAACATGAAAAGCCTATGTTGTGGTATTTGTAGAAGTTTGATCACCATTGTTGTTGATTGCTTGGTTGGCACAGTGGTTAGAGTCTGTGCTTTGGATGCCTTGACAATGGGGTTCAAGGCCTGTTCATGGCATGGTTTTAAAATTTAACATGAAAAGCAAATGTATTTGTAGAAGTTCCGACTAGGAAGATTGGGTGTGCCCCTGGCTGCCTGGTGCACCACCAGCTAGGTATGTAGGTCGTTTTTTGCACATTTTCGAGGCCATAGTATAATATGTCGTATTTTGCAAATTTTTGACGCCATAGTATAGTACGTCGTTTTTTCGACATTTTCGACACCATAGTATAGTATGTCGTTTTTTGCACATTTTTGACGCCATAGTATAGTACGTCGTTTTTTCGACATTTTCGACACCATAGTATAGTATGTCGTTTTTTGCACATTTTCGACACCATAGTATAGTATGTCATTTTTTGCACATTTTCAAAGCCATAGTATAGTATGTCGTTTTTCACATAGTATAGTATGTTTTTTTTCACATTTGAAGCCATAGTATAGTATGTCGTTTTTGACATTGCCATAGTATAGTATGTCGTTTTTCGACATTTTCGGCATATAGTATAGTGTAGTTTTTTTTTGCGTTTTCGGCGCCATAGTATAGTATGTCGTTTTTTACATTTTTGACGCCATAGTATAGTATGTAGTTTTTTGCATTTTACCATAGTATAGTATGTCGTTTTTGACATTTTCATAGTATAGTATGTAGTTTTGCACATTAGTATAGTATATGCGTTTTTGACATTTTCGGCCATAGTATAGTATGTAGTTTTTTTTTTCATAGTATAGTATATCGTTTTTTGACATTTTGACGCCATAGTATAGTATGTCGTTTTTGCACATTTTCGGCATAGTATAGTATATGGTTTTTTGCATTTTCGACGCCATAGTATAGTGTCGTTTTTTGACATTTTAACGCCATAGTATAGTATGTCGTTTTTATTTTGACGCCATAGTATAGTATGTTTTTTGACATTTTCGGCCCATAGTATAGTATGTAGTTTTTTGCACATTTTCGCCATAGTATAGTATGTAGTTTTTGCATTTTAAGCCATAGTATAGTATATTTTTTGCATTTCGGCATAGTATAGTATGTCGTTTTGCATTTCGACACCAGTATGTATTTTGCACATTTTCAGTATATAGTATATAGTTTTTGCACATTTTCGACGCCATAGTATAGTATGTCGTTTTTTGTAGTCATAGTATAGTATGTCGTTTTTATTACATTTTCGACGCCATAGTATAGTATGTCGTTTTTGCATTTACATAGTATAGTATGTTTTTTTTCGGCGCCATAGTATAGTGTTTTTGCACATTTTATAGTATGTCGTTTTTTGCATTTTCGACGCCATAGTATAGTATGTTTTTTACATTTTACCATAGTATAGTATGTAGTTTTGCACATTTTAAGCGCCATAGTATAGTATGTGTTTTTTGCACATTTTGACGCCATAGTATATTGTATGTCGTTTTTGCATTTGAAGCCATAGTATAGTATTTTGCACATTTTCGACGCCATAGTATAGTATGTCGTTTTTTGCACATTTTCGACGCCATAGTATAGTATGTCGTTTTTTCAACATTTTCGACGCCATAGTATAGTATGTCGTTTTTTCAACATTTTCGACGCCATAGTATAGTATGTCGTTTTTTCAACATTTTCGACGCCATAGTATAGTATGTCGTTTTTTGCAGATTTTGACGCCATAGTATAGTATGTGTTTTTGCACATTTTCGGCCATAGTATAGTATGTAGTTTTTGCACATTTTGCCATAGTATAGTATGTGGTTTTTGCACATTTTGACGCCATAGTATAGTATGTGGTTTTGCACGACAACATAGTATAGTATGTAGTTTTTTGCACATTTATAGTATAGTATGTCATTTTGCATTTTCCATAGTATAGTATTTTTGCACATTTTCGACATAGTATAGTATAGTTTTTGCACATTTTACACCATAGTATAGTATGTCATTTTTGCACATTTTCCCATAGTATAGTATGTCGTTTTTGCACATTTTGATGCCATAGTATAGTATGTAGTTTTTTGACATTTTCGGCCATAGTATAGTATGTCGTTTTTGCATTTCGGCATAGTATAGTATGTAGTTTTTGCATTTTGACATATAGTATAGTATGTGTTTTTGCATTTTGGCCATAGTATAGTATGTAGTTTTTCACATTTTGACGCCATAGTATAGTATGTAGTTTTTGCACATTAGTATAGTATGTAGTTTTACATTTTGACGCCATAGTATAGTATGTAGTTTTTGCATTCGGCCATAGTATAGTAGTATGTCGTTTTTCACATTTTCGGCGCCATAGTATAGTATGTCGTTTTTGCACATTTCGGCCATAGTATAGTATGTCGTTTTTTATTTTCGGCATATAGTATAGTATATGGTTTTTGCACATTTTGAAGCCATAGTATATGGTATTTTTTGCACATTTTAACATAGTATAGTATGTAGTTTTGCACGCCATAGTATAGTATGTTTTTGCATTTGACACCATAGTATAGTATGTCATTTTTGCACATTTTCGCCATAGTATAGTATGTCGTTTTTGCACATTTTGACGCATAGTATAGTATGTTTTTATTTTACATAGTATAGTATGTGGTTTTTTGACATTTTCGGCGCCATAGTATAGTATGTTTTTTGCATTTCGGCCATAGTATAGTATGTCGTTTTTTCTTTTGACGCCATAGTATAGTATGTAGTTTTTGCACATTAGTATAGTATGTAGTTTTTGCACATTTTGGCCATAGTATAGTATGTCGTTTTTACATTTTGACCATAGTATAGTATGTCGTTTTTGCATTTTCCATAGTATAGTATGTCGTTTTTTTCACATTTTAAGCCATATAGTATAGTATAGTTTTTTCACATTTTAAGCCATAGTATAGTATGTTTTTTGCACATTTTATAGTATAGTATGTAGTTTTTGCACATTTTGACGCCATAGTATAGTATGTATTTTTTTTTAAGCCATAGTATAGTATATAGTTTTTTTGCACATTTTACGCCATAGTATAGTATGTTTTTTTGCATTGGCCATAGTATAGTATGTAGTTTTTATTTTAACGCCATGGTATAGTATGTCGTTTTTTGCACATTAGTATAGTATGTCGTTTTTCCGACATTTTCGACGCCATAGTATAGTATGTCGTTTTTTGCACGTTTTCGACGCCATAGTATAGTATATTTTTGACATTTTGACGCCATAGTATAGTAGTTTTTGCACATTTTCGGCATAGTATAGTATGTAGTTTTTGACATTTTGACGCCATAGTATAGTATGTCGTTTTTGCACATTTGGCCATAGTATAGTATATAGTTTTTTGCACATTTTACATCATAGTATAGTATGTAGTTTTTGCACATTTTCGGCCATAGTATAGTATGTAGTTTTTTGCATTTTTTATAGTATAGTATGTCGTTTTTTCACATTTTACATCATAGTATAGTATGTATTTTTTGACATTTCGACATCATAGTATAGTATTTCGTTTTTTTTTACGCCATAGTATAGTATGTCGTTTTTTTTGACGCCATAGTAGTATATTTTTGCACATTAGTATAGTATGTAGTTTTTGCGACATTTTCGACGCCATGGTATTGTATGTCGTTTTTGCATTTTAAACCATAGTATAGTATGTTTTTGCATTTCGGCCATAGTATAGTATGTCGTTTTTTTTCATTTTAACGCCATAGTATAGTATGTCGTTTTTGCATTTTGCCATAGTATAGTATGCGTTTTTGCACATTTACATAGTATAGTATGTAGTTTTTGCACATTTTGACGCCATAGTATAGTATGTATGGTTTTTTGCACATTTTCGGCCATAGTATAGTATGTAGTTTTTTGCATTTTGACGCCATAGTATAGTATGTTTTTACATTTTCGGCGCCATAGTATAGTATGTCGTTTTTGCACATTTGACGCCATAGTATAGTATAGTTTTTGACATTTCGGTCATAGTATGTCGTTTTTCACATTTTGACGCCATAGTATAGTATGTAGTTTTTTGACATTTTCGCCATAGTATAGTATGTGTTTTTGCACATTTGACGCCATAGTATAGTATGTAGTTTTTTGCACATTTTCGGCCATAGTATAGTATGTAGTTTTTTACACATTTCGGCCATAGTATAGTATGTCGTTTTTTTTACATTTTTGACGCCATAGTATAGTATATTTTTTTTTTTTGACAACATAGTATAGTATGTCGTTTTTGCACATTTTCGACACCATAGTATAGTATGTCGTTTTTGCACATTTTCCATAGTATAGTATGTCGTTTTTGCACATTTGACGCCATAGTATAGTATGTCGTTTTTGCACATTTTCGCCATAGTATAGTATGTCATTTTTTTTTCAATATAGTATAGTATGTGGTTTTTGCACATTTTACGCCATAGTATAGTATGTGTTTTTGCACATTTTTGACCATAGTATAGTATGTTTTTTTTTTCGACCATAGTATAGTATGTTTTTACATTTTCGACGCCATAGTATAGTATGTCGTTTTTTGCACATTTCGTCGCCATAGTATAGTATGTATTTTTGCATTCGGCCATAGTATAGTATGTAGTTTTTTGCATTTTGCCATAGTATAGTATGTAGTTTTTACATTTTTGACGCCATAGTATAGTATGTAGTTTTGCACATTTTAGTATATTAGTTTTTGCACATTTTGACATATAGTATAGTATGGTTTTTGCATTTCATAGTATAGTATGTAGTTTTTTGCATTTTCGGCCATAGTATAGTATGTCGTTTTTGCACATTCGGCCCATAGTAGTATGTGGTTTTTGACATTTAAGCGTATAGTATGTAGTTTTTACATTAGTATAGTATAGTATGTAGTTTTTGCACATTTTGACGCCATAGTATAGTATGTTTTCACATTTTGACATAGTATATGGTATGTAGTTTTTTGCACATTATAGTATGTATGTTTTACATTTTGACATAGTATAGTATGTGGTTTTTACATTTTGGCCATAGTATAGTATATCGTTTTTGCATTTTCGGCGCCATAGTATAGTATGTAGTTTTTGCACATTTGGCCCATAGTATAGTATGTAGTTTTTGACATTTTGACGCCATAGTATAGTATGTCGTTTTTTGACATTTTCGGCCATAGTATAGTATGTAATTTTTGCACATTTTGGCCATAGTAGTATGTATGTCGTTTTTGCATTTTGAAGCCATAGTATAGTATGTCGTTTTGCACATTTCCGACGCCATAGTATAGTATGTCGTTTTTGCACATTAATAGTATATAGTTTTTGCACATTTTCGACGCCATAGTATAGTATGTCGTTTTTTGCATTTTCATAGTATAGTATGTAGTTTTTTCACATTTTCGGCGCCATAGTATAGTATGTGGTTTTTTCAACATTTGACGCCATAGTATAGTATGTAGTTTTTTACATTTTGAATAGTAGTATGTGGTTTTTTCATTTGACATAGTATAGTATGTGTTTTTTACATTTTCGAGCCATAGTATAGTATGTAGTTTTTTGCACATTTTCGGCCCATAGTATAGTATGTCGTTTTTGCATTTACACCATAGTATAGTATGTCATTTTGCACATTTTCGCCATAGTATAGTATGTCGTTTTTTTTTCGCATATAGTATAGTATGTCGTTTTTGCATTTTCCGCCATAGTATAGTATGTAGTTTTTTTTACATTTTAACGCCATAGTATAGTATGTGTTTTTGCACATTTTCGGCCATAGTATAGTATGTGGTTTTTTTATTTTCGGCGCCATAGTATAGTATGTAGTTTTTGCACATTAGTATAGTATATGGTTTTTGCACATTTTACGCCATAGTATAGTATATGGTTTTGCACATTTTCCATAGTATAGTATGTGTTTTTGCATTTTCGGCCATAGTATAGTATGTCGTTTTTTACATTTTGACATAGTATAGTATGTTTTTTCACATTTTGACGCCATAGTATAGTATATGGTTTTTTACATTTCGGCCATAGTAGTAGTATATGGTTTTTTGCATTTTGAAGCCATAGTATAGTATGTTTTTCACATTTTCGGCCATAGTATAGTATGTGTTTTTTGCATTTTCGGCCATAGTATAGTATATGTTTTTTTGACATTTTCGGCCATAGTATAGTATGTTGTTTTTTTCACATTTTCGACGCCATAGTATTGTATGTCGTTTTTGACATTTTTGACGCCATAGTATAGTATGTAGTTTTTGCACATTTTGAAATAGTATAGTATGTCGTTTTTTGCACATTTTCGGCGCCATAGTATAGTATGGTTTTTGCACATTTTCGGCGCCATAGTATAGTATGTGGTTTTTTTCACATTTTGACGCCATAGTATAGTATGTTTTTTGCACATTTTAAACAACATAGTATAGTATGTGTAGTTTTTTGCATTTCGCCATAGTATAGTATGTCGTTTTTTTGCACATTTTCCATAGTATAGTATGTAGTTTTTTTTGCATTTGCCATAGTATAGTATGTCGTTTTTTGCACATTTTCGACACCATAGTATAGTATGTCATTTTTTGCACATTTTCAAAGCCATAGTATAGTATGTCGTTTTTTGCACATTTTCGACCCCATAGTATAGTATGTCGGTTTTTTTGAAGCCATAGTATAGTATGTCGTTTTTGCACATTTTATATAGTATAGTATATGGTTTTTACATTTACGCCATAGTATAGTATATGGTTTTTGCATTTCGGCCATAGTATAGTATGTAGTTTTTTGCATTTTACGCCATAGTATGGTATATAATAGTTTTTTTTTTGCAGATTTACCATGGTGTTAGTATGTGGTTTTTCCATTTATGGTATGGTAT